>NC_042619.1:373537135-373839285 GCF_901001135.1 Rhinatrema bivittatum
GTGTAAAAGCCTGTATGTGTGTGTGAAGGAGAGAGACAGTAAGTGTGTTGGAGAGCCTGTTTGTGTGTGTGTGTGTGTGTGTGTGAGAGAGAGAGAGAGAGTGAGCATACAAGAGAAGGCTTGCAAGTGTATGAGAGCCTATATCTTTGTGTATGAATATGTTTGGGAGAAAGAGAACGAATGTGTATGTTAGGGAGTGTGTGTGTATAAGAGAGAGAGAAAATAAATTGTACACCCTCCCCCCTCCCTCCACTAATCCAGGACAATATAAGAGTTGATTGGAAATCAAAAGTTCTCAGGTATGGAGAACTGGGATATTTTTTATCCTGATTTGTTTGAATTTTTGGACTTTATTTGATGTCTGCTGTTTTGAAATATTAGTGTTTGGTAAACTTCTAAAATGTTTAATTTAAGTTATTAATTATTGGATGTTATCATATTCATCATTTCTTGTGAAATATTTATGATCCATATATAAATATTTATGAATCATATTAAAATGTGATTTTACTATTAAGATGTTTTATTTTTTATTAGTTTTATAGTTTGAGGAATGGTGATGTTTCTGTTTTTCCATTCTTGCATTATATACAGAATTTGGCTTGTAGCAGTTTCCAGCTGCATGTTTCTATTTATGGCCATTTTTTTCTGTGTTTGGGGAGGGTCAATCTGCATTTTACATGTGTGACCAAAGTGAGGATATTCTGCAAGCTTGTAATTTCTGTGCAGGGATCTCTGATAGCCTTGATTGTACTGTTTTCCTAATAAGTTTATTGGTGTTTTAGAGTCTGGAACAATATTTGTAATGTCTTTTCTTAGGTAGGGTTTTTATTGTTTGTGTGATAGCAGTTAGTGCTGTTTTGGTTTGGGAGGTTTATTATATTGTATTTGTAATTCACTTTACTCATGGCTTTCTGGCAGCCAAGTCCACACCCAACACACGTTACAATAAAAATGTGATATAAGGTGAAGATGACAAGATAGTGGGGGGAAGTTGATGTTGGGTTGCATGTGAGAATATGTATGGTTATCTACCCAAAAAAAAAAGGAATCTCAACTGGGCAGACTGGATGGACCAGTTTGGGCTTTATCTGCTATCATCTATATCTTACTGACCACTGACCACTGGCTCAAGAGATAAACAACAGTAGTGGGGGAAAAATAGATGTAATAAGTTATTAGAAATTTTGTGAGACCTGATAAATGACAAGTATTTCATTCTTCCTGTTGCATGTCCCGGCCGCAGCAGGCCCGCGACTGGACCTACTCACCTCCGGCGCCAGACTCCCGGACCTGGCCCGTCCTCACTGGCGGCGGTAGGCAGCTGCCTGCACTCCTGCACTTCCGCTGCCTCCTCGGGCGCTCCCAGCTGCTCCGCGGACCCCTCCAGCTCCCGGCAGGTCTTCCCACGTGTGCTGCGGGGAGATGCCACTGTCCAGCGTCCTGCTTCCTCCTAGGCGTACGCGCATCGCGTCAGCATTTAAAGGGGCCACAGCAGGAAACTAACCCGTGGCCCTGGATGATGTCATCATCGGGCCCCCGCTATTTAAGGCAGGGCCCGCTACTCACTCCTTGCCTTGGCAACAGATCTCCATGCTAGTTGTGTGCTCCGTTGCTTGTTCCTGACTTTGTTCCTGGTTCCTACCTAGCCTCTGCCTTGGACTGATTACTGGCTTGACCCTTGCTGCGTTGGTCTGCGCTCAGGACTGATTTATGGCTTTGACTTTTGCACCGCTGTACCTTGCCTAGCTCTGCCACCTGCCCCAACTCCAGCTTGTTCCTGACCTCTCCTCCAGTATCTCTTCGGCCTTGTTAGGCTTCGGCTTTCTACTGCCTGGGCATCACCTAGCCCTGTACTCTGGTCTGTATCATAGGGACCAGAGGTATCGGAGGGACCAGAGAGGTCTGGACAATGCCTCTGCTGGTCCCTGGCTGCCTATTTCGAACATCTGGGATTCATCTGAGGGAGGCCTGCCTAAGACCAGCCGGCCCCGGTACCCAAGGGCTCAACCTACAGGGAACGAGGGCTGGTATTGGCGAAGCTCCAGTTGGCCTCCGTCTCCTAGCCTGCTCCGCCTCCCGATGCTACCAGGAGGGCTTGCCCTCCTGGTAGCATCAACCCCACCTCGGGCCAAGGGTCCACCACCAGCACAACACATCATGATAGTGGGGTGGCAGTTATTGGTATTTTTATATTTGGGGTCATTTTGTTGTACCTCACTTCATACAGAATTTTCTAGTAATAAGGCAAGTAATAAAAGCTTTTTTAAAATAAATAGTTGTCTGGAAGTACAAAGGTGAGAATTTTACTCCACGCGTCCAAGTGTTTGGAATTTTCACAGTTGAAAGTTGGCAACCCTACTGGTGACCTCTTTAATCAATTATTTCCTTTTTCACCTCAAAATGTGCATTTTCAATGGAAAGGAAGCTCTAGAATCAGGGGTCATGACATGAGGTTGAAAGGGGGTAATCTTAGGAAATACTGCTTTACAGAGAGGGTGGGGGGATGTGTGAAACAGCCTCTCGGTGGAATGGTGGAGACAAGAAAAGAGTATCTGAATTCAAGAAAGCATGGGATAAATACAAGGGATCTCTAAGGAAGTGATGATAATTATAATGCCGAATTAGTTGGATGGATGGGCAGACTGGATGAGCCATACAGTCTTTTTTTGCCATCATGTTTCTATGTTTCTGTTAGGGAGCTATAGCTTAGCTATAGATTCTTTTCCCATTAGATTGCTGCTTTCCTGATCTGCCGCTGTCCTGATGTAAGTCCACCTCTCCCAGGTGACATCACCTAACGTTGTCACCAGATTGGATAAGAGGCCAGGCCCATAGGCGTTAAGGAACACTGTACTAGTTCTCCGCACTCTGCACTTTAATGTGAGAGACTAACTTACTGCTGGATTTCATCTGTGTTGTGCAGTTCTCATCTACTGAAGTTCTCTTCCCATTAGATAGCTGCTTTCCCGATTTGCCGCCAGCTCGATGTAAGTCCTGCCCCTCCTGGGTAACATCACCTAATGTCGCATTTGACCTGGGTAAGAAGCCAGGCCTGTAGGTGAGCCTCTGCCAGCGGGCCTGCCTCTTTGAGGGCCCCTTCATGGAGCCATGAGATTATTTTTTAACCTGTTTGTAGATATGCTTATGTTTGGTTGGAGTGAGGTTTTTGTATTTTGCTTTAATGTTTATTGTGTAGGAAGGAAATGGATACAGATATTTCTCATATATCTGTGGTTTGCAATGTGAGAGACATGGTGTTTTATCTAATACTTATAATACTACTCGACAGCCATATTTACTTTATCCTACTATGCTCTGTGAGGACACTAAGTTGTATAAGTGAAATTAGTTATTTGTGGCATATTTAAATGTTCAATCAGTAAGACAGAAAGAAATTGAGATAAAGAAGTTATTGGGTCAATTTAATTTAGATGTAAGAATAGTAGACCCTTGTGCTGTAGTGTGGTTGACACAACCTGGTAGGCGAACCTAATAGGCCCATGCCAACAACTTGAGAATGCGCCCTGGACTGGGACAAGACTAAAACCACCTATACAAACCCCGTTTCCCGCAGGTTGAGCCTTTGGGTTCCAGGGGCCGGCAGGACTTAGGTGAGAGTCCCACAGGGCAAACAGGATACGAGAGTCCGGGTCAAGGTCAGGACAGGCAGTGGTTAAACAATTTCCAGGTACAAGCCAAGGATCAGGGCAGGCAGCAAGCGAGGCCTAGACAAGATCCATAGCTGAGGTCTATGACAGGCAGCAGGTGAGTCTGGGTCCATAGCTTGGGTCAATACCAGGCAGACAGGCAAGGGAGCAGAACGATGCAAGGCTGGAGGCAGGACAGGATGGATTAGATGGAGCAAGGCAGGTAGGACAGGACAGGCAGGCTGGACATGGCATAGCAGGCTGGATGAGGCAAGGCAGGATTAGGAACATTGGAACAAGACAAGATCAGAAACGCTGGAGCAACATGCACTTCTAGAAGCAGGACATGTTGCTGAGGCAAGGAAGAGAAGTGAGGGTGGGCCTTAAGTAGCAGGGCTGATGATGTTATACGTGGGCATTGTATGAGCACTTTCCCACCGCAGGGCCTTTATAATGTGTGTGGTTGTGTGTGTGTGCCTATGGGAAAGCATGGCGGCTCAGGAAGGCAGGCGTTGGCGTCTTTGCCATGTTTGTGGCTCAGGAAGGCTCAGGGATGTGAGGATGGTCACAAGTTCTTCCTGTGCCTGGCTAATGTTATATTAGATATTTTTTCTGAATCTTGCTGGTACATAGAGACTGATTTAGTCTTGCTTAATAACTTGTGTCCTCCAGGTATATGAGAGTATGTCTAGGGAAGGAAAGGATGGTGGTAAGGCATTAGTTATTTTAAGGAATGAACTTAAGAAGTTGCTATGTATTGCTACTGATGATTTTGATGCTATGCTAATGTAAATTAAAAGGTGGATTTTTTGTTTAAGTCACAGAACATCAGATGTTGATAATATTATTTCTCTGTGTTCTTTGTCTTCAGTATCGAGATTTACTGTTGTTAGGTGACTTTAGTCTACATTACGACGATATTCAAGCTCCAAATGTTGGCACGTTTGCCTCTGTTATTGATATATGAGGCTTTTGTCAAGTTGTCTAGGAGGCAACCCATCTTTCAGGAGATATCCTGGATTTAATTTTGATTCCTGGACAAGTTGTTGATACTGAAGATATTAGTTATATTCAGAATTTATTTGTTCTGTGAGTCTGATCATTGTTATTTAAATTGTGTGTAATGAAGAAAGTCATAATGAAGCAGTGATATTTAAACAGGTCAGGAGAAGTTTTGAATCTGAGCAATTTTTGAATCGGTGGGATAATGTTGATCAAAATATTCTTTTTTTTTTCCATCAGCTGAGCAAGCAATTGTGTGCTAGAGTGAATCAAGGAGATCTATGATCGAGTTGCACCAGTAACATATTAAAAAAGGAGGCATATTAAGAAACTTCCTTGGCTTAATATTGAGTTGAATAATTTAAGAAGAGTTATGCGAAAGGCTGAAAGGAAATGGTGTTGAATTAATCAGATGTTAATAAATTTTGTTATGATGAGGCTTTAAGGGTATATAGATGTTCCTTGAGGTACTGAAAAAATATTACACTGAATTGCTCAATAAATCTTTGGACCTATTTTGTATAATTAAAAATGCTTTAGGCTGTCCTAAATGTAATAAACAGAAAGTTTTACCTTTCTGTGAGGATTTAGCCCAATACTTTGAGGAGAAGGTGCAGGTTTAGGAACGGATGTGGTTGTTCATTCTGTGAAGGAAGTTTAGTGAGATGGGATTGTTTCCACTTAATCTCCAAAAGATCTTTGGTAGATATTTTGGCTAAAATATATATTACAGCTTGGAGTTTGGACCCATGTACATTTTTGTTGGTTAAAAATAAGGTTGAAGTCTTCACAGATTGCCTGCTGTAGATAAAACATTTATCATGGACAAGTGGTGAAGTCCCTTTAAGTTTGAGAAAAGCTCTGGGTAGATCAGTACAGAAGATTTCGGGAGTGTCTCCAGCTGTTTTATCTAATTATTGGCCTACCTCACATTTATCTTTCAAAGCAAAATTATTAGAGAAGTTGATTTTAGAACAATTTTGGATGATTATGTAGAAAAATGTAAGATATTAGGTAAAGAGCAATTTGGTTTTAGGAAACAATGTGGCACTGAAACATTACTGGTTTCACTATTAGATGAAACTCAGTATAATTTGGATAGCGATAAATGTGGTGTTTTAGTACAGCTTGATATTGCATCTGCCTTTGATAGTATGTAATTTTATTTACCCAGTGAAAGAAGTGGAGAATTTCCTGTGCAGTTGTTTTCGAACCATTTTAATATTTTAAAAAAGTGGTTTTATAATATTGGTTTGGTTTTAAATTGTGCGAAAACAACTGTGAGGTTAGTTAGATGTGTCCCCCTCCTACAGTTCCTCCTTCTGACTTTACTGATGGTAATCCAGTTAGACTTTGCGATGATGAAGAACGTAATCTGGGCATCTTGTTGGATTCTAAAATTGAAGGTGGAAAAGGTTGTGCTTTCAACTCAAGATTTTCATCTGATTCTTCAGGCACGAAGACTGTTGTAATGCTGTTTATATGGGGCTCCTACAGCATTTATTACAGGTTTTTCAACTGGTTCAGAATGCTGCGGTACGTGTGATTTTTAGGCTGAAAGGGAATGAAAGTGTAACTTCAGGGTTGAAGGAGCTACATGGGCTTCCCATTGCCCAGAGGATAAAGTTTAAAATATTGGTTCTATTATATAAGGCTTTGTATTTAGGGTCATTTTATCTAAGAGAGAAAGTATGGTAGTATGCAGCTTCTCGATCATTGCATTCTTCATCACAGTTTTTATTACAGGTTCCATCTGTGAGGCAGGATAAGATTAGGGAATCCCAGAAAAAGGCATTCCTCATATTAGGCTCAGATGAGATCTGTGGACAGTCAGATTATTTGATGTTTTACAAGAAATTGAAGGCTGTTTGTTTTTTTTTTGTTTTTTTAAATCAAACTTTTATTAATTAATTTGTAGATATTTTTATATTATATTGTATTTTTATTTATATAGTTTGTATATATGTTTATTTAATCTATTCTTATGTATGTAAATTGTTGTCTACAATGAATATGTATGGAATTGCAGATTATAAATAAATATTAATAATAACTATTTCCAATTTGCCCTTTATTCAAACAAAGAATTTTTAGAGTTCAAAGGGGAGTAACCAGAGAGAAGTTCTCAAAAAGACATACTAAACAGACAGAAAGAGGAAGGTGAGGGACTGTAATGTCACACCAGCTGCGGCACCACAGCTGGGGCACATTATCCCCGGTCTCGCCCAGGTCCCGAGAAACCATTTCCTCTGCTGCATGTTGCCATGCCAATGCTGATGCCTCTGGATCCCCTAGCCACAGGCATGCATGTACTCTGCCATACTTTGAGAGCTCAGTGGCAGGAACTCACCAGCGATGCCTCCTGATGATGTCAGCTGACCCGGCTATTTAATCTGCCCTGGAACAACTTACAGATGCCTCAGCAACAAGTCCTCCTGCATTGCTGGTGTTTGCTGCTACTCATTCTGCCTTGCTCCTGCCAGTCCTTGTCTTGCCCAACTTTTCACAGTTCCTTGTCTTTCTCCAGTCCTCCCTCATCCTTGACATCTGTTCTCTTTGCCTCCTTGAACTATTCTCTTGTGCCTTGACCTTGGACTAGATTATGACTCTGCCTATTTTGCCACCTGCCTTGTTTGCTGCCCAGATACTGACACTGCCTGCCTTGACCCTTGCCTGAATACCAATGCTATCTGACTGCTTCTTGCCCTGATCCTTGGACCACTCCTCCAACTGTGGACCTTCCCCTAAGTCCTTCTGGTCTTAGAACCCAAAAGGTTTAACGTGCAGGGGAAGGGGCCTGTATAGGTAAAGCCTCCTCTCGGTCCCTGCCAGTAGTGTGCTCCCCCCCCCCCCCCGCTGTCTGCATGGACTCAGCCCATACCCAAGTGCTGGGTAGTACCAACCATGCCACAACCCAAGGGCTCACACTGTGACAGATTGCTGAGGTCATGAGTTCAGCAGATACATCTTTGCCTCAGGCCATTCAAGGTTTTGTACACAGGGTATAGCATCACCAAACACAGATAATGAGCTTACTCCAAAGTCTGACCATCTGCATGGACACCTTATAGAACCAGATCCCTCAACCTGCACCACTGGTGTCGCTTCCTCCTGTGCCAGTATGTTGCTGGCAGTGAGCAATGGTATCCGGGTCCAGGCCAAAGTCAGGGCAGGCAGAAATCCAAAGGAGAAGTCGATGACTATAGCAGAGGTCAGAACCAGGAAGCAGTCAGAGACAGGCAGACACAAGAAGACATGGCACAGGGGATGAAGACAAGGTGGGAACCACCAGGGCAAGGCATGGGGAGGCAAGGCAAGAAATACATAGGAGCAAGGAGCAAGGAGCAAGAAAGGCACAGAAACAAGGAGACAAAGCACACAGAAAGCAACATGCACTGCAAGGATGCAAGAAGTCCTGTTGCAGAGGTGCTAGCTGGTTGCAAATAACTTCCATATATACTCATGAAGGATGTGATGCCATCAGTCAGTGCCACAGAAAGTCCTGGCTGGAGGACCTATGAAGGAATTCTAGAACTACAGGAAGTTTTAGCAAGGGTCCGTGGAGCAGCATGTTGCCGGATGCTATGGCAAAATTGCTTCAGATCGGAAATGAGGGGCATTACACATTTGGGGTTGGCTCCCCACTTCCAAAAACCCCTAGTAACTCCTCTTAGAGAAGCGGTGTCACACTCTGTGATGGATGAACCCATGCAGCTCAGAAGAGCCAAGATCTCTGAGGAGGAGAAACAGACGCAGAAGTCTCAATCTTTGTCTGTACTGCACTGGGATGGATTACTATGCCACTCAATGCCTAGAGAAATTGGGAAACTCCCAGACTTAGGGCTTGTTGGGGATGCAGCCCTAGGTCATTCATGCTCTCCCCCTCCATGCAAATTTGTTTCCAGTGGTACTGAAGACTAGTCCATTGGATATCCACTCTGAAGTATTCTTGGATTCAGGAGCAGCTGGGAACTTTATTGAGGAAGACCTGGTATGGAAGTACAGTCTCCCAGTTGTCTGACTGGTTCCTCCAGTCATGATCTCCAGTATATGGGGAACCACTATGAAGGAAGCTGCAGATGGCCACCATTCCTCTGACTTTACAGACCGGTGCTTTGCATTTGGATCAGATTTCCTTCTTTGTTCTACCTAAATCCATGAACCCATAATTTTGGAGTTGCTTGGCTCAAGGATCAGAGCCCTATCATTGACTGGGCATTAACCAAGATATCCCAGTAGGGACACATGAACTTCCTGTAGTGCCTGCAACCAGTGCTTCCACCACTGACAGTAACCCTGGCCTTGCTTCTGATACCGCACAGGCTCAAGCATATGCGGCCTATTTCAATGTCTTTAGCAAAAATAAGACAGAGATGTTACTGCCCTACAGGTCCTAAGATTATGCCCTTGACATCCTTCTGATCAAGGTACCTCCTTGTGGAAGAATCTACTTTCTCTCCAACCCAGAAATGCAGGCCATGTCTGAATATATAAAAGAGAACCTCGAACTTGTTCATCAGACTCTCCACAACCCCGGCAGGGGCTGGATTCTTCTTTATGGGCAAGAAGAATGGCTCTCTATACCAGTTTATTGACTATCATGGCCTCAATGTCATAAGAAAAAGGAACTGGTACCCCCTACCCCTCATTTCAGAATTATTGGACAGGCTCTAGAAGGCCACCATTTTCACAAAGTTGGATCTTTGAGAGGCATATAATCTTATATTAATCCAAGAGGGAGATGAGTGGAAGACCTCATGCAACACCTGCAATGGGCACTATGACAACTTAGTCATGCCATTTGGACTCTACAATGCCCCTGCAGCCTTTCAGCTGCAGGGGCATTGTAGAGTCCAAATGGCATGTGAACTAGATTTTCAGAGAACGTCTACAGTCCTGCATTTTTGTTTACCTTGACAACATCCTTATTTATTCCTGGTCTCTCAACTAACATAGGGAACAAGTCAAAGTCGTCTTACAACAAATAAGAGAAAACCATCTCTACACCAAATTGGGGAAGTGCATATTTGAGCAAGCTGAATTGCCTTTTTGGGGAATATATCATCTTCAGAAAGGGCCTAAGGATAGATCCAGACATGCTGGCTGTCTTTCAGAATTGGCCTCAACCGGTGGGCCTCAAGGCCCTCCAGCAATTCATAGGCTTTAAAAATTACTACCACCAAATCATTCCAAATTACTCCTCTTTGGCAGCACCTCTCAGTCTCTGCCAATAGCATGTCTGCCTGCTGTTGGCATGGACCCAGCCCATACCCATGTGCTGGTTAGTACCAACCATGCCATAGCCCAAAGACTCACACTCTGTGCAGGGATACATAGAGACAATGGCTAAAAAGTCTGTTGGAACATCTTGTATTTAGATATTTGGAGGTCCATATTCAGGCACAGTCCAGATAGCAAAGTTAGCCAGTTAAACGTATCCATCTAACCTTGGAGGTATATGCAATAGGGCAGTCACACCATTTAATATTGCTGGCTATCTTAAAGTTAGCCAGTTAACTATAGTCAGCTGACTTTAGGACAGTTATTTGGCCCACCCAGACTTAGCCGGCTAAATCATTGGGCTAACTCTAAATATTGGAATTAGGAAGTTAACTTAGTTAATTCCCATTTACACCCCCAGAATGCCCCCACCTTATCCAGCTAAATTCTAGTCACCTAACCTATTAGCTGGCTAGAATTTAGCAAGATGTACCCAAATATTCATTTAGCAGGCTAATTTTTATATTATCTGGCTAAATGCTTTTGAATATAGATCTCTACGTGGACAGTATAGTTCAAAAGCAGAGAACATAGCCAAGGCCGTTCCATGCACAGTTCTTTAACTAAATCCAAAATGCCGTGGGAGCTCCCTGCCATAATTAAAATGGGGAAAACCCAGCATCCATTGAATTAAATTGTCCCAGATACAATTCTCTTCATTTAGAAACTCCCAGAGCATGGTTTTCAAGGTAGAGTTTGGAAATAATACATAGATATCCTTATAGACAAACTTTTTTTTTTTTTTGCTACTTTTGACATAAAGATAGTTTTTTAGTCTGTTAGCATTTGGGGAGTCCAACTTTGGAGAAAACATTCAGCCATAAATTTGCCACAGTAGCAGTTAATGTCTTTCTCAATGGAATGGCTTCTAGATAACTTTTTGTGTTCAAAATTTGTATTACGTTTTTCCAATCTAAATATATATATAATTGTTATAGTAGTTTTATTTTCACTTTTTTCTGTATATATATCTATATATATATATATATATATATATATATATATAGATAGATAGATAGATAGATAGATATAATTGTTATAGTAGTTTTATTTTCACTTTCTTCTGTATATATATATATATAGATATATTTATTTATATATATATATATATATATATATATATATATATAGATAGATAGATAGATATATAGATATATATATATAATTGTTATAGTAGTTTTATTTTCACTTTCTTCTGTATATATATATATATATATATGTTATAGTAGTTTTATTTTCACTTTCTTCTGTATATATATACATAAATATAATTGTTAGAGTAATTTTATTTTCACTTTTTTCTGTATGTATATATATATATGTTATAGTAGTTTTATTTTCACTTTCTTCTGTATATATATACATAAATATAATTGTTATAGTAGTTTATTTTTTTCACTTTCATCTGTATTTAGACTGGAAAAATTTAATACACATTTTAATACACATATCTAGAAGCCATTCCATTGAGAAAGACATTAACTGCTATTGTGGCAACTTTATGGCTGAATGTTTTCTCCAGATTTGGACTCCCCAAATGCTAACAGACTAAAAAACTATCTTTATGTCAAAAGTAGCAAAAAAAAAAAAAAAGTTTGTCTATAAGGATATCTATGTATTATTTCCAAACTCTACCTTGAAAACCATGCTCTGGGAGTTTCTAAATGAAGAGAATTGTATCTGGGACAATTTAATTCAATGGACGCTGGGTTTTCCCCATTGTAATTATGGCAGGGAGCTCCCACGGCATTTTGGATTCAGTTAAAGAACTGTGCATGGAACGGCCTTTGAAATCAGAAAATGTTTTGAAATACATGCTACAGTTATGGGAATGATGAGGCATCTTAGGCAGGTTTGCACAGGAAATTGTTAAAGAAGCACAGTTCCTGCAGGCATATTGCTATAATCAGCAGGCTAGGAGGAGAGAATTCTTATCTGGAGGGAAAGGTTGTGCTGCTTTTTCCTACCTCAGGAAGTAAACGTACCACAATTTATGTGACCCTGGGGTTTTTGGGGCTGCCAGGAGGGGCAAGAGGGTTTGTGTTAGCAGGGGGGGGGGGGGGAGTGGTTGGAGGGAAGGTGAGGAGAGAGGGGGTTTGAAGGGGAAAGCCCAGAGCCCTAATATTGAGATTGAAATCACAGAGGGGATGAGGCTGTGGCTGCTTCTCTAGCCAAAAGACCTCTATCTTTAGCGTGCTCATTTGGCGATGAGTGAGAGGGGGACATCAGGCGCAATGCCCTCCATCCGTTTCAAGCTGTGGGGGGAGAGTGGGGGATACGGCCAGCTGGCCTGCTACACTCTCTTATAACTTTACTTTTTGGTTACCACTTAACTGGATATATTTTGAATACATCTGGTTAAGTGACGGGTTATGTGGATAACTTTAAAAACTAACCAGTTATATTCAAACATAGGCAGTTAGGTTTTAATGACATGCAGCTGGATAACTTTAGGTGAGTATATTCGGAGGGAAATTAATCCCGTTTAATATAGAGCACAAGCTATCCGGCTAATTTTAGTTAGATAACCTGTCTGCTTGCTGGCTTACTAAATATTGGCCTCATGATGACTTACGTTTATCACTAGAAGCAGACATTAATTTTGGACATCCATCCGAGATTCAGAAAACAGATGTTGAACATTATATGGGTAGAGACTTGATGGGCTGTATCCATGAGTGTGTGTGCACAAATGATTTGCTAGGACATACATAATCTTACTCTTGTTTTCACATTGAAATGTATTCCTTTTTTAGAATAAATTCACTGGCTTGTACTGTTCCTTGTGAGGGAGTCTATAGAAAACTCCCTCAGATTACCTTAAAGGACTGAAGACTGCAGTCTCGGCCGGTCCTCCTTAAGATCCAGGAAAGCCTGGCCAAAGGTAGGAGACTCTCACCAGAGTACAAGAACTCAGGGGTACAAGAGTTAGGGCCCCCCCCCGCGGAGCAGGCAGGAATCCATTCTATGCAAAGATCTACTATGTGTGATGTCTGTGTGCTGCCTGAACTTAAAGGGAGCTGCATTTCTTTGTTTGACTTTCTTTCACT
Source organism: Rhinatrema bivittatum (assembly GCF_901001135.1). Taxonomy (NCBI): domain Eukaryota; kingdom Metazoa; phylum Chordata; class Amphibia; order Gymnophiona; family Rhinatrematidae; genus Rhinatrema; species Rhinatrema bivittatum. Next base: position 373,550,118 of record NC_042619.1, read on the forward strand.
CAGGCCGATACAGAACAGTGCACTTGGCCGAGCGCACTGTTTAGCCCCCGTTTGGCCACACGTTTTAGACGCGCTATTATTACCCCTCATACTGTAAGGGGCATTAGCGCGTGAAAAACGCATGGCCAATCACCCCGAAACTAATAGCGCTCATCACATGCAAATGCATGTTGATGAGCCTATTAGTTATTACCCCGGAACACATTTTACTCTCAGAAATTATCGCTTGCCCAAGGGCAAGTGTTAACCATAGAAAGCACCGGGAAATTGTCAGAAAAGCAGAAAAAATTGCTTTTCTGTACACCCACCGAATTAATAGTGATATTAAGTCGAAGGCACAAAAAATAAAAAAAATCTGCCCGGTCAGCGGGGTTCGAAAATGGACGCTCAATATTGCCAGCGACCATTTTCCGAACCCGTGGCTGTCAGCGGGTTCGACAACCGACGCCGGTCCTGAGCGCCTCCTTATTAGCGCGTGGCCTAATTTGAATACAAAATCGCGCTCCCAGGAGAGGTGTCTGGGCACACGTCGAGAGAGAGCCTGCGCTCGTCTCGGAGCACCGGCTCTCCCACATGCTTTATTGCATCGGCCTGCAAGTAAATAAATTGCACAATAAAGGAAACAGCCAGAGTCTGCCTCCTCATTCCTTCGCCAAGTTGCTACATTCCTCAAGAATGAATACAAGTATTCCATACTGAAATATAGCTGATTTCTACAGCCAGCAGTGAAACTAAGTAAAGACCGTGATTTTGCTTTGCATGCAATTGTAGTACTGCCGGGAGCATCCTTTCAGAAAATCTATCTTATTACAGGGCCGATGATTTAAGACAGACTTAAAAAAAAAAAGCTGTTTTTTTCTTGCTGATCCATTCGATCCATTCTCTGCTTTTAGACTGCGTGATTGGCAGGGAAGCCACCCCCTCCCCCGGGAGAGTTTTATTCCGGTAAATGTTCACCTCCAGTTTCGATGAGCTCTCACAGAAGGAAGCCAGAGTAATAATGAAATGCCCCCCACCAAATCTATTACCCAGGTGGCATTTGCATGATTAAAGAAGAAGCTGCATGCCATTTCCAGCTCCAGACAAGCCGCTTCTTTTTTTTTTTTTTCGTCGTTTGCGGTTTCATCACCCTAATGCTTCCTGTCAGTAGCTCTAAATGCTATAAATCTGTGGAGGAGACAGAGATTCTCAGGTTGCACTGAAGCTCGGTTATACCAAAAGTAGGTCAGTGGGTCATTAAATATAACCCAGCGCTGAATGTAAATCTGACTGACTGGGAAAGCTGTACTATATGCTTACATACAAATATTATACCTCCTGCAGAACCAAGCACCTTGTTTATATTTAAAGGAAATGGCAGGACAATAGGTACACACTCAGCCATAGAAAGCCATAGAAAGCCCAGACTATCAGGGTTCAGGCAGGACCTGCTTCCATGTTTCCAGTGTTGGGAGCCACTTTTCATTTCATTTTATACTGCAAAAAGGTTTTTAAAAAGTCAAAAGATGACAAGATAGGCACGCCATAACTAAATAAAGCTTGCTGGTGATAGTAGTGGTGGTGGGGATGAGGAAACAGGATTTAGCTTGTCGAGTTTTGCAAAGTACTATTTTATCAGGGTGCCTTTATTCCTGGGACTTTCACAAATTAAACAGGCTTTACCTGTTGAAAAAGCAATCAACACAGTATAATTTGAGTACAACCAGAGTAGAATTTGTTTGTTCCTGGAAATGACAAAACAAAGTGCGCAGGCTTCAGTTTCTTCCTGAGATGACGAGCTTAGCTGGGCTCTGGTTGGGTGAGAAGGTGACTGTCACTGCAGGAGCGACCCTTGCTGACACAAGTAAAGTGCCGAGGGCTTTAAGTCTCAAAGAAGACTTAGAGTCCATAGGGAGACCATAGGGAGATCTATGGACTTAGAGTCCATAGGGAGACTTCAGTCCATAGGGAGACTTCCTATGGACTTCCTATGGACTTCTATGGAGTTCATAGAGTCTATAGGGAGATCAGTCTTGTACAGGTCATTCACCTGGGAAAGGGAATTTAACAAAGGAGAAAACAGACTCCAAAAGAATGGCCACTGTCAATCATGGCCAAAAATTACCAAGCTTGCATAAACCCTGGGCAGGGCGGACCTTTTCTACTTGCACCCGGGGCACATAGGAAAGAAAGGATGGTGATGGACCTTTTCTGCGCACCCTCCTATTCCCTTTGTCTCTCTCTTGGCTGCTCCACGGATCGCAGGAGATCTGAGATCCAGGGCTGTCAGTGGGAGAAGAACGATGGTTCCAGGGTCCCTTGTCATTTTTGCAATAACCCAGTAATATACGGCTAACTTTGGGACAGCTCTATGGCGCAACCAGAGCTGGCCGCATTGGTCAAGCAGATAAATCTGGTCGCGCCTCTCGCCTGCCCCGGACCACCCCCAAATTATGCAGTTAAATTCTAGCGGCATAACTCGTTAGGAAGCTACAATTTAGTCACATTTGTCTTCAAATATCACCGCTATGCCATTTAGACGGATAACTTTTCACTTATCCATCTAAATGGCTTCTGAATATCGGCCTCCTAGCTTTTTATACCTTTTCCTGAATTCCTCCTGAATACTTTAGCTCTCCTAGTTAGTACCTAATTGTTACATTCCCCACTCACGGGGTGCCCTGTGAGCGGCTTCACTCACCCCAAATGCCGCCAGCAGTCTAATGCAGCTGGAAGCCGCTGACGTGCAGATGTTGATGTTGTTCCTGTGATGCTTCTTCCTAGATGCATGCGTACGATACTGTTTCATTTAAAGGGCCTGTGGCGGAAAAACCTGTGGCACCCTTGGATAATGTCATGCTTTTTGCCCTATAAAAGCACTCCTCAGACATTCCAGCCTTGCCTCAGAAAAGGTCACCTTTTCTCCTCAGCCTTTCTCCGTGTCTGCTATAGCCTTTTCTGGTCCCCAGTCCTTGCCTGCCCATTGTTTCTGACTATAGCCACAGCCTCTTGGACTCCGTCATAGCCTGGCCGGTGCCAAGACTTGCTCACCCGCCATCGGCACAAACCTTAGGGCCTTGCCCACAAGGTTGCGCCAATTGCGCTAAGCAAGAGAGGCTCACGCTTACGTCGCTTGCAACAGATTTCTGAGGCCATGAGCTCAGTGAACACATCTCTACAATTGGCCATTGCTGCATTGACCTCTCAGATGCAAGAACAAAAGATTGAATTAGTCTCCTGAACAGGTTCATGCAACAGGCCTAGCAGCAACTTGATCAAGTATGGATTACTACAGAGCTTTTCTCAATGCTTAGATCTGATACAAGCCCAGCGTCCAGCCTCAGTCCCAGCACCAGCTCTGGTGAACCCAGACCATGGACTCCATGATACAACTTCCACTACCTCTAAGGTATAGTGGTGACCCTAAAGGTTGCAGAGGTTTCCTCAATATTTACAAGATGCATTTCGAGTTACAGTCTGCCCATTTTTTTTTCTCATTGTGTCAAGATTATGTATATTCTCTCTCTAGCCTGGGCTTCCCCCTTGTGGGAGCAAGATAACCTACTTCTCAGGAACTTGGATAACTTCATGCAACAATTTTGCCTGATTTTTGACCAATCTGGACTCGTCTTGTCCATTGCCACAAAATTCTTTCATATTCATCAAGACACTTGCTCAGTTGGTGAGTATGCAGTAGAATTCTGTACCCTAGCTTCTGGACTCAGTTAGGGCGAAGATAGCCAAACCACCATTTTTTGGCAAGGATTATCTGGGAGAATAAAAGATGAACTAGCAGCTCGAGACCTTCCTCCGTCCCTTGAAGCACTTTTTGTCTTGGCTATTCATATAGATCTGAGATTCCAGGAACAAGCTCGTGAGAGGAAGACCTCCCATTGGACCACTCCCATGGCTCTTGGACTCCGCACCAGAACCAGCGAAGGTCATTGCCCTCAAAGAGCCCATGCAATTAGGCAACATCAGACTTTCGGAAGATGAAAAACAAAGGCAATGACCGCATAACCTCTGTTTTTACTGTGTGGCACAGGGACATTTTGTCAGTCAGTACCTCGAGAAACCTAAAACTCTGGGAAAACAAGTCTAGTTTGGAGGGCAGATTTTCACCACTCTGCCCCCTTCTCCACAACTAATGGTGCCAGTGTTCCTCACCTTTGGAAGACACTCAGTTCAAACTGAAGCCTGAATAGATACTGGAGCTGGGGGCAACTTTATTCAGGATTCGCTGTTACGCCAATGTGGCTTCCGTACTATCAGCTTGACTAATCCTCATGTTATTTCTTCCATTTACAGAGAACTCTTACCAGGTCATGTGACCAAGACCACCTTGCACATCTCTATGCAGATAAGTTCTCATCAAGAAAATCTTCAGTTCTATGTGCTACTTAAGCATCCAGTCCTCTTGTACTTGGGTTGTCCTGGCTTAGACTCCACCAACCGTCCATCGACTGGAGTACCTTACAGATTGACCATTGGGTCCATCCTGCCGAGAGCATTGTGCTGCCTCATCTCCGACTGCTCCGCTCCGAACCACCCAGCCTGAAGTACTGAATCTGCCACTCTTGTATTCATCCTGTTCTAGCTTATGTTATGAGAGATGACCAAGATCCTGAGGGGTACATTTAAAAGAAAAGCACAAGCGCGTACTTTTGTTCGCGCACCAGGCTTGAACAAAAGTAGGCCGGATTTCAATAGATACGCGTGTAGCTGCACATATCTTTTAAAATCCGGGGTTGGCGCGCACAAGGGGGTGCACATTTGTGCACCTTGCGCGCGCCGAGCCCTGCACGTGCTGCTCGTTCCCTCTGAGACCGCTCCAAAATCGGAGCGGCCTTGGAGGGAGCTTTCCTTCCACCTCCCCCCATCTTCCCCTCCCTTCCCCTATCTAACCCACCCCAAGTTACGCCTGCTCGAGGCAGGCGTAACTTGCGCAATCTGGTGGCCCACTGGCGCGCCATCACCCCGACCTGGGGGCTGGTCCGGAGGCCTCGGCCATGCCCCTAGAATGCCCCCAGGCCGGCACCAGGCCCCCTGGAACGCCCCCCGGAAAGCCCCGAGCCCCCGAACGTCACGCTGCCCTCCAACACACCCCAACACGCCCCCCTAGCAAAGCCCCGGGACTTACGTGCGTCCCGGGGCTTGCGTGCGCCACAGAGCCTATGCAAAATAGGCTCAGCATGCACAGAGGGTTTTTTTTAAGGGTTACGCGAGTAACTTATGCATGTAACCCTTTTAAAATCCGCCCCTTAGTCTCTTGCAATTCTGTTGATCGATCCAAATCTCCAAAGTCTATCATCTTGGAGGTAGAAGCCATTGCTAAGATGGCAGGAGCCATCCTCATTCAACATGATGACCCTATAATTTAGAAGTCACATCTCTCCCTTGTCGAAGAGTCCTTGCTATAGAACAGGATCAGCCAGTGAAAACCTCTGCAGTTCTAGCTTGAAATCAAAGTATTCCTGGACTAAGTCAAGACCTCTGAGTTCCCTGATGGTAAAGATGTACCTTCAACGTCTCCCCAGAAGTTGAAGAAAAGAGACTTGGGGAGGGGGCTTAGAGGAGGGGAAACTTATGTTCCTGCTCGTGGAGTTGCCCCTCAAGCAGCTTCACTCACCCCGAATGCCCCCAGCAGTCTCATGTGGCTGCAACTCCCATTTAGGGGAGTAAAACTCAAACCTCTCTTCACCAATTTTTCCCTAAACTTTCCCAGTTGGTTGGTACACTCCTGTTAGGAAAACCACAGGTTCCCTTAGCTTGCTATATCAGTTCATCTACTTTCAGCTTCCTTTTGCACTGAGAGGCTATACTGGAGAAAAATGGAAGTAGATGCAATCTGGGTAGACTCCTGGTCCACTACATATACCTGGGGGAGGAATTTAAAGGACATGTAATTATTTATTTATTTACTTAAAATTTATAGATTGCAAATCATGATTTCTAAGCAGTTAACAATAAAACATTCACAAATTCCATTATACATTAGACAAAACAAATCACCCAGATTGATAGGTACGTCTTTCATACCATCAGAATGCTCTTTCTTGTATAATGTGGCAGTCTATCCATAATCACCCTTGACTTTCACATTGCCATAACCTTTACTGATAATGATCTTAAACTATACAGCTTCTCAGCCACAAGTGCCATTTTGATGGAAACAAATTATTTATCTGATCATGCACTACTCGGAAAGGCCTGGGAAAACAAAAATGTCTTTAACATTTCCTAAATTTTAGAAATGAGGATTATTTCTTTAAACTTCATGGAACAGCATTCCATAGTTCAGGGCCCTGAACGTAGAAAAGTCCTTCACGGGATTCATCCAAATGGATGATTTTGAACAACAGAACATTACAGTTAGAACGGACATTACACATTTTGTAAGATTGCTACGTCCATTCAGTCATGGCCAATGTGGCTACTGCTCTATGTGTCAGTTTAGTAAAGTAACACAGCAGTTTATGCATCCAGTGATTCAACAAAGTTATCCACTCATATTTCAAATTGTTTACCATCTTATATCATATATATATATAATTAAATATCCATGCAAGCTCTTATATGTAGGCAAAGCACCAGAGCCACACAGCAACTCAAAAACTGACAGCCCCCATGATATCTCACTGTATTTCTCAACAAAATTGTGTTGCAGATTTAACTTGAATGGTGATTGATCATGTTGCTCTTCTTCATAGGGGCAGCGACTGAGCTAAGCCCAAAAAAGAATTAAGGTGGATATTTGAATTTGACACCATTTATCCCCAAGGGAATGAATTCTGATTTAGAATGGGAACTTTTTTTAACACTTTATTGCCATTGGACGTGAAGTGAATTTTATTCTCGTTTTTATTGGCCAATGAAAGACCATGTGACTTTATTATACATGTATTTAAGCACCCAGTGTGCCTCCTGCAGATCTACAGCATGTACATATAAGATGGCAGAAAAGACACGGAGACACGGAGAGTTAAGACTGAGCTGTCTTTATTGGCTGAAACACAGCTGTGTTAGGTACTTGGGTTCTTTTCCTGAAAAAGAACATTGGATGTCTGTGACTTGAAGATAAGTTATCTTTTATTTAAGAAATTCATACGGTTAGACTTGTATGACATTAACTGTCGTTTTTCCTGTGCCTACAATTTGTTTGCTGTGATTTGGGGCCTATTTAAACCACATGTTAACAAGAGAAATATAAAATCACAAAAAAGAAAAAAACTTTGGGGCTGTGATTATACTATAGCGATTTGGCACATTGAAAAGAGCTATTATATGCTGTAATGATTTGTTCATTGTATACATGAAAGCCCCTTGAATTGGTCTATTTTTGGCCCTTAATTGATAACCTTGAGGATTATTCTGCATTCTTTGGTGTATTGATTAAGGTGGAAATATCAAGTTTGTCTCCTGGCATTCAGAGAATTATATTACACAAATGACAGCAGACAGGAGTGCATGAAAGCTTTTTTTTTGGTTCCTGGTACATTAAAATCCAGATCTCATCCTTTCAGCAAACTGATTTGCATTGTGCAATCAAAGAATATCTCATTATATAGAGAGGTCCGTATTTAGCTGCTATCCTGCTGATAAAGTTAGCTGGATAAACATATCTCTCTCTCTCATAAACATCGAGGATCCATAGTGGCATTGGGATAACCTGCACGGAGTGAAAAAAAAGGCATGGGGTTAACTTGCATGCAGTGGCAATTACAACCCTAAATAGCAGTGGCATGACAATGGTTCAACTGCATCAGGGTTTCAGGAACGCACTTTGTCCATGCTTGGAGCAGATATGAGAGGACAGTTGAGAGATCAGGTGGAAGACCCAAGGGGGAATTGCATTTGGGAATTCATCTACCAAGAGGATGGATCTCAGCTGGTCAGACCGGATGGGCTATCATTTCTTATGTTACTATATTAGAAAAGGAGACTGTGAATGTCTGAGAGAGAATGAGAGAAAAAGAGAAACAGAGATTGTGAATAATTGAGAAAGACGATGTGTGACAGAGAAACCATGAGAGAAAGAAAATGAAAGACAGAGAGAAACCATGTGAGAGATAGAAATGCCACAAAAGAAAGCGAGAAACAGAAATAGACTGCATTCAAGTGAAAGAGAGAGGCCATGGCCATGGTGAAGGGAACAATGTATGTGAGAGGCCAGGGTGAATGTGCAAGGGAAGCAGAGAACATGGAGCAATTTACAATGTTTTTTGAATACGTTGCTCTTATCCTCTTTCCAAACTCTCCAGTCCATCCGTGCCCATTGCCCAACCCTCAGCGCCTTCCTCTGCTCTGTCCCCGTTTACTTGTGTTTCTGGGAGTAGGCAGTAGGGGTGAGCATGAGAGAAACTATTTGTTTCATTTCATTTTTCTTGGGGGGGTTTCTCCCGTTGCATTTTAAAAATTCATCTTGTTTCATTTCATTGTGTGCGTAGAGTGTGTTTTGACGTCGTATGCACATAAAAAAGTGCGCATAAAGTAATGAAACAAAACAAAATGAATGCACATCCCTATGGCAGCAGGCAGGTTTTCGCCTTCTTCTCTTCCCACTCTTAGGGCTTCTTCTTCCCTTCCTTCCAGCCACCCGTCACTCTCTCTCTGGTCCTTCCACGCAGCTCACTAGTTTGGCAATGGAAAAATGCAGGAGATGTCAACTCGCCCTTCCCGTAGCCGCCCGTCCTCTTCCTTCCTGCTCGTGTGCTGGGCGCTTCGGGCCTGAAACAGAAGGGCGATCCCTGGGAGGAGGAGAAGCCGCAGCAACAATGGAGACTGTGTGTAGACGCTGCAGTCCTTTTACTGTTCCTGCACCATCCTGCGCTGCCTCCTCTTCTGATCCAGAGCACCCTGCAAAGAAAGCAGAGTGAGACAGGAGGGATAATCTGCAGCCAGGCCTGTCTGAGACTTACTTTTCCTCTCTCCTCTCTGTGCCAGGACCCCCCGGCAAAGGGCATTATTAATACGGCCCTGCCAAAGCCCAGTCCCCCTCCTTAGCAGGCACCCACCAGACCTAGCACTGCTTTATCGTTTCTTCCACTCACTCTGAAGCCCTTTTCTTCATCACTCTAAGGAAAGAATTAGGGTAAAACTAATATACTGACAGGAAGGGAGCACTGCCAACTTAAAATGGAAAAAAGGAAGGCGGTTAAACCTGAAGGGCCCCTTGAAAAGAGATGATGATGATGATGACCTTGACGTTGGATAAAAGGCATGCTTCTGACACGTGGATCCCAGAATAGCAGTCTGTCATGCATTTAAGAAATGAGCAGGGCGCAGAAGGACATTATATTTAATAGGGCTGTTGCTATGCCAAAGAGAAATTAAAGCTCTTACAAAGAACCGCTGATTGTGATATACCGTGGAGCCCTGCTTTCAGAATTAGCCATTGCTTTCTGAGGCCTTTCTAATCTTGGGTAATTAAGCAGCTCTTTCTTTTTTTTTATATTGTGCCTTGATGTCAGTAGGCTTCTAGGTACTTGTAGTTGCACTTAGAACCTATTTTTTACTGTTATCCACAGGTAATTCACAAATTAATCACAGAGAAAGCAGAGCTCCATACACAGGATCTGTCATTCTCCTCCTCTGTTCAATGCCTTCTACTGCTTGCTAAGGATGAATTAAGTGTGCTGCATCCAATTATAGCTGCCAAGAGCATATTTGCTTTGTTAACTAGCTAAATTAATGCTCGAAGGGGGTCCATATTCAGCTGCTGAGCAGCTAGTAAAGTTAGCTGGATACATCTATCCAGCTAGCGTAACTGGGATTTTCGGTAGTGCGGCAGCGCTGCTGAATGTACCCAGATATCTAACTCTGCACCTCCGGGAACACCTATTGTCTGCCCGCAGCACGCCTCCAACTTAACCGGCTATATTCTAGCCAGATAACTCTATCTGGCTACGATACAATTGGTTAAGATTTTTAAAATATCCTGAAAAATCAGGGTTGTTTGTGGCTCTTAAGGACTGAAGGTGACTACCCCTGGCCTAGAGAGACTTGAACAAGGGCAAAATCTTACAGCAATATTGTATATTTTGCGTGCCTTCTCTGGAGGAAAGTTGAAAAATGTTTGCTTCCTCTACAAAAAAGGAATGCACAAATAAGATATATTAGGTCACATACATATATAAAAATAAAGATGGGCATTCAGGACTTTCATTGCTCTGCAAAGCTGCCCAGTTGGTGAATGCTCGGCTTCCTGGATCAGGGCACTGGTATCCAGGGATGCTGCCCTCACGTCAGGAGGAGGCGCCAGAGGTAAATTCAAAAAGAGGTACCCTGAGGGGCATCAGCACCGCTGCGCACAACCGAACCACATACCAAAAGAGCACGCCCCCTACATTCTGATTTGGGCTCCGGAATTGACTACTCTCTCCGAACTCCTAGTTTTGCTTTTAATTTTCTTTTCATTATGTTTAAGAGGAGAGGCTGGGTTCGCTCTGACCCTGCTTCCTCTGCCCTTTCACAGCGGACTAGTCCTCAGATTTTTCAGGGCTTCCTGGTTCTTCGCTGTGGTTCCCTCGTTGCTGGCAGCATGACTGGGATAGTGCTGGGCCACTTAGAGGAAGATATCACTCTTAGCCCCGAGAACCGCATACCTCCCTCTGCACCGGTATTGGACTTCCTGTTGGATCCGAGGGCTAAGTCCCTTTTGGAATTATTACCACAATCTCTGGTGAATTCCTTTCTGCAGAAGCCAACTAATATCAACCTGGAGGATGTTTGGCGTGCCATCGTTACTCCGGAAAAGGTAGTAAGTGTTGCAATTGGCGGTCTGCGAGCTACTCCCGCAGACCACCGCTCTCACAGCCTCGGGCCCAAGCTACCGCCGACACCACCAAACCGTGCTTCCATGAACTCAGTGAGAAACTGCCGCTCCAGTACTGTCTCCTCGCTAGACTCCTTAGGAGTATGCATACCTCGATGATTTAAAGGGACCATAACAGGAAAAGCCCCGCAGCCCCTGAGAATGAAGTTATGAGTCCTGGCCTATAAAAGACTCTTGCCTGTCTTCAGTCCTTGCCTCGGCAACAGGTGAACCTGCTTCCAAGTAGTATGAGCTTGCCACCGAGAACTGCCCACCTCGTTGGAAGTGCTTATTGACCTTACGGGGAAGATACTAGACAGTCTCCAGGAGTGAGTCCAAAAGAGTCACTCAGCAAAGATGAATGTAGCCTGGACACTATCGTTTCAACCCTTGCCTCTGCCTGATTCTGCCACGCCAGTGACTCTGCCACCAGAAGAGCCCATGCAATTGGGCCACTCTCATTTGACACCCAAGGAGAGAACCCTATGCAGACAACTAGGTCTCTGCTTATACTGCACGGCTCAAGGCCATCTCTTAGCTCAATGCCCAGATAGAAGGAAAACTTTGCCATGTCCACAGTCACCCGGGCAAATGATACTAAACTTGACTACCTCAGCTCCTCAGTTGCTCATACCAGTCATTTGCAACAGTCTTCCATCTGTTTCTCCACTCGGGCCTTGGTGGACTCCACCTCCAGGGGAAATTTCATACAGCAGGAGCTTGTAAATCTGTTCTGGAGATCTTGTCTGTCTACAGAGACCCATTTCTGGGATGGAGGACCTGGTCCACCATGCCACTCTTGTTACATATCAGCCCCCCCACACATGGAGACCATTAGCTTCCACGTCCTATCCAGAGCAGTAAGGCCTACCATGGCTCCAGCAACATCAGCCCCAATGTGACTGGTCCATACCAGAACCTATCCAGTGGGGACCTGGGTGTACCGAATTCTGTATGGATTCTGAAGGGTCATCCTGCTCGATGGTCGTGGCTTCTGCCCTTCTGAGGCGTCAGACACCTTGTAAAGAATCTCGAGAAATGCAAACTGCTCCACAGCATCTCCAGGAAAACATCCTTAAAGAACTCTACAAGCAAATACAAAACTACTTGGGACAAGAGAGGTCCAAGTGTGAGAGTTTGGAAAGAGAATACATTTGCACCAAAAAAAAGCTCGAGACAAAGAGATATGAACCCTGCAAAACCAACCAGCAAGAAGGTGAGAAGAAACAATATGCTGTCTAGTTCTATCAGTCCAGATTCTGAAGAAGAGGTAGACGTCTCCATCCTTGTGATGGAGACTGCTTCTATCCCAGAATTGCATGAACTAGGGGAAAAAGCCAATCGTTTGGTTGTAGAAGCTAACATCTAAGCCAAGAAACTCGCAAGTACCCGAAGGGGTTTTCATTGCCAGTACTCCCAGAGACCCAAGCCCTCAGGAGAGGAAGAGAGGTACTGTTGCAATCAGTGGTCTGCGGGCTGCTCCCTTGGACCGCCACTCTCACCTACAACCCTGAGCCTGAGCAACCACCGCCAATTCCGCCAAAGCCAACTTCTGTGAATGTGGCAAGATGCCACCACTCCAGTACTCTCTCCTCGCTTGACTCCTTAGGTGCACATGCATGCGTCATTTGATTTTGTTGCGCCCATCGGTCGCAGACGACTGTGCCCTCTATTGCTCACCTTTTTCCTGCCTGACTTGGTTCCTTTTGGGAAGATGGCTACCTCCACTTCTTCACACCGACCCCTCCAGCATCCCCGGTCCAGCATGGGCGATTGCGTTGGCCATCTTTCTCCCGGAGTCACCTAGGACACGTGTGCACAGCCCCATCCTTTATGTGCGTCATGGCGGGAACCTAGGGGCGTCCCTACCGCTCTGATATTTAAACTCTGTTCACGATTCCTAATACGAGTTAGCACAGAATCTCCATGCTGATCTCTCTACATTACCAAATGCTTCCGCTCTGTGTACTCTCGCTCCAGGACGACTTAGGTACCCGCTCCTCGGGGGCCTTGCCTCGCTCCTGTCTATCTCCTGGGGTTGCCTAAGGAATCTGCTCCTCGGGGGCCTTGCCTCACTCCTGTCTACCCCCTGGGGTTGCCTTGTAGGACGCCTAAGGTACCCACTCCTTGGGGCCTTATTTCGTCCCGGACCTCCGCTCCTCGGGGGTTCTCTCCTACTACAACTGCCAGCATCAGAGTGAGTACTACCGCTCCAGTTCTGTCTCTGCATTGTCTTATCTCTCTCTTCATAGATCCTCGGCCTACCTCGCACCGCGGACCACTACCAGATCTACTCTCACTGGCCTTTCCATCTAGGCCTGGGTTCTCGGCCTACCCCGCTTCGCGGACCACTACCAGACCCATCTCCCTCTTGGGACCTGGTGAGACTGTGTAACTGCCTTTTCCACTCTGCAGCCTTCAGACGGAACTTTGCCATCCGACATCTCCTCTTCTGGCTGGGATCATTGCCCGTTCCTCGGGTTACCATCTATATTGCAGTATAATAAAGACTAACTTTCTCTGTGTCCATTTCTGCTTGGAGCTAGCCAATCGCTGCAAGTCCCCGCAGGGCTCCGCCATCACTGCCATCTCTTGCAGCTACCAAGGGCCCACGCCTCAATGTCCAAACACAACAGATTTAAAGGGACCAAGGTGGGAAAAGCCCTGCAGCCCCTGAGAATGACGTTATGAGTCCTGGCCTATAAAAGGCCCATGCCTGCCTTCAGTCTTTGCCTCAGCAACTGGTCAACCTGCTTCCAAGTAGTGTGAGTTACTAGCAACTTCATCGTTGGTTCCTGTGTTTCCAGTTCCAGGTCCTGTATCTTCAGTCTTTAGCTCCTGCGGCCTTCGTCCTTGTCTTCAGTTTCTGTGGTCCTTATCCTGCTTGTCAGTCCTCGTGATTGCCTCTTCATTTCTTCAGTTTGTTTCTTCCTCTTGTTCTGCTCTGTGCCTGCCTGCCCTGTCTATCCAGCCCTCCTTTTCCCTTTGGACGGATAGTATTAATCTTGGTATGACTCCTGGACCAGCCTGACTGCTGCCTATCTTCGACAACAGCCTGCCACCAGATACGTCTTGCCTTCTTCTGTTCCAACCATGCTATGTCCACAGATCTCGCCATAAGCAGAGGGCCCCACCTAAGACATGCCGGCTCAAAGGCTCAACCCGAGGGGAACGTAGGTTGGTAAAGGCAAAGTTCCAGATGGACCTCTGCCTCATCTGATCTACTCTGTAGGAAGCATCAACTCCACCTCGGCCCAAGGGTCCACACTCGCAGCAGTAAGTAAACGTATGGAAGATTTTGATTCTTCTGTGGTTTCTTTAAAGGCGCAAGTCTCTGATTTTCAAGCTTAGTAAACATGAAAAGAGATTAATAAATTTAGAAGCTCATGATTTACTATCTCAGGAATTTAAGACAGTTCCAGCATACATAAACACCTTGAAATGATTGAAAACAGATGGAGAGTTTTAAATCTTCAACTCTTAAATTTTCCTTACACTTCTTTGATTTCTGCACGTGAAGCTATTGCCAAATATCTGAGAAATGTTGTAGGTATTTCTGAAAAACATATGCCTTCTCTTGTTAAAGTATAATACATTTTTCCTAAAAATGTTTCTGGTGTGGACAATCTTGATCCTTCACAAGTTTCTTCTGGTTCATTTTATTTGACAACTTTTTTGGAACAATCCAGTGATGAAATAGAAGAGTGAGCAACTTTATTGATTCAATGCTCCTCTGAGAATGAGAAAATCTTATTATGAAGCTTTTCTTTTCAAATAAAGATGCTTTTTTCAGGGGGTATATTTCCAGAGAATTGAAGCAGGCATTTCTTCAGTTTAGGGCCTCTGTTCTTGCCTTAGATGGAAAGCTTTTCTTATATTATCCTTTTAAGTGTTCCATTAAGCTGGATGGAATAGGTTTATATTTTATGAGCCTAACCAATTAAAGGCATTATTAGATAGCAGAATAGCTTTGGTACCAGTCTTTATTCCAGGGTGATTTTGTTTGTTGTTGTCATGGTTTAAATTGAAATATGCATTCTTTTCTTTTCTTTGTTATTCCTATTTCATTGATGATGTTCCAGAGTCCTGCACCCAATTGTGGTTTTGCTACGGACAACATAGATTACTTGTGAATTTTCTCTTTTTATTAAGATTTATTTATTTATCGAGTTTTATATACCGTCGTTCGGGATCGCCATCACAATGGTTTACAAAGGATCGATTTATATAAACGTAAAGGCATATATTAGTTAATGTGACGTTTTTAGTCTCTCTCGTATATATGCTTTCATGGGATCACCCAGGTTTACACAAGATCGATTAACACAATTATATAACATATATTAAATCTTTTTTTTTTTCTTTAGTCAATCTTGTTTATGTTCTTTCTAAGAGTCATTCTGGTGTGGTTTATATTCCTCTGATAAAGTCGTTTTGTGATTGGTGACATTAGGAGATTTGGTATGCTTTTGTAAACATCCAAGTTTTTAGTTCTTTTTTGAAGGTTTTTAAGTTATGTTGTGTTCTCAGGTCAATTGGTAGAGAGTTCCAGAGTTCTGGGCTTCCAAGAGATATGGCTCTTTTCTGGGTTGAGATGAGTTTGTGCCGGGATGGTGGATTTTTATGAGGCCTTTGCGCGCTGATCGGAGAGTTCTGTTTGGTGTGTGGAGTTTAATGGAAGCGCTGAGCCAGTTCGTTTGTTTTTCGTATATTATTTTGTGAATTATGGAAAGTATTTTTTAGTCAATCCTGTATTTTATTGGAAGCCAGTGTAGAGAAATGAGGGTAGGAGTAATGTGATTGAATTTTCTTGTTCCTGTGAGTATTCTGGTGGCTGTAGGATTTGGAGGATTTGGAGGGGTTGGATGGTCGTGAGAGGTAAATTGAATAGCAGCGAATTGCAGTAATCCAGGTTGGAGAAGATGAGTAGTTGGAGTACTGTTCTGAAATCACTGGGAGACAGAAATGGTTTTAGGTATCATAGTATTAGGAGTTTGTGGTATCTATCCTTGATTTTTGCGGAGATGTGGTTCTTGACGGATAGTTCCTTGTCAATTATGACGTCAAGGTCGTGTGCGTATGTGACGGGGGAGATTGCTGTGTTATAATTCGTGATGTTGAGGGGTGGCATGTGTGTGGGGTTGTTTTTTCTATCCAGCAAGATAAGTTCAGTCTTATCAATGTTCAGAATGAGTCTCATGTTGTTTAGCAATTGCTTTATTTTTGTGAGGTAGTTGGCTGTTTTTTTGTATGTCTCTTCTAGAGAGTTTTGTATTGGGATAAGTATTTGTATGTCATCAGCATAGATGAAGTGATTCAGTTTCAGGTTAGTGAGGAAGTGGCATATCGGTAGAAGGTAGATGTTCAAAAGTGTTGCCAATAGTGCAGATCCTTGGGGAACTCCTGTGTCAAGGTTTATTTTCCTTGATAGGGTGTCATTGATTGCTACCTGGTAGGACCTTTGGGTTAGATAAGATGAGAACCATTGTAGTGTTTTATCCTTTAATCCGATTTTGGCGAGGCGGTTGATCAGTATAGCATGGTTTATTGTGTTGACTGCTGCTGATAGGTCTAGTAGAATTAGAAAGTAGCTGTGGCCCTTGCCGAAGCCTTTGATGACAATGTCATTTAATGCTAGGAGTAAGGTTTCTGTGTTTAGTTCTTTCCTGAATCCAAATTGCGTGGGATGTAGAATGTTGTTCCTTTCCAGGTGGTCACTGAGTTGTGAGTGGACGATTTTTTCAATGATTTTGGCCATGAATGGTAGATTTGATATTGGACAGTAGTTTAGCCGGTTTTCAGGATCAAGGTTTGTCTTTTTTAGGATGAGTTTGATAATTGCTGATTATAGGCATTCGGGGTAGGTTCCTTCTATGAGAGAGAGGTTCACGATATTAGTTAATGTTTTGGATATTGCTGGTTCAATTGCCTTGATCGTCTGTATGGGTATACTATCAATGGGGTGTTTGGCTGGGTTCATTCTTATTTTGCCCTTCTAGCGATCATGTTGGTTCGAAGTTGGACCAACTTGATGTTAGCTTAATAGGTATTGTTAAATCTTGTGTGTTGATGTCGAGGTTGTTGTTTATGAGGTTTTTTATTTTATCATTAAAGAAGTCTGCAAGGTCATTGCTTGCTAGTTTGGAGTTTGGTGTTTTCTGTTCGTTGGCGGATTTGGTCAGGTCATGTACTATATTGAATAACATTCTTGGGTTATGAAGAAATTAATTTATTTCTTTTGTGTAGAAGTCTTTTTTTGCCTCGTGAATGATTTTTTTGTAGTATGCTAATTGTGCTCTGTATGCATTCAGTTGAGAAGATGTTTTGTTGGTCCTCCAGGTTCTTTTTTCTTTCTATCTGGATCACTGTAAAACTTTATTGCTTTGTGTTTATTGAAAAGCAATAAATAAAGAGTTAATTTTTTTTAAATAAGATAAGGTTGCAGGTGACACCTTTCTATTGGACTAACTTAAAATATCTGTGATTAGCAAAAAAATTCTCAAGTGCTTGACAAAAGTCCAGTAAGAACGTATCACCTAGGTGCCAACCCTCTGTTGGGGCACATAACAGTATCTGTTATGTGTTATGTGCCTCAACAGTATCTGATGCCTGTTTGTGAGCTGAGCCTCAGTCTCTATGTGGATTCAACATAAAAAATGACTGAGCAGATGGTGTAGTGGACCTGACTCAGAGGCTAGGGCTATCTTTACTATGCTGGATAGAGAAGGCTCCACCAAATGCTTCTGTCCCCTCTCTGACCCCTCTGACGGTTTCTCAGCTTCTTATATAACTGATAGTGGCCTCTGTCAAATTCATGTCTTGGGTGGAAAAAAAACTTTTTTTTTCCAAAACCTGGGGTTACCAGCAAATAGAGTAAGCTTCTCTAGTACATTTCTCTGGGTAGCATCAGCGCCATCGCCCACTACAAAACATTCTTCCTCCAAATAGTTATTTCAGTAGAAAAATACTTAAAACACCTCCCATTCTATTTTAATTATTGTGTGTATTACTTTGGCAACACATGTAAAATTGTTATGCCAATAATGTTATCTGAATCTTCCACACTGAATTCTTTCAGTCTTCATTCCTTCAGTATAGCTCACCTGTTTTTAAGATGTCCATAAGGCTGTTGTGGTCCGGATTCCTTTAAGGCTGCCACCCAGTATATATCGCCCTGCAGTGGTTCACTGGTCTCCCAAGCCTGACCCTGCTGAGCTGAGTAGCCAAACTACCTTCCAAGAAGCAGTATAAGTTCCCACTCCAACCCAAACAACCCCTTCTTGTGGATCTCCATGCCCTCTTCTACACCTCTAATCCAACTCCGCTCCTGCAGACCTTCCCAACTCTCTGAAGTGGGGAAAACCTCTGACCAGAAGAAAATGAGGGCAATGGGAGTCAATCAGCATGCATTCCCAAACTCCATAATGGCCCTCACCCCCCTGTGTGGAAAGGAAACTTGTAGGTGGGAGGGGAAATTACAGCGTCTGCAAGCACACACAGATACACAGGCCCCAAAGTTGCTGATTGCTACCATTATCATGACTCTTCCCCATGTTGAGTGGGAAAAAGGGAATGGAGGTCCAGAGAGGGAGGGGCGAGGTCACATGGGGGAGCGTCAAACCACATTTACCACCTACTGCCACCATCATTCCAGATCTGTTTTCAGAGAGGGTGGAACATCTCTCCTACGATGAGAAGCTGCACAGGCTAGGGCTCTTCAGCTTGGAAAAGAAATGAGTGAGAGAGGATATGATAGAAATTTATAATATTATGAGTGGGGTGGAACAGATAAATAAAGGATAGTTATTTACCCTTTCAAATAATACTAAAATCAAAGGACACTCCATGAAACCAAGAGCAGATCTAAAACAAATCAGTGAATGTACTTTTTCCACTTGGAGCACTGTCGAGCTGTAGAATCTGTTGCCAAAGAATATCATCAAGGTGACTAGCACAGCAAGTTTTAAAAGAGGTTTGGACAAGTTCCTGGAGGAACAACTGATGTGTTAATAGCCAGGTAGTCTAAAGATAGCTATTGCAATCCCTGGGAGTGAGCAAAAGGAATTAGACTACTTTATGGGATCTGCCAAGGAGGTGAGGGGGCAGTCTGCCCAAGGTGACAGCAAGGAGAAGAAGGATGCCATCAAGAGACTCCGACCCAATGCTACTGGCAGTGGTGATATCCGGTGGCCGTGAGAAGAGTCCATCCTGCTCGCGGCAGAAGATTAAGGAGGCAACTTGGCGTGTTGTAAGCAGAACTCATCTCAGTTGTGGCAGAAGGCTAAGGAGGCAGCCAGTCGTGTTGCAAGCGGAGCCCATCCCACTCGTGGCAGAAGACAGGGAAGAGAGGGGGGCTGGATAGCAGCTGAAGAGGAACAGGCTCAGAATGACTGCACATGAGCCTATGTGATTGAGAGAGGAAGGTGTGTATGTGTAGGTGAGTAAGAGTTTGTATATGTGTTATACAAGTGAGAGTGTCTGTGTGTGTGTGTGTGTGTGAATAAGAGATTGAGAGCCTGCATGTGTAAATGGGAGTTGGAGGGTAAGTGTGTGCATGTGTGTATGTAAGTAAGAGTCTAGGAGAGTGTGTGTGTGTGTGTGTATGGGTGCATGTTTGTGTTTGTGAGAACAGGAGCTTGTGTGAAGAGGTGTGTATGTGTAAGAGAGAGAGAAATGGAGAGAGCCTGTGTACCGGGGTGTGTGAGTGTGTGCGAGAGAGAAATCCTGTGAGAAGGGGTGTGTGTGTGCGAGAGAGAGTGAGAGCCTGTTTGAGGGAGAGAGCCTGTGTGAGAGAGAGGGGAAACAGAGATCGTAGGGGGGTGGAGGAGTGATCCTTGGGGGGGGGGGGAGGTTGGCAAAGGAAATGTCCAACCCAGGTGCCAAATACTTTAGGTACGCCACTGCTGCCAGGTACTTGTGATTTGAATTGGCCACTATCAGGGACAGGATGCTGGGCTCAATGGTCCTTGGCATGACTCATCATGCAATTCTTATGTTCTTACATTTTTATGTAACTGGTCAGGATACTGAAGCCACCTACAAAATCTGATATAGTACTAATTGACCAAACTGGTACAGTACTACCAACCAGTGCCATTTTGGATTTAGAATATAAGAACATGCCATACTGGGTCAGACCAAGAGCCCATCAAGCCCAGCATCCTGTTTACAACAGTGGCCAATCCAGGCCATAAGAAACCTGGCAAGTACCCAAAAACTATTTCATGTTACCATTGCTAGTAATGACAGTGGCTATTTTCTAAGTCAACTTAATTAATAGCAGGTAATGGACTTCTCCTCCAAGAACCTATCCAGTCCTTTTTTAAACACAGCTATATTAACTGAATTAACCACGTCCTCTGGCAACAAATTCCAGAGTTTAATTGTGCGTTGAGTGAAGAACTTTCTCCGATTAGTTTTAAATGTGCCACATGCTAACTTCATGGAGTGCCCCCTAGTCTTTCTCTTATCTGAAAGACTAAAAAAACCGATTCACATCTACCCATTCTAGACCTCTCATGATTTTAAACACCTCTATCATATCCCCCCTCAGCCATCTCTTCTCCAAGCTGAAAAGTCCTAACCTCTTTAGTCTTTCCTCATAGGGGAGCTGTTCCATTCCCCTTATCATTTTGGTTGCCCTTCTCTATACCTTCTCCATCGCAACTATATATTTTTTGAGATGCGGCAACCAGAATTGTACACAGTATTCAAGGTGGGGGTCTCACCGTGGAGCGATACAGAGGCATTATGCCATTTTCCGTTTTATTCACCATTCCCTTCCTAATAATTCCCAGCATTCTGTTTGCTTTTTTGACTGCCACAGCACACAACCGACGATTTCAATGTGTTATCCACTATGACACCTAGATCTCTTTCTTGGGTGGTAGCACCTAATTTGGAACTTAACATTGTGTAACTATAGCATGGGTTATTTTCCCCCTATATGCAGCACCTTGCACTTATCCACATTAAATTTCATCTGCCATTTCGATGCCCAATTTTCCATTCTCACAAGTTCTTCTTGCAATTTATCAGAATCTTTTTGTGAATTAACTACTCTGAACAATTTTGTATCATCTGCAAATTTGATTACCTCACTCGTCGTATTTCTTTCTAGATCATTTATAAATATATTGAAAAGTAAGGGTCCCAATACAGATCCCTAAGGCACTCCACTGCCCACTCCCTTCCACTGAGAAAATTGTCCATTTAATCCTACTCTCTGTTTCCTGTCTTTTAGCCAGTTTGCAATCCACGAAAGGACATCGCCACCTATCCCATGACTTTTTACTTTTCCTAGAAGCCTCTCATGAGGAACTTTATCAAACGCCTTCTGAAAATCCAAGTACACTACATCTATCGGTTCACCTTTATCCACATGTTTATTAACTCCTTCAAAAAAGTGAAGCAGATTTGTGAGGCAAGACTTGCCTTGGGTAAAGCCATGCTGACTTTGTTCCATCCTGAGATTTTACTTTCCCGTCCCTCTCACCAGTTAAATTCTACTGGGATAAGTCATTATCTAGATAAAATTTAGCTGGATAATAAAAAAAGACATGACAAGGAGAGCTAAAATGTATCCAGCACTAGGCAGATAAACTTGGCCCTAAAATCACTGCCCTAAACTTAACCTGGCACATTAAGGGCCTTATTTTCCAGACCAAGATGGGGGCAGAGTCGGAGCAGATGGGGGCAGAGTCGGCCCCGGAAGAGGAGGAGTCGGGGGCGTCACCGGGGCCGACGCCGCGGACGACGAAAAGGTAAGGGCCTTTTTGCGTCCTAGTTCGCGTCCAATAGCTACACCTTCTATGGTGGCGCTATTGGCTGCGAAACCGACAGCGATCGTACCACGGCGGTGCGATCGCTGCCGGCTAGCGCAGGACCGCCTCCCCCCCGTTTCGGCCCCCCCCCGCCCCTCATTACCTAAAGTATCGCAGGCCTGCGATACTGTAGAAAATGAGGCCCTAAGTTTACCTGGGTAGCCTCAGTCAGGTACGCTCAGTGAAACACTTAATTATGTTCTGCTGAATATTCAGGTAAACATACCCAGGAAACGTTCCTGCTCCCTGGCTTCCTCAGTATAGACCTTCTAAGAATATCTTGATATATTTGCAAGTAAGAAATTTGAAATAAATAAATGAAATTAATAAGTAATGGTATTTGACATCTCTAATTCTGGTTTAGATTCCTCTGAGACGTTGAACGGATTGTAATTCCTCAAGCTGTGATGCAAGTGCCTCTGTTAAGCTTTATACAATACTTGTGCTTATCGCTTGGATGAGGGTTTTCTTCCTTGACCTACTTCTGCTTTCTACACAATACACCTAATGAGTATTAATAACTTCAGAAAGGGCCACGACCAGAGAAAAAGCTAGGGAAATGCTCTAAGATGCCATCCATAGAAATATGAAACGGAATGTGCTTCAGTTTGCTGAATATAAATAGCAGGTTAAATCCGCACATAACAGCGACAGCAGGTGGAATGGTGCTAATATAAAACAGCATTTTGCTCCAGAAATGCAAGGCTTGATAATTGTCATTTTCACAGACCGGATTCTAACAATTACATAAGGACATAAGACATGCCACACTGGGTCAGACCAAGGGGCTATCAAGCCCAGTATCCTGTGTCCAACAGTGGCCAATCCAAGTCACAAGTACCTGGCAGGTACCCAAGCATTAGCTAGATCCCATGCTACTATTCCTTATTGATTAACAAGCCGTTATGCCCGTTAAAACGGGCTACATTACATTTTGTTTTCAGTCCATTTTCTAACACAGCACCCTTCTACACTTTTTCTCCCTCTCTCCCCCTTCCCCTCGTTCACTCCTCCCCTTTCCTCCACTCAGTCTTACTCACCCTCTATCTCCCACTGCCTTCTTCCCCTCACTCTCACTCTCACCTCCCTCCCCTTCCCTCAGTCACTCCCACCTCTCTCCCCTTCCCTCAGTCACTCCCCACCCTCTCTCAATCCCATCCCCTCCCCCTCAGCCCTCCTCCACTCCCTTTTTCTCTGCTCCACAACTTCTTACCCTTCCACTTACTCACATCCCTGTCTCTCACCTCTCCCTCATTCTCCCTCTCCCCCCTTCCACTTACTCACATCCCTGTCTCTCACCTCTCCCTCATTCTCCCTCTCCCCCCTTCCACTTACTCACATCCCTGTCTCTCACCTCTCCCTCATTCTCCCTCTCCCCTCACTCTTCCCCACCCCCTACCTCCCTCCCACACACTCACCCACTCCTCCCTCACGCTCACTCAGTCCCTCCCTCCCTCTCCCTCCGTCCCTCCCTCCCAGTCCCTCCCCCTCACTCAATCCCTCCCTCCCTCCCACTCAGTCCCTCCCTCTCACTCAGTCACTCCCTCCCACTCCCTCTCTCCGTCCCTCCCACTCCCTCCCTCCCTCTCTCTCTCTCTCTCCTCCCTCCCTCGCTACTGGCCGCTGCCTGCTGCCGCCGCCGCTACCGCCGCCCGCCGCCGCTACCGCCGCCGCCCGCTGCCGCCGCCACTGCCGCTGCCGCCACCGCCACCGCCACCGCCGCCCGCTGCCACCGCCATGTTTTTTTTTTCCTGACGCTGCCTAAGACCGACGTGCTCGCCCGCACATGCGCAGTAGAGCTGTTCTCTACTGCGCATTTGCGGCACGTCGGTCAACCTTCATTTATTAGGTTGATAGCAGTTTATGGACTTCTCCACTAGAAACTTATCCAAACCTTTGTTAAACCCAGTTACATTAACTGCTGTAACCACATCCTCTGGCAATGAATTTCAGAGCTTAACTATGTGTTCAGTGTGAAAGATTTACTTTAAATGAGCTACTTGCTAACTTCATGGCATGCCCCCTAGTCATTTTATAGACTGAGAGAGTAAACAACTGATTCACATTTACCTGTTCAAGTCCTTTCATGATTTTCTAGACCTCTATCATATCCCCACTCAGCTGTCTTTTCTCCAACTGAACAGCCCTAACCTCTTCAGCCTTTCCTCATAGGGGAATCGTTCCATCCCCTATATCATTTTGGTTGTCCTTCTCTGTATGTTCTCCATTGCAACTATATATTTTTTGAGGCGCAGCGACCAGAATTGCACACAGTATTCAAGGTGCAGTCTCACCATGGAGCGATACAGAGGCATTATGACATCCACCGTTTTATTCGCCATTCTCTTCCTAATAATTCTTAACATTCTGTTTGCTTTTTTTTTTTTTGATCGGCATGTCACACTGAGCTGTTGATTTCAATGTATTATCCACTATGACACCTAGCAAGGGTTATTTTCCTTATATGCATCACCTTGCACTTGTCCACATTGAATTTCATCTGCCATATGGATGCCCAATCTTCCAGCCTCACAAGGGCCTCCTGCAATTTATCCCAATCTGCTTGAGATTTAACTACTCTGCATAATTTGTGTCATCCGCAAATTTGTTCACCTCATTTGTCGTACCCCTTTCATTTATAAATATATTAAAAAGCACCGGTCCAAGTACAGATCCCTGAGGCACTCCACTGTTTACCCTTTTTCCACTGAGAAAATTACCCATTTAATCCTACTTTCTGTTTCCTGTCTAACTAGTTTGTAATCCTCGAAAGGACATCACCTCCTACCCCATGACTTTTTAGATTTCTTAGAAGCCTCTTATGCGGGACTTTGTCGAATGCCTTCTGAAAATCCAAATACACTACATCTACTGGTTCACCTTTATCCACATGTTTATTAACCCCTTCAAAAAAATGAAGCAGATTTGTGAGGCAAGACTTCCCTTGGGTAAATCGAATTTTATTTATTTATTTAAAATATCTTCTAGCCCACAACTTCCTAACATATGGTCAGCTCAGGGTTACAGAATTAACATCCACCAAAACATAAAACATCACAACATTCACATTCAAGTAAATTCAGTAATACAAAATAAAATAAACTAACAGTTAAAAGCATCCTCAAATAACATTTTTTTCACCAATTTTCTGAACATTTTTAAATCTAACTGCTCATGGAGCCATACTGGCAATTTATTCCATTCCATTGCTGACACAGAAGAGAAAACTCATAATTTGATTTGCATTCACTTATACTGATTAGCTGAAGGAATACACAATGCAAAGTTCCCTCCGATCTCAATGAGTGCTTCGGAGTATACATCTCTATTGCATTTCGTAAACCACAGATATGTGCACATTTTAACAACTTAAAAACAATAATCAACAATCTAAATCTTGACCCCCATTTTACTGGTAATCAATGCAGCTCTCTCAACACCAGCGATACATGTTCCCTTTTTGAAAGCCCTGTAAGAACCTGAGCAGTGGCACTTTGCACTAGCTGCAGAACATGTATTAACTTTTCTGGTAGACCTAAATACAAAGCACTACACTAATCTAAGTGGCTCAATACAAAGGCTTGAACCACTGTCCAAAAGAGATCAGAGGGCAAGAAACATTTCAGTGGCTTAATCATCTTTAACTTATAAAAAAAAAGCTACGTTAGCTACATGCTACCGCAAGGATCTGCGCTTTCTGCTATTCTATTTAATATTTATCTACTTCCTCTGTGTCAACTTCTATCAAATCTAAATATAAATTACAAAATCTATGCAGATAACATTCAATCCATCCTCCCATATGATTCATCATGGAATCACACCTTTTCTCTAGTCACAATTTACCTACAAACAATAAAAACCTGGTTAATGTACAATCATCTAACTTTTAACACAGATAAAACTGAAATCATACACCTGTCTACCATTCCTAACTCCTCATGTGCACCCCCTGCTGAACTCATCTTCAATAATTGCCACATACCCATACGCAGTCATGCCTTCAACCTAGGTGTCCACATTGATTCCAGGTTATCCATGTCCACTCATATCACATCTATCACAAGAACATCATTCTATAAAATTCACCTACTCAAGAATCTCAAACCATTATTATTTCCTGCAGCCCTCCGATATGTCCTTCAGTCTCTCATCCTAACAAACCTCGACTATTGCAACTCCTTATACATAGGCCTTCCTGACTATGTATTGCAACTGCTGCAATTGATCCAGAACTGTGACGCCAGACTTCTTATCCATACTCTTCGCAGAAACCACATAACCTCCACCCTCACTAAACTCCACTGGCTACCCATTCACCAACGAATCCAATATAAAATCCTAATGATAATCTTCAACTTGCTAAACAATACCTCATCCTTATGGTTATGCTCCACTTTACGCATTTATCAGCCACCTCGTCATTTACACTCTGCAGTAAAAACAGCTAGACTAAATTTAACATGCAATCGTGCCTTTTCAGTTGCCAGACCAACAATATGGAACTCCTCACCCAATCACATTCATCAACTCTCCACAAAACTTGACTTCAAAAAAGCTTGTTTTCACAAGCCTTTCCTAATCCATAACCCCGGTCAAACAACTCAAGGTACCAGAGATTAAACCTCGTGTTTATTTCAATGTTTTATTATTGGTTTTATTCCTTTATAATCATTATATTACTCTCTCATTTGTAAACCGCCTAGATCTACTTCGTGTATGTATATGTGGTATATAAAAACCTTTAAAATAAATAAATAAATAAATGCCATACTTGGGCTTTGACAACTGGGAGTCTAAAAAGACTCCCAGACATTTTACTTCTATCTGAATTGCCACCAAAACGTCAGAAGTTACCTTCACCTCCATATTAGGGGGACCAACAACACTCTTTCCCACCCATAAAATCTTTGTTTTCTTTATATTCAGAAACAATTAACCACTCGTTTACCTTACTAAAGATAATCAGCAGCCTGCTTTCTGATAATTCATCCTTGGGACCGCATGGTAGAAAAAACTGAACATCAACAGCATACATCATATTCTTGATCTCTAAAGAGTGTAGTAATACCCCCAGGGGAGATAAATGTTAAATAAAAATACTGACAAAGCTGACCCCTGGGGCACTCCCCACTTAAGCTCTTGCCATGATGAGGTCTTAGTCCGTATCTGAACTCTTGAACCCTCTTAGTGGAAAGGATCTAAACCAATCAAATACTGTACCTCCCAGGTCATATTGTGATAAGCACCTAAGTAGCGTTTCATGATGAACTGTATCAAACGTTGCACTTAAATCAAGTTGGATAAGAATAATTGTACCTCCTCAATCCAAATAACACAATAAGGAGTTCAATAGACTCATCAATAAATACTCAGATTTGTGATTTTTACAGAAACCATATTGATTTAAATCCAAGATTTGTCTTTCTTTCATATAATCCTCCAACTGATCCAAAACTATCTACTCCAAAATGTTTGCTACAATTAGCAAACTAGACCCAGGGCGATAATTAATCACCTCAAAGAAAGACTAAAATCTTTCTTAATAGGTCTTCTCGAAGCTTGTTTTCATCTTTATGGAACCCCCATCACTCAGAGACTTATTTATCAACCCTTTTATCATCTCATAGGAGATATCGTTCAGGTTTTTGATGATCAATAAAGGCCGAGGATCTAAGACTGAATTAGCTCAAACTCATTCTATGAGTTTGTTAGGGTTGATGGATGTACCAAGCTCACATTAGCTGAAACTTTTCCCAGTTGCTGGGTTGGATAGTCTGTACTTTCTCCTCAAAGAAATCAGCCAACACCTTATAGTTCGGCATCTCGCTATCTGTTATTTCTGGGCCTGCCATTAGGTTTTACACCATAGGACTAATGGCTTATTTGTAGCCTTTTTTAGATGAGCCCCATAAAATACACATTTAGCATCCTTACATCAATTCCTATAATTTGTCAAAGCTTTTCTATACAAGGAGAATGAATGGTCACCCTGTCTCTTTCTCCAGTATCTCTCAGCCTTTCTTACATTCCTCCTTACTCCTGCTACTGTAGCTGAACACCAAGGAGCACAACACTCTAATTTTAACCTTAAATTCTGGGGCTACCTGATCATATGTGGCCTGCAAGGAAGTATGCCAAATATCTGCCATAACTTCCACCGATAGATTATCCCACTTATTCCAATCTATTCTATTCTGCCAAACTTCCAGAAATAACTCATTATTCATTGGAGGGTATCTCTTACATTTCATCTTAGAGACAACAATCCTTCTGTCCTGTAGGAAACAGCCTAGCTTAAAAATGACCAAAAAATGGTCTGACCTTCGGTCAAGCTAATATTCTTGACCAGTAAGTATAATCCTCTGTACACAAAAGAAGATCCAAAGCGTGGCCTGCTTTATGTGTTTTTCCCTGAATTAGATGAGATAATAGCACAGTCTCCAATACTGCAGAAAATTCCTGCATTCCCACTGAAGTGCAATCCTCAAAATGTAGATTAAAATCCCCCACTAAAATTAACTTTTTTCAATCTAACTGCGACTGCACTTACAAAATCATTTAATCGGCACAAGTTATCTCATCTTTGGCCCGGTGGATAATATATAACCCAAATAAACCATGAATGCACCTTTATCAGCAGAGCTTCAATATTTTACTTATCTCAAGAGATTTCCTAAAAAAGACAATAATCCCACCCCACTGTTTCCCCTCCCGACCCTGTTGGACAGGCACTATTTATTAGAACTGTATTGAAACCTTGCAGCCAGGTCTCCACAATACACAAAGGATCAAAATCATAAAAGATTATAGTGTCCAATATTATCTTGCCCTTGTTCCCAATTGCCCGAGCATTAATTTATTTGATACGAATATACTTCCTCTACCTGGGAAACACTCAACCCTATGTTAACCTGCTGCCTGTGTCCCATTAAGCCATGTCTATCTACATGTTCTGTGATTTTGTTCATGAAATGAAGGTTCCAGAACTGAATACAACACTCCAAGTCTCTCGTATGATTTGTACAAAGGCATTGTCATCTCCTGTTACTTTTCCTAGGCACTTTACCTTTCCTCTGGCTTTTGCCACTGTTTGGTTGCAGTTTGGCAACTTTGAGATTATCAGATGTGATCACTCCTGTAAGAATTCCTCAGGCTTACAGATGGGTGACTGGGACTCTCTGAATGCAAGGTCCCTGCACTTAGTAGAGAAACCCATGCTGGGAGGGAATACCCCGGTTGAAGAGACTATAGTAGCTAAAAGAGCCAGGTGGCATCCACCCTTGCTAGTGGTCATCCTCTGTCATTATTGCATGTGAACCCAGGTACTGTGGTGCAGCTAATTCTATTTGGACCAAACCAGCATCCCTAAGGCTGCAGGAGCGCAGCCTGGAGGAACCGAAGCACTTCTTGATTTGGGGAACACTGAGACCTAAAACTGTGAGCAAGCAGACTCTGCCTGCCACGTCACTATTTAAAAGGTTTATCTAGCTAAGGCCTAGATTTATCAAACTGCACTAAAATATTGCATGTGATAGGAAAAGGGGCGTGTTTTATAGTAATAGCCTATTTATCACAATGTGCATTATCTTAGTGCTTTGCATAGGTATTACCACAAAGTGCATTAACATTTTGCACTTTGTGGTAATACCTACATAATTGCATTTCCCTACCTGCAAAGTGCTCATTTCACCACGGGGGGGGGGGGGGGGGGGGGGGGGGGGGGGGAGGGGGAGCTATCTACAAGGCCCACCTAGTTACTTGAGATGAGGTTTAGGTAGTAGTGTAAGGGTTAGTGGCCACTTTTACATGCAGAGTGAGATGTACGAATAGAAAAGTGCACTCTTGTGAAGATTTGAGGTCTTTTGGAGTGAGGAAACTCACACAATGATGAGATTTGTACAATGTTCTCTCAACCTAGCTTGATGGACTCTCTGCGCATCAGTTTCCCAGACAGTAAAAAAGTCATGGCAGGAGCAGGAACAGAGCTGGGGGCAGGAGCACAGGAACAGGAGACTGGACCGGAATGCAGGATCAGGATAAGGAACAAGCATGGATAAGGAACAATCAGGATAAGGAACAAGGAATGCAAGGTTGGAACGCAGGATCAGGAAAGCAAGCTGGAACGCAGGATCAGGATAAGGAACAAGCAGATAAACGCACTCAAAGTCTGAGCAGGACCCGTTGCTGAGGCAGCGTGCTGGCGTCAGGGCATGGTATATATACCTGCCCTGGCTGACGTCTTCTCTACGGCCACGGGGAGCTTTCCTGCCGTGGGCCCTTTTAATTAGGTGCGACGGCGCGCACACGAGCCTAGGAGAGAGAGTGTAGAGGCCGGGATGGTGGCGTGCCGCGCCGCGAGGGCAGGCCACATCGGCAGCGATTGGCGGCAGCCTTGGCAGCCGGTGACGGGGGAGAGCTGGACCTGGGAGCCTCCCCACACAATGTGGCAGTGTTCGGGGCATGATTTGACTTTACGCTGGTATCCAGGTAACTCTGGTTGGCCAAATAGTAGGCCTAAATAGTAGGCCAAAATTGTAGGCCTAAATTTAGCCAGTCAGCCAGACAGCTTTCAGCAACACTTTCATCTGGATAAGTGCTGCTGAATATCCAGAAAAAGATAACTGGATAAATTTATCTGGTTATGTTATCTGCTCCATGGGCTTTTGAGTACGGACCTCTTTTAAGTCTGATGTGTACAGGTTCAGTAGCTAGCTGCGTTATACATTATTTTGTAATTGGAACAAATGTTTTAGAATGCTACCCTTAGCTCATAATCATTCAAAGATGTTCTTTTGTGTTCTTTACCTTGTTGCTATTGTGACACAGCAAAGAGATTTGTCTAGTGAAGAACTGGCATGGTACTTTGCACAGAAGACTGGAAAAATTCAGGCTGACTTACTGTCATACTCCTCATGCATTGCACAGGCTCATTTATGGAGGGGATGTGAAACAGGTAGGAATCAGTTCTGGAGATGTCAGTTTTTCAGGAAGATAGCGATGTAGGATCTATATTTAGGAGACAGACAGATGAACAGAAGGGAGAGGGGAATTGCAGGGCTTTTCTCCCGCAGATCTCTTAATATATTTTCAGAGAGTCACTAGGGTGAAAGTGGGGAAAATAATACAATCATTGAATGTTACAATCTGTGCCCTTAGACCCAGTTCACTCAGGAGCTCTGAAACTGGTGAAGAAAAAGATTGAGCCAGGGTTAGAGGCTATTTGTAAACTCTAGGTTGCAGGAAGAGAGATTTCTTCCTGTTATTATGCAAGAAATAATTGCACATCCAACTTTAAAAGTCTGGGTTTGAGATTATCAGATACTTAAAGGCTGGTGTCCAGTTTATCATTTCCTAGTAAAACCATAGAAAAGGTACTGTTTTGGCAGCCCTTAGCAGACAAATCAATAATTCACCATTATCAGTCTGGCATCCGCCAGGATCACGGAACTGAGGCTGTAATGTTGTCAGTGATGAATGACCTCTGTACACACACTGACAAAGGCAGCGACACGGCTACCAGGTTTATTAGATCTATCGGTGGCATTTCTCTTGTCAGGGTTAGAGACTTGTGAGGCAGTTTGCTTTGTGTTCCTTCAAATCCTTTCTTTCTGATAAGATTAGTTGTGTGAACTGGGGTGACACTAATTCCAGGTCTCTAAGGTTACTGTGTGGGGTACTACCGGGCTCTGTATTATCGGCCTTGTTGTTCACTGTTTATGTGGCTCCCCTAGTGAGGTTAATATAGAGTCATCAGGTTCGGTTTTATATTTATGCAGATATTATGTATATGACGTTTTCACTGCCATTTCTGTCTACACTGTCTACAGAACGCTTTTCTAAGCTGATTTGCTGACTGATGGAAGTATGTCTTTCCTGATGGTTGCAGTGGCAATTCACATGTTGTATTTATCTTGTGTTTATTTATGATTTTCCTTGTAATTTTTGTTTCTTTCTTGATTCTAGTATTTTGTCCTTCCCGACACAGCTTGTTTTGCGAAAGACGTATGTGCTGAGGGAACTCAGCTCTGACTATAAAGACGTGTTGCTTCAGACTGATAGCACAAATAAATCTTCTGGGATTTCTGAAATAATTTCAGCTGCTGTATTCAATGGGTCTGGCTATGTCGTTCCGTATCAAGAAGTACTTTTAATCATGATGCTGCTCCTTCCTCTTCTTTACATATATACAGTATCTGGAGAATTTTTAAATGGCCACGCGCGCAAATACTGGCAGTTATCTGTGTGGCTGAGCTCTGCATGTGCTGTGCGCATTTTCAAAAGGGCCCGGCCATGCGTGTAACTGCTGACACACGCACAAGCACCAGGCCCTGAAAAGGGGGCGGGCCAGGGGACAGGGCCTGGGCAGGGAGGGGCAAGGCGGGACAGAGGCCAGCCAGGCCAGCGGCCATTAGCCGCTGTTCCTGTGAAACACGTGCCAGCAGCTGGCTGGCGCGTGCAAGTTGCTACTGCTCCAGTGGAGCAGTAAGTAAAAAAAAAATTAAAAATTCTTTTAGTTAGGTAGGGGATAGGGGTCGGGTGGAGAGGGGAAAGGGAAGGAAGGTTAGGCAGGGGGGTGGGAAAGTTCCCTCCCAGTCTGCTCCTTAATTGTAGCGGACTGGGAGGGAACTGGGGGAGGCCCGATGGCATGGCCGTGCGTAATTTGCTAAAATTCACTTCCCCATGTGCGCCACTCGCACACGCACGTGCAGATTATAAAATCTGGCATGCATGTGCGCATGGCCCACGGATTTTATAACGTGCATGCCAGCATGGGCATGTTATAAAATCGGCGTGTCCGTGTGCGTGCGCCGGGAACCGCGTACATGGACACGCACGCACCTTTTAAAATCTACCCCTATATGTGTGGGGCAGCCTGCTTTCCACTTATTTACTTGGCTATTTCTGCAGGTGACATACAATTATTTACATGCAGATGCAGATCAAACAGCTGGGTTAGTGCGACTGAATGCTTGTTTAGCGGACATGGCAGCTTGGTTCACACGTCAATATGTTAAAAAAAAGAACCTAACAAAGACAGGTGGGTTAGCCAGCAAAGTTGGCTTTTCAGATCACTAGCAGTACTTGAGGATGTAGAATGATAACAAAGGAAGTGGTTTGCAGTTTGGGGGTTTTTTTTAGATGCCAACATCACTATGAAACCTCATGTAGCCCTTAGCGGGGTGTTTTAAGTCCCAGGGCACACAAACTCATTTATATCTTTGGAATAGCTCCGGCTAGCCCTCCTCCCGGATCCTGAGCTCTATATCCCAGAGGGAGATTCTTTCTATGGGGGGGGAGACTCTCATCTATGGCCCAGATAGTGGTGTGATTTATCCCTTGTGTACGTTCGTAGCTGTGACAACGTCTGGAGGGAGTTACTGTAACAGGCAGACCGGGTACTGGGTGTTAAATAATAATTTACTGATTTAAAGGCAAGTTAAAGGGGGCCGGTTGCTCCGATCACGTGGTTTTTCCAGCTTCCTGGCCCAAAGAGAAACTTGCGGAGCCCCAGCAGAGCCCATCCTGCTGTGGCCCGAAGAGAGGCCCAAACAGCTGCAGCACAGCCCTTCCTATCACAGCCTGAAGAGAGGCCTGCACAGCTGTGGCAGAGCCCATCCTGTCTCAAATCAAAGAGACCTGCACAGTCGCAGCAGAGCCCATCCTGCCGCAGCCCAAACAGAGGCCTGCATGCCCATCATTCTGCAGCCCAAAGGGAGGCCTGAGCAGCCGCAGCCAAGGCCCACCCTTCCCCCCCCTCTCCACCTTGCAGGAGCTGGAGGTAGCAGTGGCCTTCTTCCACCTCCCTTCCATCACTGAGGAGCAGCGCTGCCATCCCACAGTGGACAAAGGAAAGGCCAGGGGGAGGCTTGAAAGCTATATGCGTGTATGCTTGTGCGAATGAGAGAGAGAGAGAGACTGCATGTATGTGTATGAGAGAAAGCAAGCCTGGGTGTGTGTAAGAGAGCCTGTGTGTATGTATGTATGAGACAGCCTGCATATATGTGTTTGTGTGTGTGCAAAAGAGCCTGCATGTGTATGAAAGTGCGACAGAGCCTGTGTATTTTGAGAGACTGTGAATGTATGACAGAGTGAGAGTGCCTGTATGTGTCTGCGAGAGCCTGAGACTGTGTGTGAGTGTGTGTGTGTGTGTGTGAGAGAGAGAGAGAGATAGAGAGAGAAAGAAAGAATGAAAGAGCTTGTGTATATGATAGCGTATATGTGAGAGAGAGCCTTTGTGTGTGACAGCATGTGTGTGTGGGGGGGTGAGGGAGAAAGAAAGATTGTGAGGCTCCCCACCCCCAAGCCACAACAATCTGTGGGTGACTAGAAATCATATTATTTTAAATTTTGGGGTATGTATTTCATGCCGTTTGAAATATTTGGTGTTTGGGAAATATTAGAAAAAATTTGAGTTATTTTAATTACTGGATGTTCAATGGCTGTTGCCTGCTTGACATATTTATTTATTCCTTTCTTTAGTATGGTTTTAATATTATGAATGATGTTTTATATCTCTTGACTTTATTGCTTAATGTTTTATGAGGAATGATGTTTCCGTTTTTCCATTGTTGCAATGCATAATAGGCCTACCATGTTTTCCAGAGCATGTGTGTGATCAAGAGTGAGTAAGCCAATGAAGATGTATGTGAGTGAGAGAGAATGAGCATGCCAAAATATATACCCTATTACTGGGGGATAAGGCAGGACAGACTAAACAGCAGAAGGCTTGGTTGGTGGATTTTGGACACGTTGGTGGAGGAAGACTGGGCACAAATATATATGTCAGCTTATAAATGCTCCATCTCAGCGAATCTTCAGGAAAATTGCTATAAGATGTTGTATCGTTGGAACTACACTCCTTCCCTATTACATCGCTGTATACCCTCTATCTCTGAGGCCTGTTGGAGGGAGTGCAGGGAGATTGGATCTTATTACCACATTTGGTGGCAATGTGGGAAAATCAGCAGTTTTTGGGCGGAAGTAAATAAGTGGTTATCCACTATCACTCAGTCACATCTCGTGGTAAAACCATGGCATGCATTACTAACTTTACCTATAACCTCACTCAATAAACACATGCAGCGATTCACACAACAGGTATTTATTGTCACCAGAATAGAGATTGCAGGTCATTGGAAAAAGAGTAATGTACCTAGTATTGCTAAAGTTTTACAGAGGATACACAGTATTTACCAGTTGGAACGCTTAACTGCAGTTCACCATGAGCGCCTGAAACCATTTCAAGCGATTTGGGGTCCTTATACCAAATGGATTGAGGCACAAGCTTAGGAGGTTCAGCAGGTTCCTACTTGTAGTCTTACCAGAGGATATGATTGGTGTTCTTATTCCCTTGTATATGTTTTACTTATTCATCAGTATCTTCATTATGCTTCCCTTTGTAACACTAAGTAGCCGATCATAGGTACTCACTTTTCTTAACATGCTCTGCCTTATTTAAATGTTTGACTGAAAGCCATTTACCCTATAGTTGTATACCCGTTGTTGCCGGGGAGGGGTGGCGGGTGGGTGGGGGGATTCAGTTATTTAACGTATGGAAAATCTGTTGTGATTTGCTGATTTATCGCTCAACAGTTCCGGTTTTTTTACTTTGTTTAATGTACTGTGGGCGACTGTTGTACATGTTTCTGTTATTGAACTCACTTAATAAAAATGTTTAAATACAAAAAAAATAAAGGGCCCAAGGCCGGATATGCCCGGGCCCCACCTTTGGACGCTTCCCTGGGCGTTTCCAGTAGAGCCCTATAACAGGTAACAGGGCTCCTTCGTCTTTTCTTCCTTGCCTTGGCATGGGGCTAGTCCTCCTTAGGACGCCTAGCTTCCTGCTCCTGCCTGGCATCTCTCTTGTCTTTATGGGATCCCTCATTGTTCATGTTCCTGGTCTCTATTGATGTTTCTTCCATTCCTGATGTGTCCTTGTTGATGTTCCTGATGTTCCAATGTTCTCCTTGTCCTGATGTTCTCCGTCTCTGATGTCCTGATGTTTGCCATGCCTCCAAAATCCTGATGTTCCAATGTTCTCCTTGTCCTGACATTCTCCGACTCTGATGTCCTGATGTCCGCCCTGTCCTGCATCTGCTAAAGCTCTGCGCTGTTCCGTCCCTGAATGGTACACAACCAGCCCAGCTGGGTTGTGTAGAGTGCACAGTGGTCCAAGTGGTCCACGACCACCCTGGTTGGGGTGTGTAGGATGCTTGGTGGGATAACTCCTTCTGTCGGGGCTGAGGATCTTCCACATCCTTCGTCAGCCACTTCCATAGTCCAGAGTTCCCTGATGTCCTTGCCTCACTCTTCCTTGCTGCCCTTCAGTGAGTGTCCAGGAAGCCGATGGGGATGTCCTGACCCTTCACTGTGGAGGCCTGAAGTTTTAGGCTGTCCAGATGTCCTCGTCTTCTGTCGTTCTCGGATGTCCTGGTTCCAGATTTTACCTCCTAGTGGCTCGTCCTCTGTCCAACTTCGGTTGACCTTCAGATTTGTTTTCCATGCCAGGTCAGAAGTTCCGTCTTCCTTTAAATGACCTATCAGGTGCATCGATCACGCCTGGTCCCCGAAGCTCAGTCCAGCATGGATGCTACTACGAGTCTTGGCCAGATACCTTCTTCGAGTTTTAACTCTTCTTCATCTTCGCCAGTATCCTGAGCCTTCGTCTTACCCAGAATCCTGAGTCTTCGTCATCTCCAGAACCTTGAGTCTTCATCTCCTCCAGTACCGCTGTCTCCAGTGTCCACTCTTGTCAGATGTCATCGTCCACCTTCACCTCCTGTCCGGTCTGCCGCCTCTGCCGTTACCCAGCGGCAGGTCCAAAAGGGCTTGGAGTGGTCGGAGGACTACTCAGAGACCAACCTTGCGTGGTTGGCCTCCCGGAGGCTGTGCAGGTCGGCAGGGGGCTGGACTTCTGGTCTCTGCCTAGACGAGGCTCTGTCTCACCTCCCTCGGCACTTCCTTGGATCTCCTCTCCCGGTTCGCCAAGGTCCAAGGACACACTCCACTCGTCCCAGCGCAACATTTTCCCAATGGAAAAAGATGAATAGTGGAGTGCCCCAGGTATCTGTTCTGGGACCACTGCTTTTTAATATATTTATAAATGACCTGGAAATGGAAAGAACAAGTGAGGTGATCAAATTTGCCTATAACACAAAATTATTCAAAGTTGTCAAATCACAAGAGGATTGTGAAAAATTGCAGGAGGACACTGCAAAACTGGGAGACTGGGCATGCAAATGGCAAATGAAATGTAATGTAGATAAGTGCAAAGTGATGTAGTTAGAGAAGAGTAACCCAAATTATAGCTAAAAAATACAAGGTTCCACATTAGGAGTCACAACTCAGGAAAAGAATCTATGTGTTATTGTTGAAAATGCGTTGAAATCTTCTGCTCAGTGTGCAGCAGCAGCAGTCAAGAAAGCAAATGGAATTCTAGGGATTATTTTTTTTAATCGTTTTATTAGATCAATAGAGGAACATCAACAGGCAGTAATACATTACAAACTCTGGTTTAAAGCAATGATCCATAATCACTGTTCACGATAGCCTTCCGGATCCTCTTTTATTTTTACAAAAAACTCAAGAAAACAAGTGAGTTCCAGTATCCAACACACACAAAACACCCATTCTCACACACGCACCCATAAACACATTCACCCCTGACCAATCCCACATTTAAGGTCCTCAGCTGTCCCCTCGTTTTTCATTATGCAAGCTTACGAAGCACTCTGTCCCACAAACTGAAATGTCCTTTCATCCACCTTAATTGTTTGGGTGATAGGGGTTCTTTTTTCCGAAGAAATTCCAGTTGTGCTGTTTGTCTCAGCAAGGCCATCCATTCTATCATGTGATTTGTTTTTTTGCCAGCATTAAAGACACTATGAGGAAGGGTTTCCCTCCCACTGGTAGGCGAACACTCTTGTCAAAAATATGCAAAAGCAAAATCGTTCCTGACCAAGGGGGACTTACAATCTAAAATATTATCTAAAAACCCACACTCCTGTTGCCAGTAGTTTTGCATTTTTACATAGCCAGTGTTCATGTGGTATAACGTTCCAGACTGCACATTACATTTTATAGAAAGGTCAGACTCACAGATATTCATCTGCTTCCCCAAGTTGTGTGTTAGATATATTCTATGTATAAGTTTGAACTGTATTTCACGTAAGTTGGCCGGGCGTAGATGCCTGTAGAGATTTATAAAGGCAATCTTTAAGTCAGGCTCTGTGACCACCATGCCCAAATCATTGGACCATTTGGATACAAGGCCTTTAGCTAAATTTGTGTGCAAGTGCATGGCCCATATTGCAATTTTGTAAATTTGGGAGTGGTGTCAAAGAACAAGTCATCAGTTAGTGTGAGTAAAGTGAGGTCCCCCCTGGCCAGCTGAAAGCAATAATGCTGAGCCTGCAGGTGAGCATAAAACTGTTCATGAGGTCCCACTCCTTTTGTATTTGGGGAAAGGAAAATAAAGTTTTAGAATCCTCCTCAATCAGCTGGTGAACGGCCTGGAGGCCACGAGCTTCCCAATCAGAAAATACCCTTGAGTCCAGCCCAGAGGGAAAATCAGGGTTCGCCACCAAGGTTGGAAAGGGTGATGTTGCAGGAGAGTGGTTTAATCTTTTCCTCCACCAAACCCAACCCCTACGCAATGCTTTAAACCAGGAAAGAGATGGTATAATAGACGCCAGCCTACAACCCAAAATATGTATTAAATTAATAGGGTAGTATGGCACCAAAGTATCCTTTATTAGATCCTCAATATCAAACTTATGATTACCCGCCACCCAATCCTGAATGTATCTCAACAAACAAGCAACATTATACATGCACAGATCTGGTATTCCCAGCCCTCCTTCCAATTTACCTAATCGTAGTATGTCTAGCTTAATATGGGCCCTTTTTCCTTCCCAGATAAAAGAAACCAGTATAGAGCGACATGCAAGTCTTTGTCTTTGATCCAAATGGGTAGCATTTGTATATAATATAGCACTTTGGGGACTATGACTATTTTTATTAAGGTGCAACATCTCATCAATGAAAGCGGGAGACCCCTCCATCTGTGCAAGAGGGCTTCGATTTTGTCTAACACCCCAAGAAAATTACTTGCATATATGTCCTCATTCCAACCCACCAGCTTAATATCCAGGTATGTCAGTCCAGCTGGGGCCCATTGAAAGGGGAATGATCCTTGCCAGGAGTTCGGTAACATGGGGTCCAGAGGAAAAGTCAGGGATTTTTCATAGTTTAAGGCCAGCAAAAGACCCAAAATCCTCAAAAATAGCTAGGATAGTTGACAGGCAATCTGTGGGGTTGTGTATAAAAAGCATCATATCGTCAGCAAAAAGTGCAAGTTTCACTCTTTTGGTTCAAATGACTAGACCTTGAAAGATATCCAACTGCCGAAATCATATGGCCAGGGGTTCCAGGGATAAAATGAAAAGTAGTGGAGACAGTGGGCATCCCTATCTAGTCCCACGCTCCAAATGAAATAGGAGTGACAGTGATCCATTTACTAAGAGTTATGCATGAGACTGGTGGTATAGAAGCTGAACCCACCGAAGAAACACCTGGCCAAACCCATACTGCCGTAAAACCCAAAATAGATATGGCCATTCCACATGATCAAAAGCTTTGGCTGTGTCTAAGCTGATCATCATCTGCTCCCGACCCTGAGCTCTCAAAGTTTGTAGAGCCATAATAACCTTAAGCAAGTTATTTTTGGCGAGTCTGCCTCTGACAAATCCAGTTTGATCTGGAGAAACTAGAGATTGAATTACTTTGTTTAATCGTGTGGCAAGTGCTGTGGCAAGGATTTTGGCATCCTGATTCAAGAGCGAGATTGAGAGATAGGCATCTGGTAGAGTCGCGTCCTTGCCGGGCTTAGGTATTAAGATTATTGTGGCCAAATTTGACCCTCCCCAAAAGAGCCACTGGTCTGCACTGCCTGGAACATGTAATGCTTAGGGGGGGGGCACAGCTTTGTCTCCCAAATGTTTATAGAACTCTGGTCCCAGCCCATCAGGACCGGGTGCTTTGGCCAATTGGAGTTGTTTGATGACACTTATAAGCTCCGCATCAGACAACGGAGAATCCATCATCTCCCTGAGTTCATTAGATAACTGTGGAAGAGGCAGAGCATCAAAAAAAAAAAGCCCTGTCTACTTTGTGGGGAGGGGTCTCTGGCTTTATAGAGCTCTTGAAAGTATTGTGTTAAGGCTTCTAAGATTCCCTCTGTTTCAGTAAATTGACACGCCCTATGCACTAATCTTGTTATCAAAGCACGGGGACCTCTGGCAGCCTGACAATCCAGCAAGATATGTTTTCATGATTGCCGGTATATAAAAAAAACTCTAAATAAACTCTAAATATTATGTTAAATATTATATTAAACTCTAAATATTATGTATATGACGTTTTCACTGCCATTTCTGTCTACACTGTCTACAGAACGCTTTTCTAAGCTGATTTGCTGACTGATGGAAGTATGTCTTTCCTGATGGTTGCAGTGGCAATTCACATGTTGTATTTATCTTGTGTTTATTTATGATTTTCCTTGTAATTTTTGTTTCTTTCTTGATTCTAGTATTTTGTCCTTCCCGACACAGCTTGTTTTGCGAAAGACGTATGTGCTGAGGGAACTCAGCTCTGACTATAAAGACGTGTTGCTTCAGACTGATAGCACAAATAAATCTTCTGGGATTTCTGAAATAATTTCAGCTGCTGTATTCAATGGGTCTGGCTATGTCGTTCCGTATCAAGAAGTACTTTTAATCATGATGCTGCTCCTTCCTCTTCTTTACATATATACAGTATCTGGAGAATTTTTAAATGGCCACGCGCGCAAATACTGGCAGTTATCTGTGTGGCTGAGCTCTGCATGCGCTGTGCGCATTTTCAAAAGGGCCCGGCCATGCGTGTAACTGCTGATACACGCACAAGCACCAGGCCCTGAAAAGGGGGCGGGCCAGGGGACGGGGCCTGGGCAGGGAGGGGCGGGGCGGGACAGAGGCCAGCCAGGCCAGCGGCCATTAGCCGCTGTTCCGGTGAAACACGTGCCAGCAGCTGGCTGGCGCGTGCAAGTTGCTACTGCTCCAGTGGAGCAGTAAGTAAAAAAAAAATTAAAAATTCTTTTAGTTAGGTAGGGAGTAGGGGTCGGGTGGAGAGGGGAAAGGGAAGGAAGGTTAGGCAGGGGGGTGGGAAAGTTCCCTCCCAGTCTGCTCCTTAATTGTAGCGGACTGGGAGGGAACTGGGGGAGGCCCGATGGCATGGCCGTGCGTAATTTGCTAAAATTCACTTCCCCATGTGCTCCACTCGCACATGCACGTGCAGATTATAAAATCTGGCACCCATGTGTGCATGGCCCACGGATTTTATAACGTGCATGCCAGCACGCGCATGTTATAAAATCGGCGTGTCCGTGTGCGTGCGCCGGGAACCGCGCACATGGACACGCGCGCACCTTTTAAAATCTACCCCTATATGTATGGGGCAGCCTGCTTTCCATTTATTTACTTGGCTATTTCTGCATGTGACATACAATTATTTACATGCAGATGCAGATCAAACAGCTGGGTTAGTGCGACTGAATGCTTGTTTAGCGGACATGGCAGCTTGGTTCACACGTCAATATGTTAAAAAAAAGAACCTAACAAAGACAGGTGGGTTAGCCAGCAAAGTTGGCTTTTCAGATCACTAGCAGTACTTGAGGATGTAGAATGATAACAAAGGAAGTGGTTTGCAGTTTGGGGGTTTTTTTTAGATGCCAACATCACTATGAAACCTCATGTAGCCCTTAGCGGGGTGTTTTAAGTCCCAGGGCACACAAACTAATGTATATCTTTGGAATAGCTCCGGCTAGCCCTCCTCCCGGATCCTGAGCTCTATATCCCAGAGGGAGATTCTTTCTATGGGAGGGAGACTCTCATCTATGGCCCAGATAGTGGTGTGATTTATCCCTTGTGTACGTTCGTAGCTGTGACAACGTCTGGAGGGAGTTACAGTAACAGGCAGACCGGGTACTGGGTGTTAAATAATAATTTACTGATTTAAAGGCAAGTTAAAGGGGGCCGGTTGCTCCGATCACGTGGTTTTTCCAGCTTCCTGGCCCGAAGAGAAACTTGCGGAGCCCCAGCAGAGCCCATCCTGCTGTGGCCCGAAGAGAGGCCCAAACAGCTGCAGCACAGCCCTTCCTATCACAGCCTGAAGAGAGGCCTGCACAGCTGTGGCAGAGCCCATCCTGTCTCAAATCAAAGAGACCTGCACAGTCGCAGCAGAGCCCATCCTGCCGCAGCCCAAACAGAGGCCTGCATGCCCATCATTCTGCAGCCCAAAGGGAGGCCTGAGCAGCCGCAGCCAAGGCCCACCCTTCCCCCCCCTCTCCACCTTGCAGGAGCTGGAGGTAGCAGTGGCCTTCTTCCACCTCCCTTCCATCACTGAGGAGCAGCGCTGCCATCCCACAGTGGACAAAGGAAAGGCCAGGGGGAGGCTTGAAAGCTATATGCGTGTATGCTTGTGCGAATGAGAGAGAGAGAGAGACTGCATGTATGTGTATGAGAGAAAGCAAGCCTGGGTGTGTGTAAGAGAGCCTGTGTGTATGTATGTATGAGACAGCCTGCATATATGTGTTTGTGTGTGTGCAAAAGAGCCTGCATGTGTATGAAAGTGCGACAGAGCCTGTGTATTTTGAGAGACTGTGAATGTATGACAGAGTGAGAGTGCCTGTATGTGTCTGCGAGAGCCTGAGACTGTGTGTGAGTGTGTGTGTGTGTGTGTGTGAGAGAGAGAGAGAGATAGAGAGAGAAAGAAAGAATGAAAGAGCTTGTGTATATGATAGCGTATATGTGAGAGAGAGCCTTTGTGTGTGACAGCATGTGTGTGTGGGGGGGTGAGGGAGAAAGAAAGATTGTGAGGCTCCCCTCCCCCAAGCCACAACAATCTGTGGGTATGTATTTCATGCCGTTTGAAATATTTGAAATATTTGGTGTTTGGGAAATATTAGAAAAAATTTGAGTTATTTTAATTACTGGATGTTCAATGGCTGTTGCCTGCTTGACATATTTATTTATTCCTTTCTTTAGTATGGTTTTAATATTATGAATGATGTTTTATATCTCTTGACTTTATTGCTTAATGTTTTATGAGGAATGATGTTTCCGTTTTTCCATTGTTGCAATGCATAATAGGCCTACCATGTTTTCCAGAGCATGTGTGTGATCAAGAGTGAGTAAGCCAATGAAGATGTATGTGAGTGAGAGAGAATGAGCATGCCAAAATATATACCCTATTACTGGGGGATAAGGCAGGACAGACTAAACAGCAGAAGGCTTGGTTGGTGGATTTTGGACACGTTGGTGGAGGAAGACTGGGCACAAATATATATGTCAGCTTATAAATGCTCCATCTCAGCGAATCTTCAGGAAAATTGCTATAAGATGTTGTATCGTTGGAACTACACTCCTTCCCTATTACATCGCTGTATACCCTCTATCTCTGAGGCCTGTTGGAGGGAGTGCAGGGAGATTGGATCTTATTACCACATTTGGTGGCAATGTGGGAAAATCAGCAGTTTTTGGGCGGAAGTAAATAAGTGGTTATCCACTATCACTCAGTCACATCTCGTGGTAAAACCATGGCATGCATTACTAACTTTACCTATAACCTCACTCAATAAACACATGCAGCGATTCACACAACAGGTATTTATTGTCACCAGAATAGAGATTGCAGGTCATTGGAAAAAGAGTAATGTACCTAGTAT
This sequence comes from Rhinatrema bivittatum, assembly GCF_901001135.1. NCBI lineage: Eukaryota > Metazoa > Chordata > Amphibia > Gymnophiona > Rhinatrematidae > Rhinatrema > Rhinatrema bivittatum. The sequence continues at coordinate 373,593,499 of NC_042619.1, forward strand.
TGCTAAAGTTTTACAGAGGATACACAGTATTTACCAGTTGGAACGCTTAACTGCAGTTCACCATGAGCGCCTGAAACCATTTCAAGCGATTTGGGGTCCTTATACCAAATGGATTGAGGCACAAGCTTAGGAGGTTCAGCAGGTTCCTACTTGTAGTCTTACCAGAGGATATGATTGGTGTTCTTATTCCCTTGTATATGTTTTACTTATTCATCAGTATCTTCATTATGCTTCCCTTTGTAACACTAAGTAGCCGATCATAGGTACTCACTTTTCTTAACATGCTCTGCCTTATTTAAATGTTTGACTGAAAGCCATTTACCCTATAGTTGTATACCCGTTGTTGCCGGGGAGGGGTGGCGGGTGGGTGGGGGGATTCAGTTATTTAACGTATGGAAAATCTGTTGTGATTTGCTGATTTATCGCTCAACAGTTCCGTTTTTTTTACTTTGTTTAATGTACTGTGGGCGACTGTTGTACATGTTTCTGTTATTGAACTCACTTAATAAAAATGTTTAAATACAAAAAAAATAAAGGGCCCAAGGCCGGATATGCCCGGGCCCCACCTTTGGACGCTTCCCTGGGCGTTTCCAGTAGAGCCCTATAACAGGTAACAGGGCTCCTTCGTCTTTTTCTTCCTTGCCTTGGCATGGGGCTAGTCCTCCTTAGGACGCCTAGCTTCCTGCTCCTGCCTGGCATCTCTCTTGTCTTTATGGGATCCCTCATTGTTCATGTTCCTGGTCTCTATTGATGTTTCTTCCATTCCTGATGTGTCCTTGTTGATGTTCCTGATGTTCCAATGTTCTCCTTGTCCTGATGTTCTCCGTCTCTGATGTCCTGATGTTTGCCATGCCTCCAAAATCCTGATGTTCCAATGTTCTCCTTGTCCTGACATTCTCCGACTCTGATGTCCTGATGTCCGCCCTGTCCTGCATCTGCTAAAGCTCTGCGCTGTTCCGTCCCTGAATGGTACACAACCAGCCCAGCTGGGTTGTGTAGAGTGCACAGTGGTCCAAGTGGTCCACGACCACCCTGGTTGGGGTGTGTAGGATGCTTGGTGGGATAACTCCTTCTGTCGGGGCTGAGGATCTTCCACATCCTTCGTCAGCCACTTCCATAGTCCAGAGTTCCCTGATGTCCTTGCCTCACTCTTCCTTGCTGCCCTTCAGTGAGTGTCCAGGAAGCCGATGGGGATGTCCTGACCCTTCACTGTGGAGGCCTGAAGTTTTAGGCTGTCCAGATGTCCTCGTCTTCTGTCGTTCTCGGATGTCCTGGTTCCAGATTTTACCTCCTAGTGGCTCGTCCTCTGTCCAACTTCGGTTGACCTTCAGATTTGTTTTCCATGCCAGGTCGGAAGTTCCGTCTTCCTTTAAATGACCTATCAGGTGCATCGATCACGCTGGGTCCCCGAAGCTCAGTCCAGCATGGATGCTACTACGAGTCTTGGCCAGATACCTTCTTCGAGTTTTAACTCTTCTTCATCTTCGCCAGTATCCTGAGCCTTCGTCTTACCCAGAATCCTGAGTCTTCGTCATCTCCAGAACCTTGAGTCTTCATCTCCTCCAGTACCGCTGTCTCCAGTGTCCACTCTTGTCAGATGTCATCGTCCACCTTCACCTCCTGTCCGGTCTGCTGCCTCTGCCGTTACCCAGCGGCAGGTCCGAAAGGGCTTGGAGTGGTCGGAGGACTACTCAGAGACCAACCTTGCGTGGTTGGCCTCCCGGAGGCTGTGCAGGTCGGCAGGGGGCTGGACTTCTGGTCTCTGCCTAGACGAGGCTCTGTCTCACCTCCCTCGGCACTTCCTTGGATCTCCTCTCCCGGTTCGCCAAGGTCCAAGGACACACTCCACTCGTCCCAGCGCAACATTTTCCCAATGGAAAAAGATGAATAGTGGAGTGCCCCAGGTATCTGTTCTGGGACCACTGCTTTTTAATATATTTATAAATGACCTGGAAATGGAAAGAACAAGTGAGGTGATCAAATTTGCCTATAACACAAAATTATTCAAAGTTGTCAAATCACAAGAGGATTGTGAAAAATTGCAGGAGGACACTGCAAAACTGGGAGACTGGGCATGCAAATGGCAAATGAAATGTAATGTAGATAAGTGCAAAGTGATGTAGTTAGAGAAGAGTAACCCAAATTATAGCTAAAAAATACAAGGTTCCACATTAGGAGTCACAACTCAGGAAAAGAATCTATGTGTTATTGTTGAAAATGCGTTGAAATCTTCTGCTCAGTGTGCAGCAGCAGCATGCAAGAAAGCAAATGGAATTCTAGGGATTATTTTTTTTAATCGTTTTATTAGATCAATAGAGGAACATCAACAGGCAGTAATACATTACAAACTCTGGTTTAAAGCAATGATCCATAATCACTGTTCACGATAGCCTTCCGGATCCTCTTTTATTTTTACAAAAAACTCAAGAAAACAAGTGAGTTCCAGTATCCAACACACACAAAACACCCATTGTCACACACGCACCCATAAACACATTCACCCCTGACCAATCCCACATTTAAGGTCCTCAGCTGTCCCCTCGTTTTTCATTATGCAAGCTTACGAAGCACTCTGTCCCACAAACTGAAATGTCCTTTCATCCACCTTAATTGTTTGGGTGATAGGGGTTCTTTTTTCCGAAGAAATTCCAGTTGTGCTGTTTGTCTCAGCAAGGCCATCCATTCTCTCATGTGATTTGTTTTTTTGCCAGCATTAAAGACACTATGAGGAAGGGTTTCCCTCCCACTGGTAGGCGAACACTCTTGTCAAAAATATGCAAAAGCAAAATCGTTCCTGACCAAGGGGGACTTACAATCTAAAATATTATCTAAAAACCCACACTCCTGTTGCCAGTAGTTTTGCATTTTTACATAGCCAGTGTTCATGTGGTATAACGTTCCAGACTGCACATTACATTTTATACAAAGGTCAGACTCACAGATATTCATCTGCTTCCCCAAGTTGTGTGTTAGATATATTCTATGTATAAGTTTGAACTGTATTTCACGTAAGTTGGCCGGGCGTAGATGCCTGTAGAGATTTATAAAGGCAATCTTTAAGTCAGGCTCTGTGACCACCATGCCCAAATCATTGGACCATTTGGATACAAGGCCTTTAGCTAAATTTGTGTGCAAGTGCATGGCCCATATTGCAATTTTGTAAATTTGGGAGTGGTGTCAAAGAACAAGTCATCAGTTAGTGTGAGTAAAGTGAGGTCCCCCCTGGCCAGCTGAAAGCAATAATGCTGAGCCTGCAGGTGAGCATAAAACTGTTCATGAGGGAGGTCCCACTCCTTTTGTATTTGGGGAAAGGAAAATAAAGTTTTAGAATCCTCCTCAATCAGCTGGTGAACGGCCTGGAGGCCACGAGCTTCCCAATCAGAAAATACCCTTGAGTACAGCCCAGAGGGAAAATCAGGGTTCGCCACCAAGGTTGGAAAGGGTGATGTTGCAGGAGAGTGGTTTAATCTTTTCCTCCACCAAACCCAACCCCTACGCAATGCTTTAAACCAGGAAAGAGATGGTATAATAGACGCCAGCCTACAACCCAAAATATGTATTAAATTAATAGGGTAGTATGGCACCAAAGTATCCTTTATTAGATCCTCAATATCAAACTTATGATTACCCGCCACCCAATCCTGAATGTATCTCAACAAACAAGCAACATTATACATGCACAGATCTGGTATTCCCAGCCCTCCTTCCAATTTACCTAATCGTAGTATGTCTAGCTTAATATGGGCCCTTTTTCCTTCCCAGATAAAAGAAACCAGTATAGAGCGACATGCAAGTCTTTGTCTTTGATCCAAATGGGTAGCATTTGTACATAATATAGCACTTTGGGGACTATGACTATTTTTATTAAGGTGCAACATCTCATCAATGAAAGCGGGAGACCCCTCCATCTGTGCAAGAGGGCTTCGATTTTGTCTAACACCCCAAGAAAATTACTTGCATATATGTCCTCATTCCAACCCACCAGCTTAATATCCAGGTATGTCAGTCCAGCTGGGGCCCATTGAAAGGGGAATGATCCTTGCCAGGAGTTCGGTAACATGGGGTCCAGAGGAAAAGTCAGGGATTTTTCATAGTTTAAGGCCAGCAAAAGACCCAAAATCCTCAAAAATAGCTAGGATAGTTGACAGGCAATCTGTGGGGTTGTGTATAAAAAGCATCATATCGTCAGCAAAAAGTGCAAGTTTCACTCTTTTGGTTCAAATGACTAGACCTTGAAAGATATCCAACTGCCGAAATCATATGGCCAGGGGTTCCAGGGATAAAATGAAAAGTAGTGGAGACAGTGGGCATCCCTATCTAGTCCCACGCTCCAAATGAAATAGGAGTGACAGTGATCCATTTACTAAGAGTTATGCATGAGACTGGTGGTATAGAAGCTGAACCCACCGAAGAAAACACCTGGCCAAACCCATACTGCCGTAAAACCCAAAATAGATATGGCCATTCCACATGATCAAAAGCTTTGGCTGTGTCTAAGCTGATCATCATCTGCTCCCGACCCTGAGCTCTCAAAGTTTGTAGAGCCATAATAACCTTAAGCAAGTTATTTTTGGCGAGTCTGCCTCTGACAAATCCAGTTTGATCTGGAGAAACTAGAGATTGAATTACTTTGTTTAATCGTGTGGCAAGTGCTGTGGCAAGGATTTTGGCATCCTGATTCAAGAGCGAGATTGAGAGATAGGCATCTGGTAGAGTCGCGTCCTTGCCGGGCTTAGGTATTAAGATTATTGTGGCCAAATTTGACCCTCCCCAAAAGAGCCACTGGTCTGCACTGCCTGGAACATGTAATGCTTAGGGGGGGGCACAGCTTTGTCTCTCAAATGTTTATAGAACTCTGGTCCCAGCCCATCAGGACCGGGTGCTTTGGCCAATTGGAGTTGTTTGATGACACTTATAAGCTCCGCATCAGACAACGGAGAATCCATCATCTCCCTGAGTTCATTAGATAACTGTGGAAGAGGCAGAGCATCAAAAAAAAAAAGCCCTGTCTACTTTGTGGGGAGGGGTCTCTGGCTTTATAGAGCTCTTGAAAGTATTGTGTTAAGGCTTCTAAGATTCCCTCTGTTTCAGTAAATTGACACGCCCTATGCACTAATCTTGTTATCAAAGCACGGGGACCTCTGGCAGCCTGACAATCTTGCTAACAGTTTACCCAGTTTATTCACCATTGGTAAAGGCAGTATTTGTAATAAAATAAATTCTGTTGGGCTTTTTTAATTAGGAGCTCATTTAGTTCTCTCTGGGGTCCCAGCAAAGTTCTGCCGCAAGAGTTTTGAACTCTATGGCAAATTCAGCCAATGATCTGTTGCTTTGCTTCAAATCCACTAAAGCAGAACCGGCTACAGACATTCAAGCAGGGTCATCAAAACCGGATTTAAACAAGTCCATAAATTCTTCTATGTCCTGCAAAATCGAGTCCTTGCATTCCCACAAGGTGGATGCCCAAGACAGAGCCCTACCATCCAGGTAAGAAAGGATGTAGGTAGTCTTGGAGAGCGCTGTAGGAAACAGAGACGGCTGTAAGGCAAACTGCATGCAGCACTGGTTCAAAAAGCCCCGAGTTTTCTGGATTTCTCCGGAAAAGCAGATCGGAGCCGCCAGTGATACTGCAGTCTTCAAGGTTACCTCCGGTGACTGACCTTCTTGGTTAGAGGTTGTGCCTTGAGCCTTCTGTGTGTGTAGTTGATGAAACGCTGAAGTAAGTTTCTTCAAAGCGTCTTGCTGCTCCACAATGCATTGGGCCAGGCCCAGTATGGCCTGCAAAGCACTCAATTGTGCCGGATCCATGGAGTTAGCAATCTGTTGTGAATCTCTTGCGGAGTTAGCAATCTGTTATCATTCGGAGTTAACAGTCTGCATGGAGTAGCAATCTGTTATAGTTAGGGATAGTTGTGGGTGGATCCTTGGACCGGTGGCAGATGACCACTTCCCTGGGGGGGGGGGGGGGAAGATCCCGAGAGGGACCACTGCTCAGGCTCAGAGTTTGGAGACAGACACACACTAGTTCTTTATTAGACAGTATATTGAACCACCAGAGGTGGCAGTAGTGAGCTGGAAAGCCCGGCTGGGCTGTAGTCCCTCAGATACTGGAACAGCGATCCATGGAGGCTGAGCTGTAGAGAAACTGAGATATAGTGAGTAGGCAGGGTATGCAGATGGTAACACTCACACAATGTCCCAATGAAGCCCAGACGCTGGAATGTAGAGGCCCTCGAGGAGCGAGTACCTGGTTCCAGGGAATGCTCAGAGAGAACGACGGTAACTCACTGATGTAGCTGATATAGTTGGTAGTGATAACTTCCAGGCAGAAGAGTATATGAAGCAAGTCTGGGAACAAGGGCCCTCGAGGATCGAGTACCGGTTCCAGACTGTCACCTGAAAAACAAAGGAGAGAGCGAGGCCCCCGAGGAGCGGGTACCTCTGGTAAGTCCGAGGAGGCAGAGTAGCTTAGGAAACAAAACCCATGCTAACTCGATGTGTTAGCAAATACTGAGACCTTAAATATCTGTCGCGGGTGACGTCATCTTCGGGGGACGCCCCCGAGGTTCACGCCATTGCCGGTACTTCAGTCGGGGCCGCACCGCACGCGTGCCCCTAGGCCTCCAGGAACATGGTGGATAGCAGCGTCGAGCCCGTCCAGGAACGCCCGAAGATTTGCGGCAGAAGAACGCCATGGCAGCCAATCCTCCTGCGGTCGGAGAGGGAGGCGCCAGAGAGGTAAGGAGGGCAGAGAGAGGGTGTCAGGCACCGACGGACACAACAAGGATGATGAGATCACAGGATTCAGGACTGCTTATTGTTCCTTTACTAAAGAATTATAGATTGCAAGTTACATGTTCCCAGACTTTTTCCTATGCAGCTCCTATTTTATGGAATTGTATGCCTGTAGAATTTTGAGGGGAACCTGATATTATAGTTTTTAGAAAGAAATTAAAAGCATTATTTTTAGGTATGCTTATATGTAATTTGTTTTTATGATTATTATATTGTTTTATTTATTATTTTGTATGTATTGAGTTTTATGAATGTTTTATTGAAACCTGCACTGGCCATGACTGAGAAGTTACGGCCTAGATAAAACTGTTAAATAAACAGTAAAATAAACGTGTTAGATTTTTTTATTTTATTATTCATTTTTGAGGAATGATGTTTTTGTTTTTCATTGTTGCACTGCTTACAGAGTCTAGCTTCTTGAGGTTTCCAGTTCAGTTTTGTCTGCACATTTCTGTTTATACTTAATGTCATTCCATTCTGGATTTGGTGAGGGTCCATCTGTGTTCTGCATGTGTGACCGAGGTGTGAGGCATGAGTTTCTATATAGAGATCTATAGCAACATGGCTTGTTCTGTTTTCTTAATAGGAGATATATTTGTGTTTTAGGGCCTAGAGTAATATTTGCAATGTTGCCTTTTCACATATATAAGGTTGTTACTGTTTGAGTGCTAGCATTTAGTGCTCTTTCAGTATGAGACATTTACTATATTGTAATTGTAATTCAGTTTATTCATGGCTTTCTGAGGATCAAGCCCACATCAAACACACTTTATAATATGCACCTTTATTTACAGTTATTTTATTTTTCCTGGGAACTTCAATTTAATACCAAAAAAAAAAAAAATCAGTGGACAAATGTCTTTTCCACTGATTTTTTTCCTGTGTGTTATAACAAAGTAATTTTTCCACAGATATTTTTTATCACTTTGAAATTCACAGATAAAATAAAATAACAAAATGAAGGTCTCTGCCTATACTGCAGAACCATCCACACAACCTAACTAATGGTAAAGGTTAAGCAGGAGTGGTGAACCAAAGGAATACCCACAGCCTTCAAAGTTAGACTAGGTCCACTTATCTGATTAATTCCTCAGGTTACCTGATGATTCCATGTCACTTAGGACAGGCAAACCTAGTCCTGGTTTTACTCCATTGCATGCAGAATGATGTGGTCCCGCTTTTCTTAAGGACTCAGCTCCACATCTCCATGCATGCAAGAAGACAAAAGCAGAATAGAAGCTGCCCTGTTGTAGATGTCCTGGAGTTATCCTCTGTCCCTAGGAAACGATCTGAAAAAAATGACTAAACTTGCAGAAATTGAAAACCTTTTATATTATTTCACATCTTCATTCACTCATCTTACACAACAAAATCAGCAATAAAATAAGGAAAAGAACGGGCCTTAATGGAAGAAAAAATAGCAGTTTTGATTTGTTCTGTTCTTTTTTTTTTTCTCATTCACGTTTTGATTGAGAGTGAAATTATTTCAGAAAAATGACTATGAGCCTAGATTGCATTTGGGGACGTTTATTGCTGTACATCATAAACCCCGACATTCCGTGCTGTAAACACAAAAATGGGAGAATGCATTTTGCAAAAACAGTGCCTAATTCCTCCTTTGCTCAGCTGAAAAAAAAGAAGCAGTAGAAAAGAAAAAAAGTGGTCTTTAGGATCCATGTTAACATCTACACAGAGCAACAGACACATTCTATTCATATAAATTCATCCATTTAGAGGATGGCAAGAGACTGAGGCAATTAGTTATGTGAGAGGATTGGGTAAATATCCTAAGTTTGAAAAGAAACTCCTTGGGATCCTAAATAGAAGCAAACACATCAATAATATGCATATGATTAGGGATTTTTTGGAGGCCCCTCTCTCCATAGAGCAGAATACAGTCTCCCTCACATTAAAATATGTATGATGCTCATTATTCCTTTTCTGACATGCAATGTCATTTTAATGGCCTCAGCAGCTTCTGGAATCGGGTGGAGAAGGCGCACCCAGCCTGCCTAGAGAGTGACATTGGCGCAATCTGAAAAGCCAAAAAAGCTTGGCCACGTCTCAGGCATAACTTTGCCTCCTTTAAATACCCTTTGTAACACTTAATGCAACCCCACTCCATAGGATGACAGGGGGAGAAAAGCGCCTGCAAAACAGGGATAGAAAATGCCTTGTTAGGTTGCAATGGTTTAGCAAGGTACCAAGCAGGATGAAAAATCTTTTTCTGTTTATGCAATTGTTTTTCGATATCATTGAATGACAGCAGCCCTACACATTAGCATGCAGCATTTGGCTCTTCATTTGGCAAAGCAGACCATTCCCTTTCACAGACTCTTCAGTATTCAGCTCCCGCACTGCTTTTATTTTAATTTTTTTAATTTTGGCCATTTTTAGAGTACCATAAACTGGGACACTATACAAAACATTACATAGAGATACAATTTGTCCCCAATCCCCAAAGTGCATAACCAAGGCAATAGGAGACAAAGTGATTTGCCTAAGGTTACAAGGCGCATCAGTAAGAGACACAATAAATGATCCCTCAGCTCACAACACAGGACAGCAAGGGTAAGGGGAATGGAAAATGGACCCTCCTCTGACCCACCAAAGGGATACATCTCCGCCACACTTAGGGGCCGATGTAATAAGCCGGGCTCAACCTGCCACAGGTTTTTGCACGGATAATTGTGCATGCTTTCCCGCACTGACCTTACCCGAGTAGGTAATAACCTGCTCAGTGAGGGAAAAATGCACGCACAAACCCACACTAGAAACCCGCGGCAGGTTTTGCGAGAGTGCATGCAAATGGCATGAAAAGGAGGCAATTATCCATTCACGGGCTATGCAGAGAGCCATGCTAGCAGGGAGAACGGATTTAAGCAGATATTTTAGTGCCCGGGTCAGGGTAGCAGTTAAGTTAAAGTGCCTGTCAGACAGACCATTTTTCTCATTGCTGGCATTGGTGTGGATGTGTGTCCGTGTGGCTCTAGTGTAATCATGGATTACATTCACTTTTTTCTGATGCTACGGTACATTTTGCGGTTCATCCAAACAGCGGCAGAAGCCTTACAGCGTGGCACAAGGTCGGCGAGAGAACAGGCTGAGTGAAGGCAGTTTCGAGGAGGGTCTAAGAACAGTCTCACCTTCAGTACCACTCCTGGACCACTATCTGTCTTGAAAGGGAAATTGAAAGGGAAACTGTCTTGAAAGGGATGATTTCAAGACTATCTGTCTTGAAATCATCAATTGCCGGTCTCCACACACCGGCGGGTTTTCTGCGCAGGTTCCTGTGTAGATATCTGTGCGGGTTGCCACACAGGGCCTTGAGCGCGGGGTATTACACGCATAATGGCGCGGGCATTTGTTTCTGCTTGGATTTTCTGCGCATAGCTCCTTAGCATATGCCTCCGTTAACATCCTACGCAGCTGCCTGCTTTTGACGTGCGTGCTGAAAAAAAAAATATGCGCAGAAGAATAGCGCCGGTTTCAGCGGGGATCTTATTACGTTGGCCTCTCAGCAAGAGTCAACGGAGGACATTCCCAGCAGTTAAATCAGAGAGACATAATTACCTTGCCATGAAGCCACCCGTCTAAAGGATTGGCCTCATTGGCCAAAGACCAATGCCAGGGAAGACCATTACAAAATACGAAAAATTCCAGACCTGTAAACAAAAAGTGGCCTGAGTATGGTAGCAGGTATGTACTGTGGTTACAAGTAGTATCTGTTGAGGTCCTGGCCGTGAGCACCGCGGCCCAGCCCTTATCTCTTGGTTCCCGGACCTGCTCGCCCCTCCGGAGTCCTGGCTTGCGGCCTGTTTGGCGGCGTCCCCGCTGGGGCAGCACTGCCGTGAAGGTGCCAGTGGACGCCCTGCTCCTAGGCGCGCATGCGTGCCATTTGGGCGCCTTTGTAGCCCGTTTCCCGCCAGTGCCGACTCCGCCCAATTCCTGACGTCAGACGCCGCGGCCTTGATAAGCCGGCTGCGGCCATCCAGCCTTTGCCTTGCAATGGGTTAGCATTCTGGTTTCCTGTTGCGTTGCGCCCCGGACTGACCCGCTTGGCTACGTCGCTCCATTCCTGCTACAGTACCTGCGTGGTTCCTGCTTGCCAGCTACAGTGCCTATGTGGTTCCAGTACCCGAGCCTTGCTACAGTTCCTGCCTGGTTCCAGAACCCAAAACCAGTTACAGTATCACTACTGTCCTAGTCTGGTTCCAGTTACCTGTCCTGATCCACATCCCGCCTAAGTCCCAGCGGCCGGGCCCCTATGGGCTCCTCCCAGGGGGGGCTTCGGCTTCCAAGGGTGAAGCCACCTAAGTCCCAGTGGTTGGCCTCCTACGGGCTCCTCCCGGGGGAGCGCCAGCTTCCAGGGTTAAGAGCATCTACGTCCCGCCTGAACATCTGCCTCCCGGCCTGCTGTTCATCAGAGACATTGTCCATCTCATCCCAGTCTCCAGCAGGTCGGCCCAAGGGTCCACTAAACTGAGACTCCCACAACTGTCAAACACAAAGAAAAGAGATCACATCACTCCCACACTTATCGAACTACACTGGCTCCCTATACAGTCACAAATTCTATATAAAACTCTATCTATCATACACAAGAGTCTATTAAATTCCAACCTCAACTGGCTTAATCCCCCCCTCCTACCTCGTACCTCCAAGAGACCTACCCGCCCAGCCCTCCAAGGAACACTTCGTGCCCAATCTATCAAATCTTTTAAACTCTCCTCTACTATAAACAGAGCCTTTTCTCTTGCCGGCCCCACCATAAGGAACTCCCTGCCCCATGATATTCGCATGGAGACATATACCCCCACTTTCAAAAAGAAACTTAAAACCTGGCTCTTTCAACAAGCCTACCCCATGTCACCCCCTATTACATAAAACCCCTCTGTGAATTTTACAATGTCATTTTGTTATGAACGCCTTATGTCCACTGATTTTGTACTGTGCACTCTCATGTATATAGTTATAGTTACAGTTCTATTGCTTTGCATCTACCCATTGATGTTTGTTATATGTAAGGGCTCCTCCCAAAAAATAATTGTATTTTTCCTAGTTCACTAAGTTATCTGTTACATGTAAGGGCACCGCCCAAAAGTTTTTGTTTATTGTGAACCGATGCGATGTGCGAACGGATATTGGTATAAAAGAGATGTTAAATAAATAAATAAATAAATAAATAAATAAATAAATAAACAGTATCTGAGTATGAGAGAGCATGTGCAGATGAGATACAAATGAAAGTGACTGGCACATGGGACTAGTGAGAGGGTTAGGTTGGTCTTTTTAGCAGGTGTAGTCTGCCAGAGCGCTTTGGAAAAGAAAAATGCTGCAGTCTCAAGCAGAGAAAGTTGGACTGTCTCTTAAAAGTAAAAGACTGACAAAATGGGAGCTTTGAGGTTTCTGTCATGACACTTCTATTCCATTTGAATGGAATATGAAAGCATAAGAACAGAGATGGTGCATGTCATGGTTTCCACAGATTGCCATGAGAGAAGAGACAATAATCTGAACACATTTTCTGCCAAAAGGAGTAATCGAACTGTGTTTTTAAATGGATTCCCAGTTAGATTTACTTCTACCCTGGGTAGGGATGTAGGCCTCTTGGGTGTGAATAAAAGCTGCATACGTTTATGGGTCAATAACTTCTTTATATCTGCTTCAGAGGTGGAGCAAAGGGTGATAATAAGTTGTCTATGGTGGATCCACCTCTTTCTCCCCCAAAATGTTTTGTCAACATTGAGTTAATGTGTGGGTGCATGGATAGAGCGGAGTCAACTATGACACCCCCCCCCCCCCCCCGAGATTACGAGCATTTAAAAGAATGGGGACGGAAAAATCCCTCAGACTGAAAGTTTGCAGGCATATCAGACTGAATCTCCCGCGAGAGAAACACAATTTCACTTTCTCTTAAATTGAAGGAAAGCTAAGCCTGTTATCGTAAAGCCAATCCTTAACCTTGCTCAAGCAGACTGTTAGTTTTTGCAGGGCGAGATCAAACGAAGAGGTAATAGGAAGAGCAAACTGAATGTCATCTGCATATATTTTGAAAAGAACACCCAGCCTAAAAGAACAGAACAGAAAGGGTAAGGTAGATATTGATTAAGGGCGTCAAAGGCTGAAGATAAGTCAAACAGGACCAGGAGATGTTGAGAACCAGAACTGAAGCCTAAGCAGATGGTGCTGAATGCAGATACCAGCAGTGGTTTGGTACTGTGACATGGCCTGAAACCAAACTGGAACTATCAAGAAAGTTATTAATATCCAAATACTCCTATAGCTGATTGTAAACAATTTTTTCCGTGATCTTTGCCAATACTGGGAGAGAGGAAATGGGCCAAAAATTCCATAGATCTAGGGGATCTAAGCCAGGATTTTTCGGCAATGGACTTACTACTGCCATTTTGAGCTTTGCACCTTCGGAGAGTGAGGCATTGATGAGAGCTAATGATAAGGCTTACTTCAGTATGCAGCACCTTAAGCAATCCAGTCAAACAGGAGTTCAAAACACAAAGCTGTCTTTCAACCGATTAAGTATGGAAGATACCTTCCCAGATGAGGTGAGAGAGAAAGCACCCCATGAGAAGACGTTAAGGGAGGTGAGGGAGAACTGCTGGGAACTGAAGTGGCAAAGATGTCAACCAGCTGGGAGATTTTCTTAGCAAAAGATGAAGCAAAAAAAATCATCTTTGAGTAGAGATTAAGTACTGAGGGATCAAGCACCATTACAGAAATAAATTTGAATGCTCTTAATAAAGTTCCATTCACCCTCCAGCTGTCTGTGTATTTCTAAATGTTCTGTTGAAACAATTAAAAAAAAAAAGTTTTGGGCCTCATTCCAGAGCATCATATCTTTATTTGAATTTTACATACACTAAGAAGTGGACAAGACAGCAAGGTACATCTGAAGGATGCATCTCAAGATTCCCTTGATAAATATTTTTGTAACAGAATAAAGGAAACCCACTCCGGTCCCCAGCATGCTAGAGAATAGGGTGACTAAGTCACACATGCACTTATTAGTTTGCCTATGAAAGACCGTCAACTTAATATTGTGTGTCTGTCTATCAGACACATTTTGTTCTCACACCTGCTCTTTTGCATATGTTTAGTAACAGCTAATGGGCTCTTTCTGGCAGCTCCAGATGTAGCTCTTCGAATAAGCATTCTGCTAGCATTGCTGTGTGTGCTGTGCTAACAGCTTTTCAGGTTTAACATTTTTATTGGCATCACACACAACAATCAAAAATGGCACAGAACAATGCGAAAAGCCAAAATCTTTCCCCCAGAAACACCCCAGCCCCTTCCAAACAATATCCCAATCATGTCCAGCCAATAGGCGAAAGAGTGACAAATAAGGAAACGTAACCCAAACCGTGTTATCTCAACAGTTGGTGAAAAGTCACCATGCGATCATTTGCCAAGGGTCACTGAAATCAACAGCCTGAGCAATATGCTTTTTGAGAAAGTATTACTGGAAAATAGCAGTGTGGTATCCCTGTAAAATCAGCCAAAACAAATTTATGCCAAGACCGGTGTAACCCCTTCACTTAAGTCTTCAAACCTTCCCCGGCTCGGATGGGAAGGAGGGGAGGACAGAATTAAAGTACATGAAACTCAAGAGAGGGAAGAGTACTTGACCAGGCATGTGCCACATGACGGGACGGGGAGAAATGCAGCACCTGCCTAGTGCACTACACCAGCGGTTTTCAACCCAGTACTCAGGATATACCGAATCACTCAGGTTTTCAGCATATTCCCAATGAATATGCATGAGATAGAGCTACATGCACTGCCTCATAAGAAAATAAAAATTACCATACTGACTCAGACCAAGGGTCCATGAAGCCCAGCATCCTGTTTCCAACAGTGGCCAATCCAGGCTACAAGCACCTGGCAAGTACCCAAACACTAAGTCTATCCCATGCTACTGATTCCAGTAATAGCAGTGGCTATTCTCTAAGACAACTTGATTAATAGCAGGTAATGGACTTCTCCAAGAACTTATCCGAATCTTTTTTAAACCCAGCTTCACTAACTACATTAACCACATCCTCTGGCAGCAAATTCCAGAGTTTAATTGTGTGTTGAGTGAAAAAGAATTTTCTCCAATTCGTTTTATATGTGCTACTTGCTAACTTCATGGAGTGCCACCTGAAAAAGTAAATAACCGATTCACATTTACCTGTTCTAGACCTCCCATGATTTTAAAGACCTCTATCATATCCCCCCTCATCCGTCTCGTCTCCAAGCTGAAAAGTCCTAACCTCTTTAGTCTTTCCTCATAGGGAAGCAGTCCCATCCCCTTTATCATTTTGGTCACCCTTCTCTGTACCTTCTCCATCATAACTATATCTTTTTTGAAATGCGGTGACCAGAATTGTACACAGTACTCAAGGTGTGGTCTCACCATGGAGCGATATAGAGGCATTATGACATTTTCCATTTTATTCACCATTCCCTTCCTAATAATTCCTAACATTCTGTTTGCTTTTTTGACTACTGTAACACACTGAGTTGATGATTTCAATGTATTATCAACTATGACACCTAGACAACTATGACACCTTTATCCTGCATGTTAGCTCCTAATATGGAACCTAACATCATGTATGTAATGATTCTGTTATAGTCCGCAGGATTTGTGGAACCTTGGGCCAAAGGGGAGTGGAGGCCACCTGAGGGGTTGAGCCCCGCAGGGCCCCACTGTCAGCAGGTGGAACTGGTTGATAGAGTTGAGGTCAGGTGTGGCGATGGTCAAAGGCAGGAAAGAATTGTAGTGTGGTCAGGCATAGCAGCGTTTGGAGACAGAGGCAATCATGGCATAGTCAGGCGTAGCAGTGGTCGAAGGCAAGAGGCAATCGTGGCATGGTCGGTGTAGCAAAGGTCAGAGGTAGGAAATGGTCGAGACGTGGTCAGACGTAGCAATGGTTGGAGGTCGGAGATGGTCAAGACGTGGTCAGGCGAAGTAGGCAGCAGAGAAGCTGAGGGAGCAACTAACCTACAAAGAGAGAGGACAAGTTGCTAAGGTGAGTCCTGACTGTCAGGCCTAATATAGTCCCCAGGGGATGACATCATGAGGAGGGGCCGGCAGCCATGGCATGCTGCGGGCCCTTTAAGAAAAGAAGGGGTCGCGCACACGCGCGCCTGGAGGCCCAACAAAAGGGAGTCGATGGCGGCAGTGTCTCCGCCATGAGGCAAGGCCTCCCGAAGACAGGCAGGGCCGGAGGGAAGAGGACGGCACCAGGAACGCTCCCCCCATCCTGCCCCGGAGCCGAGCAGCTTCCCCAGTGGGGAGGAGCGGGAGGTGAGAGAGGCCGATCGCGTGTCCAGCAGCCGGCCGACATAACAATGTAACTACAGCATGGATTATTTTTACCTATATGCATCAACTTGCACTTGTCCACATTAAATTTCATCTGCCATTTGGATGCCCAATCTTCTAGCCTCGCAAGGTCCTCCTGCAATTTATACAATCTGCTTGTGATTTAACTATTCTGAATAATTTTGTATCATCTGCTAATTTAATTACCTCACTCATCATATTCCTTTCCAGATCATTTATATATATATTGAAAAGCACTGGTCCAAGTACAGATCCCTGAGGCACTCCACTGTTTAACCTTTTTCACTGAGAAAACTGACCATTTAATCCTACTCTCTATTTCCTATCTTTCAACCAGTTTGTAATCCACGAAATCACACTGCCTCCTATCCCATGACTTTTTAGTTTCCTTAGAAGCTTCTCATGAGGTACTTTGTCAAACACCTTCTGAAAATCCAAATACACTACATCTACTGGCTCACCTTTATCTACATGTTTATTAACCCCTTCAAAAAAATAAAGCAGATTTGTGAGGCAAGACTTGACTTGAGTAAATCCATGCTGACTGTGTTCCATTAAACCATGTCTTTCTATATGTTCTGTGATTTTGATCTTTAGAATAGTTTCCACTATTTTTCCCAGCACTGAAGTTAGGCTTATTGGCCTATAGTTTCCTGGATCGCCCCTGGAGCTCTTTTTAAATATTGGGGTTACATTGGTCACCCTCCAGTCTTCAGGTACAATGGATGATTTTAAAGATAGGTTACAAATTGTAACTAATAGATCTGAAATTTTATTTTTTAGTTCCTTCAGAACCCAGGGGTGCATACCATCCTGTCCAGGTGATTTGTTACTCTTTAACTTGTCAATCTGGCCTACTAAGAACATAAGAACATAAGAACATAAGAAAATGCCATACTGGGTCAGACCAAGGGTCCATCAAGCCCAGCATCCTGTTTCCAACAGTGGCCAATCCAGGCCATAAGAACCTGGCAAGTACCCAAAAACTAAGTCTATTCCATGTAACCATTGCTAATGTTAGTGGCTATTCTCTAAGTGAACTTAATAGCAGGTAATGGACTTCTCCTCCAAGAACTTATCCAATCCTTTTTTAAACACAGCTATACTAACTGCACGAACCACATTCTCTGGCAACAAATTCCAGAGTTTAATTGTGCGTTGAGTAAAAAAGAACTTTCTCCGATTAGTTTTAAATGTGCCCCATGCTAACTTCATGGAGTGTCCCCTAGTCTTTCTACTATCCGAAAGAGTAAATAACCGATTCACATCTACCCGTTCTAGACCTCTCATGATTTTAAACACCTCTATCATATCCCCCCTCAGTCGTCTCTTCTCCAAGCTGAAAAGTCCTAACCTCTTTAGTCTTTCCTCATAGGGGAGTTGTTCCATTCCCCTTATCATTTTGGTAGCCCTTCTCTGTACCTTCTCCATCGCAATTATATCTTTTTTGAGATGCGGCGACCAGAATTGTACACAGTATTCAAGGTGCGGTCTCACCATGGAGCGATACAGAGGCATTATGACATTTTCCGTTTTATTCATCATTCCTTTTCTAATAATTCCCAACATTCTGTTTGCTTTTTTTGACTGCCGCAGCACACTGAACCGACGATTTCAATGTGTTATCCACTATGACACCTAGATCTCTTTCTTGGGTTGTAGCACCTAATATGGAACCCAATATCGTGTAATTATAGCATGGGTTATTTTTCCCTATATGCATCACCTTGCACTTATCCACATTAAATTTCATCTGCCATTTGGATGCCCAATTTTCCAGTCTCACAAGGTCTTCCTGGAATTTATCACAATCTGCTTGTGATTTAACTACTCTGAACAATTTTGTGTCATCTGCAAATTTGATTATCTCACTCGTCGTATTTCTTTCCAGATCATTTATAAATATATTGAACAGTAAGGGTCCCAATACAGATCCCTGAGGCACTCCACTGTCCACTCCCTTCCACTGAGAAAATTGCCCATTTAATCCTACTCTCTGTTTCCTGTCTTTTAGCCTGTTTGCAATCCACGAAAGGACTCCAGGTTCACAGTGATTTGGTTCAGTTCATCTGAATCATCACCCTTAAAAACCATCTCTGGAACTGGTATCTCCCCAACATCCTCATTAGTAAACACAGAAGCAAAGAATTTATTTAGTTTTTCTGCAATGGCCTTATCTTGTCTAAGAGCCCCTTTAACCCCTCGGTCATCTAATGGTCCAACCAATTCCCTCACATGAGTTTTTGCCTCTACAGCCAACTTCATTTCAAATTATCTCTTAGCCTGCCTTATCAATGATTTACACTTAATTTGACAATGCTTATGCTTTTTCCTATTTTCCTTCTTGCAACTTTTGAAGGATTTTTTTTTTGCCTTCATTATATGCAAATCTCTGTCATCTATATTTGCTGTGGATATCCTGAAAACCTAAGTAACTAGATGTGTCCTGAGGACTGGGTTGAGAACCCTGCACTATACCATCTGAATCATCATAAGTAATTAGAACCCAGAACCTGTGTTTAGAGTTCTCACCATTAAAAGACACTGTCAAGTACCTCAGCATACTGATAACCAAGGATACCAGATCTGAATAAACAGTTTTACATGAAACTCCCTCAGACCACCTTAAGGGACTGGCCACAGCTATTTGGACTGGTCTGTGTGCACGTTATAAAATCGGAATGTCCATGTGCATGCACCGGG
This sequence comes from Rhinatrema bivittatum, assembly GCF_901001135.1. Taxonomy (NCBI): domain Eukaryota; kingdom Metazoa; phylum Chordata; class Amphibia; order Gymnophiona; family Rhinatrematidae; genus Rhinatrema; species Rhinatrema bivittatum. The sequence continues at coordinate 373,612,349 of NC_042619.1, forward strand.
AACCACGCGCACATGGACGCCCGAGCACAGGTATAAAAATTCACCTTTGCATGGGGGGGGAAACTCCCAGTTTCAATCATTTTTTTTATTTCTAGTTGCACAAGATATTATAGATGGGGCAGACCAGGGTTTTATTAAGTTTGATCTGTTTGGGAAATGTTTGGTATGCTTTTCCAGGTAATAATAGCTAATTATCACTGGAATGCATTTTTAAAGACGTGGGCATTGTAACATAATGTGATAATATGGTTTGAGTTAAAGGGTGGGGTGTTGGACCCCTTAAGAATGCAAAGTATGTGATTGGTAGGAAATGGTTAAGCGTGAGATATGTAAGGGGAAGGATTTGACAGGAACTTACCATTTCTAACTTGCCTTTTGATCCTGCCTTTTCTGTATGGAGCTGGTAGAGGAAGGGACCTCCAGGGTGTAGCAACTTGGAGTGGACAGACTGCAGGCTGGTGGGCCCAGAGACCCTCCTAGGGGGAGTGGGGGCCCTACAGCAGCTCTCCCCCTCAAGGGGAGTGGTTCACGGCCCTGGAATGGAGATGGGTTTTTCTTCCTCCCAAGCAAATAACCAGAGCTGAGATGAAGACGAGGTGGTTCCCCCCTGTGAGGAAAATGGTCAGGACCAACAGGGAGTATGGGATGTTTCCGACATGAATACCCCAAGAGGTCTCTTCCATGGAGGAATCTGGGGAAGCCTACAAGCTATGGGAATGGAGAAGTGTGGAGACCAAGTGGGTGATCAGGGTCCAAGGAGTCATGACTGGTTCGGGGATATGGATGGCATGTCCTCTTTGGATGTGAAATTTGATGTGGGATGGTAGATCAAGGGAGTAAACCTCATTCCTGTATTAGAGTGCCAAGACTGAGGTAAACTTGAGGAGGAATCTGAGAGTTGAGCTTGACCCTTGTAGTTTGGGGTGGGTTGACAGAGAAAGGAAAAAAAATGTACTTTTGTGGGATGTAAATTCTAAATTCCTGTGGGGAAGATGATAATCCTGACTGTTGTATCCTGTGAATTCTGGTTATTCAGTATTGACAATTTGTCCCCATGCTTATGTGAATATAGTTGCTGGCTAAATGACCCGGAAATACTTTTAGGACTTGGTATCTTGAAATTGGTGTCCACTTATGCTTTATTTGAGCCAGCACTGATTGGAGAGCATGCGGCCAGAGTTCATGGAGGGGAGAAGTTTGCTGTTCTCCCTGTCCTGTCAGCAGAAAAGCAGGGAGCTACTCCTGTCTCTGTTCAGGTCCACTTCACCATCTGCATGACCAACACTTTGAACCCACTTCCTAAATTTGGGAGAAAGACCCTTCCACAAAAGGGAATTCCTCCCATCATTTTATGCACTCCAGTAGAAGGATAACAGAATTCAAGAGGCCATGGAATAAGCACAGAGAATCCTAAATTGTAAAAAAAAAAGAAAAAAAACCCTGAAAAGACAGCAAAAGAATTCGCAGATAGTCTAGCAGGCTGCACGTTCCTCCTCCTCTTCCTACATCCTCTACATCCCTGGCAGACATCCGAGTCGCATGCTTTTTTGGGACTGGTTTTCCTTATCTGGAAAAGTCTCTTCTTTCACCTCCTCTTTTGGGGTCTGGTTGCTATTCCATTTCTGCCCACAACACTTAACAAGCATCCCCAAGTGCAGAAACATGAGGGTCTGCTCCATTCAGTGTACGCAAGCTATTTTGCTTTCCTAAGGCTAAGTAGCGAGCTCATGCTGCATAGCTATTTTATTTTTTGGGTTAAAGTGCATGAAAGCAGCATAGACATCTTATCAGGGGAAATGTTTTACTGCACACATGCTAAGACTTATTCCAGAACCTGCTCATTGGCATTGTAGAAGTGAATTTTCATAAGCGTATCTGCATGTAAAATGCCCGCTTACACGCTTATGCAGGCCTTTTGAAAATTGCCTCAGTGACTGTACATGTGTAACCCCTGTGATGCTTGAACCCAGATAACAGTTCCAGAGCCTAAGACACATAACAGTTATTTGATGGTTTCCCGACATGACTGATGAGGGGCAATGATGGTTTGACGTTTTTACAGTGATGAACTTTACTTTTAAATATGGCACAAATTATTTTAGTAAGTTTGTGACTTCTTACAGTCTTTCTTAAACTCAGAAGTTTCTCCAATTTAAGTTTAAGTTCATCCCTTCCATGATTGTGATCCATCTCTTCACCTTCTCTCCTTCCTTCTCTCACAGGATGGCTAAAATCATCCTCTCCTTAGATTCTAGTTATCTCAGGTCCCACCAGCAGGAAGGGGACACCTGCCATTGGTTAGAAGCGAAAACTCAAAACAACTTAGTTGAGTCCAAAAGGATTTGGCAACTCCAAACTCAAATAAGTTAAAGGTGGCATGAGAGAGTGGAAAGAAACTCTCATCCAAATTAAAGTCTCCATGGAGCTTAACGTTAAGACTTAGAAAAATGAGAGCACAGCTTAGGACATACTGCCTCTTTGAAAAGCAAAAAGGACCCACGTGGATAAAATGGTGATCCCTCTTGAAAAACACAGTGGACACTACCATTGCCAGCTACCACATGGGGGAGCTACAAACCCAATAAACACACATTCTGTATACCCTCCACATCTAAATGGTATAATCCTTACATAATATTAGTAGGGGACTAACAGGATCCCTACAGGTGTAAACGTAGACATGGAAGCAGTTTGATGTGTGTTTTTATGCAACCTTGAAAGAGGCACCCCCGGAGTTGAGTTAGGGTGAGGAAAATATTTACACACGCACTTTCTAAAATGTAAAGTACATGCCGGAATGCATGTGCTCCCATGCAGACCTCAATGTGCATGCGTATGCTGCGCAAGAGTTCACCTGCTACTTTTTAAAACTGACCTGGGTGTATAGGTCCACTTTGAAAATTATGACTGTATTTTGTACAGCTGGATGTCAGCCCTAAGCTCTATGTTATAAAACTGGGCTTCCTATGGGGACGTTACATTTCTACCAACTCGCACAATAGAATTTTTTTTAGTGTATTGAGTAGGTCTGACAGTGATTTTATAACATTTATTGCAAAATAGGTCACAGAGTGAAATAATGAAACTGCTGTAAGTGAACCAGGGTTACAAATATACATCTACGGGATGGCTTAAGGGAGCAATCACGCGAGTGTGCCTCACATGATGCCACAGCAGGACGCCAATAACGTCAGGTTTTTGATAAATGGAGTCCTGTTGTGCTCTTTCAGGCAGTAAAACCGTTCAGCAATTATTGGAACATAATCTCCCCTGCTCGACAATTTAAAATGTCCCACAAGAACACTTTTGCTAAAGCCCCTGCAGCATTTACATATTAACCATACTGATATTGACATAACTAGGAGAGAGGGAACATAGTTAAGGAAAGACCACATATTTTTCAAACTCATTGTAGTTTAGTCCAGTCAATCACAAAGTCCAATTATTCCAAGAAAAGAAAAGTAAACAATAAACTGAGAAATAACCCTTATACAGTAGATGTACTATGATTTTTTCTCAGAGATACAAAATGGGAAAAACCCTTCAGTACATTGGGCTTAATATGAATTTAGTGGTTTTGATTTGTAATATTATTTTATACCAGAGATTGGCAGTTTTGGTCCTCAAGTGCCACAAACAGATCTGGTTTTTAGGATATTAACAATGAATGTGCATGAGATATATTTGCATTCACTGTCTCCACTGTATACAAAGGTATCTCATGTAGTTTCATTTCATTGTGGCTATCCTGTTAACCAGACCTATTTGTGGCACTCAAGGACTGGAGTTATACAGATGACCACGTTAATACTCTGTAGACTGGGGTAGGCAACTATGGTGCTTGAGCACCATAAATTGGGTTCTCAAGATATCCACACTGAATATTAATGAGATGTATTTGCATGCACTGCTTCCATTGCATGCAAATACATTTCGCATTGTGGATAGCTTGAAGATCCTTCTGGTAGTTGAAGACTGGAGTTGTCCACTCCTTCTATAGACTGCACTCATTATTTATTTATCTAAAAGCTTTTAGACACTGCCTATGCAATAGGTGTAGGTCTAAGTGGTTTACAAAATAAAACATTCATAATTAAAACAATAGAGCAAACAAATCAAACAAGGAATAAAACAAATTCAGGTTACAGCAAACATAAAAAGGGTCAATAAGCTAAAACTAAAAAGCCTCAAGAAAGGGCGTGGGATTCGAATCAAACTGCTTGAAGCCCACCAAATGCAACAGAACATAGATTAAGCTTTTGTTTTTTTCCTCAACCCTTTTGGATTGTATTCAAGCCTAAGGGAATCAGGAACTGAATTCCAGAGGGCTGGGCCTGCCAATGAAAAAGCACACTTTCTAGTTAGGTGAAGCCTTGCTGTTTTAATTGTGGGGATTTGTAAGAGATTTTGTATCTATGGAACAGAGATGGCAGAACGGTTATATAAAAGGTGATGGATTTCGTGTTGGATTCGCTGCCGCACAAGAGGCCACTGCAAGGTGCTAAGAGTTGGAGTAATATGGTTTTTATTGTTTTAGCAAGGAGATGGGCGGAAGCATTTTGCATTGGTTGGAGTGGATGGAGGACAATGTCAGGGAGCCCTAAATATAGCGCATTACAATAATCTATTCCGGTCAGAATTAATGCTTGAAGAACAGTACGAAAATCGTCAGAACATAAGAGCATAAGAAATTGCCATGCTGGGTCAGACCAAGGGTACATCAAGCCCAGCATCCTGTTTCCAACAGAGGCCAAACCAGGCCACAAGAACCTGGCAATTGCCCAAACACTAAGAAGATCCATGCAACTGATGCAATTAATAGCTGTGGCTATTCCCTAATTAAACTTGATTAATAGCAGTTAATGGACTTCTCCAAGAACTTATCCAAACCTTTTTTGAACCCAGCTACAATAACTGCACTAACCACAACCTCTGGCAACAAATTCCAGAGCTTTATTGTGCATTGAGTGAAAAATAATTTTCTCCGATTAGTCTTAAATGTGCTACTTGCTAACTTCATGGAATGCCCCCTAGTCCTTCTATTATTCGAAAGTGTAAATAACCGATTCACATCTACTTGTTCAAGACCTCTAATGATCTTAAAGACCTCTATCATATCCCCCCTCAGCCGTCTCTTTTCCAAGCTGAACAGCCCTAACCTCTTCAGCCTTTCCTCAGATGGGAGCTGTTCCATCCCCTTTATCATTTTGGTTGCCCTTCTCTGTACCTTCTCCATTGCAACTATATCTTTTTTGAGATGCGGCAACCAGAATTCAAGGTGTGGTCTCACCATGGAGCGATATAGAGGCATTATGACATTTTCCGTTTTATTAACCATTCCCTTCCTAATAATTTCTAACATTCTGTTTGCTTTTTTGACTGCTGCAGCACACTGAGCCAACGATTTTAAAGTATTATCCACTATGATGCCTAGATCTTTTTCCTGGGTGGTAGCTCCTAATATGGAACCTAACATCGTGTAACTACAGCAAGGGTTATTTTTCCCTATACGCAACACCTTGCACTTTTCCACATTAAATTTCATCTGCCAATTGGATGCCCAATTTTCCAGTCTTGCAAGGTCCTCCTGTAATGTATCACAATCCGCTTGTGATTTAACTACTCTGAATAATTTTGTATCATCCGCAAATTTGATAACCTCACTCGTCGTATTCCTTTCCAGATCATTTATATATATATTGAAAAGCACCGGTCCTGAGGCACTCCACTGTTTATCCTTATCCACTGAGAAAATTGACCATTTAATCCTACTCTCAGGATACAGTAGTGGTTTAGTCGTTTTCACAAGTGAATTTTGTAAAATGAATTCTTTACAACTGAAGAAATATTAGACGATATAGACAAATCTGATTCTAAAGTGACCCCTAGGTAGGACTGATACAAACTTGTACACAAATCATGTTATCCTTCCCCATTATGCTTTCAATTATGTGCATGAAAATTCTGTCAGGCATTCCTATGTTCATCATTTAGCCCCCTATGTACTAAACCTTTTTCCTATAGACACAAAATAGGATCTAGTTTCAGAAAATATAAAGGACAATTTTCAACCAGTTTTACCCTAGTAATTAACCAGTTATCTTATTAAAATTGTCTGCTGAGACTTTCCCTCCCCTTCGGCAAGGAAAAGAAGGTGAGCTGTTTTAGGGGCGAGCTTGTCACTTTGCATCTGATGTAAACAAGGTGCACAGTCCCTGAGTACAGAAGTGACACTGGCCAGCCCTGAATTTTCAAACAGAAACTCCGCAGGGAGTTTCCCCTTAAAAACTAGCTTAAAGGCTTGCAAGCAACAGATACTTCAAAAGCTGCCCCCATAACTTGTGGCAAGATAGCTCCTTCCGTAGATGCTGTTTTCATGAAAGATAAACAGTGAGTCATAGACAACCGAGACTAAGTCGATACCCACCTATAGACAATAAGACATCCAGGCAGAGGTTATATTTTCTGAAACTCAATGCTTATTCGCATCTTTTTTTGCCCAAAACTTGAATTGAATTGTTTATTACAGCTGAACTGTTCATACTCGGTGATGCTAAAGATTACCTTTTCCATTTGTACAGTTCAGGTTAATGACTAAACACCACTGGGGCCATAAAAGAATTTATATAACTTGGGGCAAATTCCAACTCCAAACTCTCTGACTCTGTGTCTTTAACCCCAGGCCAGGTTCTTATACAGGCGGGGAGAAGGATCCTGGGGTAGCAGAGGTGAAGTAGTTCTCAAACCTGAAAGAAACATAGAAATGATGACGGAAAAGGACCAAATGGTCCATCCAATCTGCCCAGCAAGCTTATGGTAGCATCAAAAGTATCAGGCTTATTGGTTAAGGGTAGTAACAGCCGCATCAGCAAGTTACCACCATGCTTATTTGTTTTCCCAGACCTTAAAATATAGTGTCCTTGGTTGCTGTCTGAGTCTGATTCCTCCTTTCCTCTCCCCCCCCACCGTTAAAGCAAAGAGAAATATTGGAGCAAAAAGCGATATTGGAGTTGTATCAACAGTATGAAGGCTTATTGGTGAAGGGTAGTAACCACCACATGGCAAGTTACCCCCTTCACTCTTTTCTTCATTTCCATCCTCTAGCCTTTAGGGATCCACAGTGTTTATACCATGCCATTTTTTAAATCTTTCACTGATTTTGTCTTCACCACCTCCTCCAGAAGGGCATTCCAGACATCCACCACCCTCTCCGTGAAGAAATATTTCCTGATGTTGGCTCCGGGTCATTCTCCCTGGAGTTTCATTTCGTGATCCCTAATTCTACTAATTTCCTTCCAATGGAGAAGGTTTGTTGATTGTACATCATTAAAACCTTTCAGGTATCTGAAGGTCTGTATCATATCTCCCCTGCAGCTCCTCTCCTCCAGGGAATACATATTTAGGTTCTTCAACCTCGCTTCATAAGTCATTTGATGGAGACCCCCCCCCCACCACCACCACCACCATTTTTTGTTGCCCTTCTCTGGACCGCCTCCAACCTGTCTCTGTCCCTTTTGAGATACAGTCTCTAGAACTGGTCACAGTACTCCAGGTGAGGCCTCACCAAGGACCTGAACAAGGGGATTTTCACCTCCTTTTTCTTACTAGTTCTTCTCGCTTTAGCTATCACCTTGTCACATTGCTTCGCTATCTTCAGATCACTAGTCGCTATTACTCCAAGGTCCCTTCTCTTGCTCCGTACACAGCAGCCCTTCACCCCCTTCACCCCCATCACATACATCTCTTTTGGATTACCACACCCCAGATGCATGACTCTGCACTTCTTGGCATTGCATCCCAGCTGCCATGTCTTTGACCACTGTTCAAACTTCCTTAAATCACATCTCATTCTCTATACTCCTTTCGGCATGTCCACTCTGAACGAAGAAAGCTGGAAAGCTATGAGCACAAATGCTCGTAGTTTGGGTAATAAAATCCCAGATCTGCAAGCCCTAATGGTGGAGGCAGACTTGGACATTGTTGCTGTCACAGAAACGTGGTTTACGGAATCTCATGACTGGGATACGGCAATACCAGGTTATAACTTGTTAAGGAAGGACAGAGAGGATAGGAAAGGGGGAGGAGTGGCTATGTCAAAAACAATATCCAAGCATCTGAGCTGCAAGGAAGATGGGGCAATGAAGAAGCACTATGGGCCGACTTAAAAAAAGATGGGGCATCCATTTTTATTGGAGTCGGTTTACAGGCCTCCAAACCAAAAGGAAGAGCTGGACAGAGATCTGGTTGAAGACATCCACAGGATAGGAAAGAAAGGAGAAGTGGTGATCGTTGGAGACTTTAATATGCCAGATGTAGACTGGAGAATCCCATCTGCAGAATCTAATAATAGTAGAGAAATAGTAGATGCCCTGCAAGTAGCTTTGTTCAAACAAATGGTATTGGAACCCATGAGAGAAGGAACTATACTCGACTTAGTGCTCACTAATGGAGATAATGTCTCAGATGTCCAGGTGGGTGCCCACCTCAGCACCAGTGATCATCAAACGGTATGGTTTAATATCACAAAAAGGACACAGAAAAGAAGCACAAAAACCCAAGTTTTGCTGTTCAAAAACACAGACTTTGATGAAATGGGGAAGTACCTGGAGGAAGAACTAAAAGGCTGGGAGAAAGAGAGAGATATGGATCAACAGTGGACCAATCTAAAAGGAGCAATTACCAAAGCAACTAATCTATATGTTAGAAAAGTAAAGAAAAGCAAAAGAAAAATGAAACCTATCTGGTTCTCAAAGGAGGTGGCTGACAAAATAAAGGCTAAAAGAACAGCGTTCAAGAAATATAAAAGATCCCAAAAGGAGGAGCACAAAGAATATCTGGTAGAACTGAGGGAGACAAAGAAATTAATCAAGATGGCAAAAAGTCAAGCGGAAGAGAGGATTGCCAATGAGGTAAAGAGTGGTAACAAAACATTTTTCAGATACATCAGTGAAAAGAGAAAAGTTCAAAGTGGTATATTGAAATTGAAAGGTGGAAAGGATCAATGTGTGGAGAGAGACGAAGAAATGGCAGAAATATTAAATGAATACTTCAGTTCTGTGTTCACTAAAGAGGACCCTGGAGAAGGACCGTCACTAGTTAACAAGAAACTGGAGGGGAATGGAGTAGATGTAACTCCATTTACAGTAGAAAATGTATGGGAAGAGCTGGTGAAACTGAAAGTGGACAAAGCCATGGGGCCTGATGAAGTTCATCCCAGAATACTGAGGGAGCTCAGAGATGTGCTGGCGGGTCCACTGTGTGACCTGTTCAATAGATCCCTAGAAACGGGAGTGGTGCCGAGTGATTGGAGGAGAGCGGTGGTGGTCCCGCTTCACAAGAGTGGGAACAGAGAAGAGGCTGGTAACTACAGACCGGTTAGCCTCACTTCGGTGGTGGGAAAAGTAATGGAGTCACTGTTGAAAGCGAGAATAGTGAACTATCTACAGTCGGGAGAATTGTTGGACCAGAGGCAGCATGGATTCACCATTGGAAGATCCTGTCAGACAAATCTGATTGACTTTTTTGACTGGGTAACCAAGGAATTGGATCAAGGAAGAGCACTCGATGTCATCTACTTGGATTTCAGCAAAGCTTTTGACACTGTCCCGCACAGGAGACTGGTGAATAAAATGAGAAGCTTAGGAGTGAGTGCCGAGGTGGTGGCCTGGATTGCAAACTGGTTGACGGACAGAAGACAATGTGTGATGGTAAATGGAACTCTCTCTGAAGAGAGAGCGGTTTTAAGCGGTGTACCGCAGGGATCGGTGTTGGGACCGGTCCTTTTCAATATCTTTGTGAGCAACATTGCAGAAGGGATAGAAGGTAAGGTATGTCTTTTTGCGGATGACACTAAGATCTGCAACAGAGTGGACACGCCAGAAGGAGTGGAGAGAATGAGACGGGATTTAAGGAAGCTGGAAGAGTGGTCGAAGATATGGCAGCTGAGATTCAATGCCAAGAAGTGCACAGTCATGCATATGGGGTGTGGAAATCCGAATGAACTGTATTCGATACGGGGAGAAAGGCTGATGTGCACGGAGCAGGAGAGAGACCTTGGGGTTATGGTGTCTAATGATCTGAAGTCGGCAAAACAATGTGACAAGGCGATAGCTAAAGCCAGAAGAATGCTGGGCTGCATAGAGAGAGGAATATCGAGTAAGAAAAGGGAAGTGATTATCCCCTTGTACAGGTCCTTGGTGAGACCTCACCTGGAGTATTGTGTTCAGTTCTGGAGACCGTATCTCCAAAGAGACAGAAACAAGATGGAGGCGGTCCAGAGAAGGGTGACCAAAAAGGTGGAAGGTCTTCATCAAATGACTTATGAGGAGAGATTGAAGAATCTAAATATGTTCACCCTGGAGGAAAGGAGGAGCAGAGGTGATATGATACAGACTTTCAGATACTTGAAAGGTTTTAATGATCCAAAGACGACAAACCTTTTCCGTAGGAAAAAAATCAGCAGAACCAGGGGTCATGATTTGAAGCTCCAGGGAGGAAGATTCAGAACCAATGTCAGGAAGTATTTCTTCACGGAGAGGGTGGTAGATGCCTGGAATGCCCTTCCGGAGGAAGTAGTGAAGACCAGAACTGTGAAGGACTTCAAAGGGGCGTGGGATAAACACTGTGGATCCATAAAGTCAAGAGGCCGTCAATGAAGAGTGGGTGGCTCACCAGAATGATGGCTACTGCCTGGAGATAATACCCTTATTCAATAAACATACACATGGTTACTGTGACTCCAACATCGCTCTAAGCTTCAACAGCAAGAGGAAATGTGGAAAAAAGGATTTTCACTCACAAAGCGGGGAGTAGCTGTCTTGTTCCGGCAGTTACTACCCCAAACCAAATAAGCCTGATACTTCACTTTCAATGCATATCCAGCATAGCTCTCTGCTTCAACGGCAGGGGAGAAGAAAAACTAATACTTCACGCATATCCAGCATAGCTCTCTGCTTCAACGGCAGGGGAGAAGAAAAACTAATACTTCACGCATATCCAGCATAGCTCTCTGCTTCAACGGCAGGGGAGAAGAAAAACTGATACTTCACGCATAACCAGCATAGCTCTCTGCTTCAATGGAAGGAGAGAAGAAAAACTGATACTTCACGCATATCCAGCATAGCTCTCTGCTTCAACGGCAGGAGAGAAGAAAAACTGATACTTCACGCATATCCAGCATAGCTCTCTGCTTTAACGGCAGGGGAGAAGAAAAACTGATACTTCACGCATATCCAGCATAGCTCTCTGCTTCAACGGCAGGAGAGAAGAAAAACTGATACTTCACACATAACCAGCACAGCTCTCTGCTTCAACGGCAGGGGAGAAGAAAAACTGATACTTCATGCATATCCAGCATAGCTCTCTGCTTCAACGGCAGGGGAGAAGAAAAACTAATACTTCACGCATAACCAGCATAGCTCTCTGCTTCAACGGCAGGAGAGAAGAAAAACTGATACTTCACACATAACCAGCATAGCTCTCTGCTTCAACGGCAGGAGAGAAGAAAAACTGATACTTCACACATAACCAGCACAGCTCTCTGCTTCAACGGCAGGAGAGAAGAAAAACTGATACTTCACACATAACCAGCACAGCTCTCTGCTTCAACGGCAGGAGAGAAGAAAAACTGATACTTCACACATAACCAGCACATCTCTCTGCTTCAACGGCAGGGGAGAAGAAAAACTGATACTTCATGCATATCCAGCATAGCTCTCTGCTTCAACGGCAGGGGAGAAGAAAAACTAATACTTCACGCATAACCAGCATAGCTCTCTGCTTCAACGGCAGGAGAGAAGAAAAACTGATACTTCACGCATATCCAGCATAGCTCTCTGCTTCAACGGCAGGAGAGAAGAAAAACTGATACGTCACGCATATCCAGCATAGCTCTCTGCTTCAACGGCAGGAGAGAAGAAAAACTGATACTTCACGCATATCCAGCATAGCTCTCTGCTTCAACGGCAGGGGAGAAGAAAAACAACCAATAAGAGCTGAATAACATAGTCTGGGTAAAACAAATAAGCATGGGTGTAGCTTGCTTATTGTGGCGGTTACTACCCCTACTACCCCTAACTAATCAAGCTTGATATTTCACTTGGATGCAGCTCCATCACTGCTCTCTACATTAATGATAGGGGTGGAAGGGAAATAGAACCAAAGAGCTAAGAGAAACAGATAAGTATGAGAAAAAAAATGTGTGAAGCTTGCTGGGCAGACTGGATGGGCCGTTTGGACTTCTTCTGCCGTCATTTCTATGTTTCTATGTTACCGTTGCTAGTAATAGCAGTGGCTATTTTCTAAGTCAACTTAATTAATAGCAGGTAATGGACTTCTCCTCCAAGAACTTATCCAATCCTTTTTTAAACACAGCTATACTAACTGCACTAACCACATCCTCTGGCAACAAATTCCAGAGTTTAATTGTGCGTTGAGTAAAAAAGAACTTTCTCCGATTAGTTTTAAATGTGCCATATGCTAACTTCATGGAATGCCCCCTAGTCCTTCTATTATCCGAAGTTTGTATCTGAGTAATAAAATGTGTGCTGAAAACCCGTGCACAGTTCCTTAACAAACAGATCAATGCATCGCCCCTTAAGCATGCTTCACTTCCTCCACCTTTTTCTTGGGTAGAGGGAACCAGCATTATTGGAATAACTCGGCATGTCAAAAAAGGCATAATCACCTTAATTCGATTTAGCGATCTCTCTTTTCAATTTTTATTTTATTTTTTTTTCTGGGCATTTCACCGTTGTGACAGAAAAATCAGTGTTATAATGTTATAAGAATAACTTTTCCACTTTTTTTTTTTTATAACATTGAAATTTCCAGGAAAAATAAAATAAAAACTGAAAATGAAGGTCCCTATTCATATTGTAATAAGGTTAATAATGCATCCCACGGTTTCCCAGTTGGCCTCAAATGCCTCATTATCAGCCTATTTGTCACTATTCTGCCTTCTGAGAGGTTTCTTCCATCTCAGAATTCCATATCCAGCATTTGCCCACTCCTCCAGAATAGCTATTCCCTATATCACCTCCTTTCCTGCATCTTCATTAATGAATCAAGCTAAGATCAAGCTATATGACTACCTTAATTATTTGTGTTTTCATTTACATGCTGCTGTATTTATAGAGCAAAATTATTTTTATTATATATTCGCACCTCTGTCAGGTAAAATGTAGAATTTCTAAATTGGAAAGAAGTAAATTCAGTGATTCAGCTGAAGTGAATCATTGCAATACTGATTCTCCTGCTATTTATGGTGGTTGAATGACCCGTGTACATATGCTTTTAGCATACCTGTCCACTGGAGTGAAGTGCATTGATTTCTCCAGTTTCTATTATTAGGGCACTCATATTGGAAATCAGTGATTCAACCTCTCAGCATGGTAGGATTGGTTACACAATCAGCACTATTGCAAAAAGCATTGTAAAATGCTACCAATTCAACTGATCTGCAACCAGTGTTTAATGTTCTAACTCTAAGTTGTACTGCTCTAAGCTCATTGTGCAGCTTAGTCTAAATTTCAAGTAATTTTTTTTTTCTCTTGTAATTTCCTGGAACAATGCTGAATCCAAACATTAAAACATGTTCCTATTCAAATTCTAAAACAAAGCAAGAGTTAGCCAGTTCCATTCACCTTGCATTCAGGGGCATGGGGTCCATAGTGCACAGGGGTGCACAGGCACCACCAACTTTAGAAAGGAATGTGCTGTGCACCACTAACTTTTCTTCTGGGGGAATTCTGCGCTACTGAGGAATGCAGAATTTGCGCAGAATTTCCTTATTGCGCAGTGTGGGTGTTAGCACTGCTGGCCACGGCAGCCCGCAACCAGGGCCAGGTGTCATGGCCACCTGGTCGCAGCGAATATAACATACCCAAGGCATCAGGCGACATCGAGGGCTCCTGCGGTAGCAGGCAGCCCTCTTCGGTTTTCTCCTGCGGCCGCTACCTCAGCCAGGCTCGGCCACATGGTTCCTCGGCCGGGTTGGCTCCTCCACCTCTGCCTCTACTAGAGCCGCGCGCGTGGCTGATGAGAATTCTTAAAGGAGCCATGACAGGAAATAGTCCTGGCTCCTCCTCCCCTGACTTCCTGTACTTAAGGCAAGGTCTGATCCTCAGACCTTGCCTTGGTATCAAGGTTCCTGGCTGGGTTTAGTCCTGAGCTTCTTGTTCCTGGTTCTTCGTCCCGCTCTGCTTCCCTGCTCCGTTGGATTGACTCTTGGCTTCTGACCTCTGGACCGGCGTTCGTGTTTCCGTGGCTTGATCCTGGTATGGCTTGCGACCCTTCTCCTGATTTCTCCTGGACTGGCTTTGGACCCTTCTCCTGATTTGACCCTGGACAGAATTTCGACCCTTCTTATGTACCAAACTCGCGGACCGGCTCTGGACTACTCTGTGACTCCTTCTTCAAGACTACTATGACCTGCTGGAGGCGCCAGCTGTCTCGAACCCACGACCTGCAGGAGGCCCCTGCATCCAGACCAGTCTTCAGAGGAGTCTCCTAAGTCCCAGCAGCCGGGTCCCTAAGGGCTTCTCCTGGGGGGATCACAAGCTTCCAGGGTGAAGTCTTTGTTCAGCAGCTACAGAATTCGGCCTCGCCTTTTGATGGTAGAGACCTAAGGGGATTGTTTCCTTTTAGGTAGCGCTGACTCTACCTCGGAACAGGGGTCCACCTTCTGATTCATAACAGAACACCAAGGCCATGGACCCGGCAGAAGCCTCAGCTCAACAAGCTATTCCAGGACTAGCCCAGAAGGTCATGGAGCAGCAACGCATACTGGAGTCCATGGCATCTTCCTTGGAACGACTCAACGCACTCGTCGGGTTGCGCGCACAAATGTACGCCCGTGCGTACGTCTTAAAATCCGGCCCTGTGTGTCTGTGTGTGCCTAAGAGAGAGGGCACAATATATAAAGAATACATCTCCATTCAATTAAAATTTTCAAACGGACAACTCCTTGGCGTCTAACCTATTTTGTTGCCCTCACGGCTTTCTTAGATAGCCTACCCTCCTATTTTATTGGTCTAAGAGAGAGGAAGCCAGTGTATCAAGTATTTGCCCACCCCTCCCAAATAGCTATTCCCTATATGACTAACTTTCCTGCATCTAAATTAATAAATCAATTGAGAGAGAGGGAGCCAGTGTGTGTGTTTTAAAGAGAGGGTGCAAGCATGTGTGTGTGAGAGAGAGGGAGAGAGCCAGTGTGTATATGTGTGTCTGTTGAGTGTGTGTGATTTTTCAAGAGCATTTGAGTATATCTGTGTGAGCATGAGAATGAACATATATATATATGAGAGAGGAGAAGGTTTGTGCACCTCCCTTCCCCTCTCACTAATCCATGACAATCTCAGGATGACCGGAAATCAAAAGTTCCCAGGTATGGAGAGTGAGTGATCTGTTTTTTATTCTTTTTGATTTTAATTTATTGGGTGTTATTTGATCTGTATGATGTTTTAAAATATTTTATTGGTGTTTGGGAAATTTTAAACTATATATGAGTTTTCAATTATTTGATATTATTCTGTTCAGCTGTTTTGAAATATTAATTCTTTTTATGAGAATGGTTTTACTATGATTGATGCCTTATATGTTTTGATTTTATTGCTTGATGTTTTCTGAGGAATGGTGACGTTCTGTTTTACCATTGGCACATTACATACGGAGTCTGATTTGTGGTTTCCAGTTCAGTTTTTGTCTGCACTTTTCCATTTATACTTTATAGTGACTTTATTCTGTATTTGGTGAGGGTCTGTCTGTGTTCTGCATGTGTGAGTGAGGTTAAGTATTCTGCTAACATGTCATTTACATGTAGGGATCTATAGCAGCTTGGATTGTTTGTTTTCCTAATAGGAGGTGTATTGGTGCTTTAGGGCCTGCTGTAATATTTCCAGTGCTGCCTTTTCATAGGTAGGGTTGTAACTGAGTGCTGGCACTTAGTGCTGTTTTGGAATTGGAGGTTTATTATATTAAAATTGTAATTTAGTTTGCTCATGAATTTCTGTGAATCAAGCCCACAGGTAACATGCATTACAATAGTCCTCTGTTATCAAACCGCTATCTGATGGGAGGAGCAATCAGGTAGGAGTTAGCAATCTGTTATCATTCGGAGTTAGCAGTCTGCATGGAGTAGCAATCTGTTATAGTTAGGGATAGTTGTGGGTGGATCCTTGGGCCGGTGGCAGATGACCACGCCCCCGGGGGGGGGGGGGGGGGAGAAGATCCCGAGAGGGACCACCGGTCAGGCTCAGAGTTTGGAGACAGACACACACTAGTTCTTTTATTAAACTGTATAGTGAACCACCAGAGATGGCATTAGTGAGCTGGAAAGCCCGGCTGGGCTGTAGTCCCTCAGGTACTGGAACAGCGATCCCTGGAGGCTGAGCTGTAGAGAAACTGAGATATAGTGAGTAGGCAGGGTATGCAGATGGTAACACTCACACAATGTCCCAATAAAGCCCAGACGCTGGAATGTAGAGGCCCTCGAGGAGCGAGTACCTGGTTCCAGGGAAAGCTCAGAGAGAACGATGGTAACTCACTGATGTAGCTAATATAGTTGGCAGTGATGACTTCCAGGCAGAAGAGTATATGAAGCAAGTCTGGGAACAAGGGCCCTCGAGGAGCGAGTATCGGTTCCAGACTGTCTCTTGAAAAACAAAGGAGAGAGTGAGATCCCCGAGGAGCGGGTACCTCTGGTAAGTCCGAGGAGGCAGAGTTGCTAAGAAAGACAAAGCGAGTCTGTTGTCAATCCTTGCTAACTCGATGTGTTAGCAAATACTGAGACCTTAAATATCCGTCATGGGTGACGTCATCTTAGGGGGACGCCCCCGAGGTTCGCGCCATTGCCTGTACTTCAGTTGGGGCCGCGCGCGCGCCCCTAGGTCTCCAGGAACATGGCGGATATCAGCGTCGAGCTGGTCCGGGAACGCCCGAAGACTTGCAGCAGAAGAACGCCGCAGCAGCCAATCTTCCCGCGGTCGGAGAGGGAGGCGCCAGAGAGGTAAGGAGGATGGAGAGAGGGCATCGGGCACCGACGGACATAACATCCTCATACCATATGTGGTGGTCACATGGCAGCAGCAAATTTTATGATGCACCACCAAATTCAACAGTCACCCTACGCCCCTGCTGTGGTTTTTATCCCAATCCCCAGGATCAGACTGGCTAATCTGATATTGCAGGCTATTCACAATGAAAATGCATCAACTGCCTCTATTGTATGCCAACATATCTCATGCATATTTATTATGGATATCCTGAAAACCAGATTGGTCAGGCAGGTCCTGAAGAACAAGTTGAGAACCACTGTACTAGGGAGCATATCACCCCCTATGTTGCATAGGTTGTATTAGTTGCCGGTGTTTTGGAGGATTAGATATAAGGTAGCTGAGATCAGATTCCTCTGCATGGGTGTGTGCAATGCTTCAGGTTCATCAATCTCCACAAGCATTATGATCAGTGTAGCGTGGGCTTTTAGAAATCCCCTCCCCTTACTCATTTGATAGAGATGCGAGAGAGAGCACTCTTGGTTGCTGGTCCAATAATTTGTAATGCATTGCCAGATTATTTGAGAAGAAAAATATGTTCGGGTTCCTTTAAAAAGCAGTTAAAAACTGTTCTTTTGATCTGCTTTTGAAAAAGAGCCAGGTGAGAAGTAGGCCATGAACATCTTTGGCGATCTGCAGCAGAAAATTTGCATGTTGAAATCTGAAACAGACTCATGCTTGCTTTTATTGCGGCCGATGCAAAAAATCTTCAAGGGGGGCGCCATGCAATATTTAAATTAGGGGGTCGCGCTAGGAAGGGGGCGCTGGGGTCGCTTGCGTGACCTTAGCGCCTCCTTCCTAGCGCGACCCGCCGCGGCTGCCAGTTATAAAGACCGGCGCCGGTAAACTCAGTGTCTGTTTTCATAACCTGCCTGTCTGCCAGTAATGAAAACGGCCTCCGAACTCGCCAAACTCGGAGGCCATTTTCATTCTGAGACGCACATTTATCTTTTTGCATTTGGAGTGAATGAGCAATAGCCTCATTCACATGCATTTGCATGTGATGAGCGCTAACTCATTCACTCCGCGTCCGACACGCGTTAAATAGGCGCTAATCCCCCTTTTGCATTAGGGGTGGATTAGCGCCTTTTTAACCCGCATCCGACAGCGGGTTAAACAGTGCACTGTATTGCATCGACCCCATTGGTAGTGATATGTTGTTTGATTTATAAGGCTGATGAATGTGAAATTGTTACCCGCTTCAATTGTTGACAAAAGCGGGATAGAAATGATTTTAAATAAATTAACTTAGCAACATGGTAACATCTGTATGTGTTATTGCAGTGGTTTCCATTCTCAAACCTGTCCTTAAGGACCTCTAGCCAGTCACATTTCCAGATTATCCACAATGAATATGTGTTAGCTATTTACCATATTTTCCGGTGTATAAGTTGCATTTTTTTCAGTGATTTCAATGACTGCAACTTATACACCGGTGTGACTTATTATACTGTCATAATCTCACTCTTTCTCTCTCTCTCTCTCTTGTCATCTTTCAGCCTGTGCTGTTAACCTCACTGTACAAACAAAGGTGCAACTTATCTACCAACATTTTCGCCAAAATGGCATAGAGGGGTGTGACTTATACACCGGAAGATATGGTACATGCATTGTCTCAGTTGTATGCAAAGGTTCCTTTGCCTTCGGTTAATGCAACCCTGATTTAAGTTACAGAGTTCAAATGCCTCCAGGTATACAAGGCAAATCTCAAGATTCCAGTGATGTGGGCATTATTTTTATTATTGTTATTATTATTTACCTAGTGCTATGGGTTGCCATCTGGTTCCAAATTTTCAGGACAGGCTGATCCATTCCTGGCCTTACCCCACTGCAAGCAGGGTCTTGTAGTCTTGCTTTACTAAGAGAATGTAGTTAGTTAAATCAAATCAAAAAAATTAACTATTGCATTTCTTCCATAAAAATCAAAGCATTGTACAATAAAGGAATAAAATAATAGATAAATAAGTTGACACTAAGAAAAAAAAAATACTACTGATAGCAACAAAGACAACAGTAAGGGACACGACTCACGTAACGGTAGTGTTACCTCATAGCGATCCGCAGGGCAGAGGGCTCCCGGCAGGATTGCTGTTCAGCGGCGTCTTCTGGCGGCAGCACGGCCCGATGCGATCTACGCTCAAGCTCCATCCATTGGGGCACGTCATCTTCCTACCCAGAAGTCCCCGTGTTTGCGCAGGAACTTTTGATATTTAAAGACCTGAGCCCAGCACAGCATTGTCTCGGCTATAGGCTTTCTTGTGCTGGTGCTCCCGTTGGATTTTGCCTTTTGCCTCGCTGTTTATTCAGCCTGGACTGAATTGGACCCTTCTGTTGCCTGCTGCTTGCCCTGATTCTGGACTGTGCCTTGGATCTCGTCTGCTGCCGACCCACGACCCGGACTGGATTGGACTATTCCTTGCCTATCATCCTCTCTGATCTTGGACTCCTTCTGATCAGCAGTCACGACCAAGGTAAGACTGTTGGCTACTTTGGATCTACATATCGAACCATAGTCGTAACAGTTAGGGCAATTAATATAAAAACGAAATAAAAAAATGTATCCCTACAGCATTAACTGAACATAAATTCAAAGTGAATAGCAGCAGGTGAAACTAATGGGATACATTCTAATTATGTATCAAAAGGTTTTAAGGTCTTTCCTTAATGTATTAAAATGCTTCTCCCAGCGAAGCATGAGGGGAAGGGAATTCTACAGGCTAGAAGCCAGAAAGGAGAAGGCCATATCCCAGGTTCTTTCCAAACTGATTTCTTTGAAAGAGGGAATTCATAGTAATTCATGCTGAGAAGATCGGAGAGTATGGCTGAGAAGATAGGCATTTAAAAGATTTGAGAGGTAGGTGTGACTCCTCCAGCAAAGTGCCTTAATAAACATGATGCAATACATTTTAAATTGAATATGCAGAGAAATGGGAAGCCAGTGAAGTTGTTGTAATAGATGGAGTGACATGATCCCATTTCTTCTTCCTGAAAATTAGCTTAGTGGCGGTGTTTTGAACTTTCTATTTAAATGTGAAGAAAGGCCATGATAAAGAGAATTGCAGTAATCTACTGGTTGAGTATACGTGAGTAGGTTAGTGATCTCAGATCACTAACCGCAGGAAAAAAAGTGTGAATGTTGTGTGGGATTGGAGACTTGAGGAACAAAATTAATCCTAAGGTGGTGACCACATCTTTTAGCTGGATTTGAGACCCAGACATCAGTGGAGGTGGAAGGTTCAGGTGGTAAGCCACATGGCTTTCAACTTATACTGCTTAATCAAGTTTGAACAAACCACCCCACTGGCAGGATGGCAGAGTCCACCTGGACTATGTAACTTTGGAATCTACTGACAGGCAGCAGCCGGGCTGCCTTTCAAGCTGTAAACCCTGATGGAAGGGCCAGCTACACAGAGGTCAAAGCCACCATACTTGAGAGAGCGGGATGCACACCAGAAGTGTACAGGCAACAGATTCAACAGGGAGTCCTTCAACCCCAGGAAAGTTCACAAAGACTTTTCTATTAGCTAGTAGAGAAGACAGGTGCTAAAGTAGCCAAAATGAGTCTTTTAGAGCAATTTTTGGATGGATTGGACCGGTCTATGCAACAGTGGGAATGTCAGCACCTAAAGCTCACTCTGGAGACCATTGTGGAAATGGCTGACTCCTTTCATCAGGCCCAGTCAATGCTAGAACAACTGCATCTACCTGAGAAACTGCCACCAGTGAGACAGGTCTGCCACAGTCCGAAAGTAGGGCATCGGTCACGGGATCCAGATTCCCCACTCTGCTTCAAATATAGGAAGAGAGATCACTTCGCCTGCAACTGTACTCATGCAAAAGACGAACCTATGGATGTTAACCTGATG
Source organism: Rhinatrema bivittatum (assembly GCF_901001135.1). NCBI lineage: Eukaryota > Metazoa > Chordata > Amphibia > Gymnophiona > Rhinatrematidae > Rhinatrema > Rhinatrema bivittatum. The sequence goes on from NC_042619.1 coordinate 373,633,266, forward strand.
ACCCCACATTTCTGCAACTTTGTGGATAATCCCCATTTGAGGTTCTCTACTTTTGCAGTTTCCATAGAACTGGATGGCTCTCCCACGCAACCTCTAGTAGACTCAGGAAGCATAAGGACTCTTATCCAGAGGGAGTTAGTGAAAAGAGTACAGATTGACTATGAGAAGACAAAACTCCTTGCATTTATTCATGATGACTAGCGACAATACCCGACCAATTAGGTCTTGCTGACGACCTCAGCTGAACAGGCTAACATAGAAGTGGGAGTACTGCCTTGGCTCCTATAGCCCATTGTTTTAGGAAGTGATTATCCAGAGTTTGAGACTTTCTGGAGCCAGCTTACTGAAAAGGGTAGGGGTGTGTGAGCACTTTCTGTGTTTCAGTGTAGTTGACACAGCCTCTAGGGTGAACCCCTGAGGCCTATGCAGGCAGCTAGCAAATGAGTCCTGTAGTGGGGCAGTCTGGAACTTCACCTATAGCAGCTGCCTCTCCTGCAGTTTGAGCCCTTGGGTTCTGGCGGCTGGCAGGACTTAGGCAGGTCCCTAGGGCGGTGACAATAACTAAAGTCCAAAAGCATACTGAGGTCAGGGCAGGCAGCAGACTAATAGAGTCAGAGACAGGCCAAGGTCGGGGGCAGGCAATTCCTGGAGTTTGTGTCCCATCAGGTTAGCTGCTGGGCAAGAGTCAGAGACCAGGACAGGTCTGGATGTACAGAGATGGCATCAAACATGATGTAGAAAGGTGATGACCCTGTGAAACTTTTCACGTGGTTATTATGTGAGAATTCAGCCCTTGGGAGGAATGAGGCCCAGTTATCCAGCCGTTGGTTATATAGGCTTGTAGAAAGGCCTTGAGACTTTGATTTACCCACTTGGTTTGTCCATTGCTCTGGGGGTGGAAAGCTGAGGTTTGCTGAGGGTTCAGTCTCGGCGCTTACACTAAATGCTTTAGGTTCTTGTGATCCGTATAGATAGTTACTGGGTGCTTTGCTCCTTCCAGCAGGTGTCTCCATTCTTCCAAGGCTAACTTAACTGTAGTAGCTCATGATCTCCATAGGCATAATTCTTCTCTGCTGGAGAGAATTTCTTTGCACAATAGGAGCAGGATATGAGTGTTCCATTAAGGTTATGCTGTAGGAGGACAGTGCCTACCCCGAGAGTAGACGTATCTACCTCCAAGATGAATGTCTTGGACAGATCCAGATTATGTAGGCACAGGTCGAGGGTTACTCTTGAGACTCTTGAGCTTGGATAGCATCTGTGGTCCAGTATTTGGTGTCTGAGCCCTTTTTAGTTAAGGCTGTAAGTGGGGGCCACTAAGAAGGAATAATCATGGATAAATTGGCTATAGTAATTTGAGAACCCCAGGAAGCGCTGCAGTACTTTAAGACCCACTGGCTGGGGCCACTCCAGTATGGCTTTTAATATATCTGGGTCTATATGGAGGCTTTGACAAGAGATGATATATCCCAAGAAGGGAAGTTTTTCCTGTTCAAAGGTATACTTCTGTAACTTGGCGTAGAGGTGGCACCCGGACAATGACTTTTAGAAGACTAGAATATCAACCAGATAAATTACCACATGGGATTAGAAAAGGTCACGGAAGATCTCGTTTACCATAAATTGGAAGTCAACAGGGTAGTTGAACAAGTGAAGGGCATCACTAGGTATGTTAACAGCGGTCTTACATTCGTCACCCTCTCAGATTCTGAACAGGTAGTATGTCCCCCAAAGGTCCAGCTTGGTGAATATTTGCACACCCCAGAGTGGTCAAAGAGCTCGGAGATCAAGAGAAGAAAATAGCGATTCTTCTTGGTAATACCCTGATAATCAATGCAGGGACATTAATGATCTGTCCTTCTTCCCTATGAAAAAGAGCAGAAAGCGTGTATATTGTGCCCCTGGATGGACCTTGCCAGGGACCAAGTCTATGGCACAATTGTAGGAATTATGAGGCAGCAGGTCCTCTGCCTGTTGTTTGCTGAAAACAACTGCAAATTTGGTATATTGTCAGGGGCAGATTGCAGGAAAAGTGCAGCCCGGGGGATTTTTTTCAGAACCAGCCCACTGGGTATCTGACTTCCTCGGGCACTGTCCCTACAGCACGTGTTTCAAGAGCTCCCAAAAGCTCACCTCTTAAGAGGTACTTCATGTGACCTGGAACCTGGCAGATTTGAGCCAAAAAATTTCTAACATAGATTTCACATTTTTCCTAAATAACTAAGTAGTCGTGCACACCCTAGACCAGGCGAGAACAAACAGAGCAGTGGTTCCCCTTCCATCCATGCAATCGATCGATTTGGCTCCGCATAAGTTTGGTTACATCTCTCATTCCTGGTCTGGTGTTAGTCACTTGCCAACCAATCAGCACTTGAAACAGCTGCCAAATAATGAGACAACACACTGCCTGCCAGTGTCAGGCACACACACACACAAACACACACACACATACTCTCTCTCTCTCTCCGAAACAAAACACATACACATTCTGTTGCTCTCAGTATGTGGGTGTGTCTGTGCCTAAGCAAGAGTACATGTGTGTGTCTGTGTTAAAAAGACTTACATCCATACACACACACACACACACACAACTCTCTCTCTCTGACACAAAGTATGAGTGTGGATGGGGAGAGCCACTGACACAAAGCAGCCCAGCTCCAGTCGGACACCTGCTTTCCCACGTGGAGCCAGTGTAGCCAGGGCTGGTGTAAGATTATTAGGCACCATAGATGAACTTTACAGCCTTACACCCCCTCCAACCCCACCCTCATAAGAACATAAGAACATAAGAAATTGCCATGCTGGATCAGACCAAGGGTCCATCAAGCCCAGCATCCTGTTTCCAACAGAGGCCAAACCAGGCCACAAGAACCTGGCAATTACCCAAACACCTAGAAGATCCCATGCTACTGATGCAATTAATAGCAGTGGCTATTCCCTAAGTAAACTTGATTAATAGCAGTTAATGGACTTCTCTTCCAAGAACTTATCTAAATCTTTTTTGAACCCAGCTACACTAACTGCACTAACCACATCCTCTGGCAACAAATTCCTGAGATTTATTGTGCATTGAGTGAAAAAGAATTTTCTCCGATTAGTCTTAAATGTGCTACTTGCTAACTTCATGGAATGCCCCCTAGTCCTTCTATTATTCGAAAGTGTAAATAACCGAGTCACATCTACTCGTTCAAGACCTCTCATGATCTTAAAGACCTCTATTATATCCCCCCTCAGCCGTCTCTTCTCCAAGCTGAAAAGCCCTAACCTCTTCAGCCTTTCCTCATAGGGGAGCTGTTCCATCCCCTTTATCATTTCGGTTGCCCTTCTCTGTACCTTCTCCATTGCAACTATATCTTTTTTGAGATACGGCGACCAGAATTGTACACAGTATTCAAGGTGTGGTCTCACCATGGAGCGATATAGAGGCATTATGACATTTTCCGTTTTATTAACCATGACTTTTTAGTTTTCGTTGAAGCCTCTCATAAGGGACTTTGTCAAACGCCTTCTGAAAATCCAAATACACTACATCTACCGGTTCACCTTTATCCACATGTTTATTAACCCCTTCAAAAAAATGAAGCAGGTTTGTTAGGCAAGACTTCCCTTGGGTAAATCCATGTTGACTGTGTCCCATTAAATCATGTCTTTCTATATGCTCTACAATTTTGATCTTGAGGATAGTTTCCACTATTTTTCCCGGCACTGAAGTTAGGCTCACTGGTCTATAGTTACCCGGATCATCCCTGGAGCCTTTTTAAATATTGGGGTTACATTGGCCACCCTCCAGTCTTCAGGTACAATGGATGATTTTAATGATAGGTTACAAATTTTAACTAATAGGTCAGAAATTTCATTTTTGAGTTCCTTTAGTACCCTAGGATGCATACCATCCGGTCCAGGTGACTTGCTACTCTTTAGTTTGTCAATCTGGCCTACTACATCTTCCAGGTTGACAGTGATTTCGTTCAGTTCGTCTGACTCATCACCCCTGAAAACCAACTCCGGAACTGGTATCTCCCCAACATCCTCACTAGTAAACACGGAAGCAAAGAATTCATTTAGTCTTTCTGCAATGGCCTTATCTTCCCTAAGAGCCCCTTTAACCCCTCGGTCATCTAATGGTCCAACCGACTCCCTCACAGGTTTCTTGCTTTGGATATATTTTAAAAAGTTTTTATTATGAGTTTTTGCCTCTATGGCCAACTTCATTTCAAATTCTCTCTGCTTGTTTTATCAATGTTTTACACTTAACTTGACAATGCTTATGTTTTATCCTATTTTCTTCAGATGGATCCTTCTTCCAATTTTTGAAGGATGATTTTTTGGCTAAAATAGCCTCTTTCACCTCACCTTTTAACCATGACGGTAATCGTTTTGCCTTCCTTCCACCTTTCTTAATGCGTGGAATACATATGGACTGCTCCTCTAGGATTGTATTTTTAAACAATGTCCAAGCCTCTTGATCACTTTTAACCTTTGCAGCTGCACCTTTCAGTTTTTTTCTGACTATTTTCCTCATTTTATCAAAGTTTCCCTTTTATGCATTTATAAATAAGTTTACATGAGAGGACAGCCCAAGTACAGTCTGTGCTGTTGTAGTGCCAACCAGAAAACCCTGCCAAAAAAAACCAAAACAAAACAGAACACATGGAACCCATATTTCTCTTCAATAAACTAAAAAGCCATGGGATAGGAGGTGTTGTCCTGATGTGGAATGATAACTGGTTAAAAGACAGGAAACAGAATAGCACTAAACGGGCAGTGTTCCTAGTGGAGAAAGGTGAATCATGGATCGTCCCAAAAATCTGTCCTGGGACCAGTGCTGCTCAGCGTGTTCATTAAAGATCTAGAAAGGAAAGTGAACAGATTTGTAGATTACACACAAATATTCAGAATAATTAACACACAGGCAGATTGAAAGGAACTACACCAAAGACTTCGCAAGACTGGGGAATTGGGCATCTAAATGGCAGATGAAATTTAATATGGACAAATGCAAAGCAATGCCGCCCTGATTTTAGATATACAGTGATGGATTCTGATTATGTAAAACTACCTAGGAAAAAGGTCTAGGAGTCACTGTGAAGACAGTACATTGGAATCCTCAGCTCAGAGTGTGATGGCAGTCAGAAAAACAAAGAGAATGCTAGGAATAATTTGAAAAGGAATGGAGAGTAAAACCAAGGACATCATAATGTCTCTGAATAGATCCCTGATGTGGCGGCATCTGGTCATTCTGGTATAGTAGAGTTAGAAAAGGTTTAGAGAAAGCAACAAAAATAGTTAAGGGGCTGGAACAGCTCCCTTATGGAGAAAGGCTGAGCAGGTTAGGGCTCTTCAGCTTGGAGAATACTTTTTCCAATTTGTTTTAAATCTGCTACCTGTTAGTTTCGGTGAGTATCCCCTAGTCCTGGTGTTATTTGACAGGGTAAATAGCTCTTCTACTCCCCTCACAATTTTGTAGTCCTCAATCATATCCTGCCTCAATTGTCTCTTTTTTCACTAAATGCACAAACAAATTATGGAATTCAGTGCCTGAAGATGGGATCAAGTCAGCTAGCATAACCAAATTTAAACAGAGTTTGGACAAGTTCATGGAAGAAAAGTCCATTATTATTAATCAGGTGACTCAAGGAGATCCACCACTTGTCACAGGGAGGTAGCAGCAAGAATCTGAATCTACTTTTAGGGTTTGGCCACTGTTGGAGACAAGATGCTGGGCTTGATGGACCTTTGGTCTGAGCCAGCATGGTACTTCTTATGTTCTTATGGTGTTAAGTCTATTGTAATGCATGTTGGGTTTGGGCCTGGACCTCAGAAAATCTTTTAAGGTAGAAACAAAAAGTGAACTGGAACCCACAAAAAGTACAACAATGGAAAAACAGAATCACCATTTTTCCTCATAAAATATTAAACAATAAAATAAAAAAATATAAAATGTCAAACATAATAGTAAAACCATACTAAAAAAAGAATAAATATTTCAAAACAGTTGACAAATAGAACAACCAACAATTGGGAACCAGTAAAAAATTTTAAAACAGTAGCCACATTTAATTACATCTAATAATTTAAACTAATATGGATTAAAAATTCTACACTCTTTATACCTGGGAACTTTTGATTCCTATTACTTTGAATTGTTGTGGATCAGGCAGTCATAGGGGTGCACCCACATTCTCTAGCATACATGTTCATTCTCATACATATTCTGTCATATGCACCCTCACAAATATGTTCTCTCACATTTGCTGACACTCAAACGCACTCTCATGCTCTCACACATGCTCACTCACATGTACTCTCTCATATGTACACTGACACACATGCACGCATACATGCTCAAAGTTCATAACAGCTCAAATAGGTACTCAGTGATTAACTCTCACTCTGCCTCTTAATAAGTTACCAAAAAAAAAATCTTTTACTTACTTTTACATTGTTGGTCAGGGGGTATTCAAGCAGAGCCCCAAAATACTAGGGTCTGGGTAGGCGCCCTGCTGCTGATCCAGTAGGAAGTGATGATCCCTAAGGGTAATTTTTTGTTTTGTTTTGTTTTGCTTGTAGCTGTTGCGCCTGGGAGCAGTGGGAAGTGCTCAGCCCGTGGAGCGGTAGCCCCAGGAAATTCATTCATTTGTGTCTCTGGCAGAGGAGACTCAAGACCAGGTGAGGCAGGGCAAAGCAGGTGTGAGGGAGGCAGCGGGATTACTTCCCATTGCCACGATGATGGTAGGGGCAGAAAGGAGAATAGAGAGAGCAGGCCCATGGAGTTGCCTTACAGCTGCCGTCAGGGCCTGGTGGCGTCCTCCAGTTGAGCATCTCCCATCTTCGGCCCCACTCCTGCGGCGGCTCGCAGTAACCGACATTGGTCCCGCCGGTCCACAGCAGATCGTGGCTGCAATGGCATGTAAAACAGAGGAAGGGGCCACAGTGTTCCCACCGCCATGGTGCTGCGTAGGGGAGGAGTGCAGGGAGCAGGTTCCAGGCCCATACTGCTTCTCTGCAAAAAATGAAAAGGCAGCCTTGAGCAGAGCGAGAAGAGCTGCTGCAAGGTGGTATTGGGCACCTTGCAGCATGGGGCTGCTGTGACCAACACCAACCATGTCATTGGGCTGACCGGCCCACCGGGGCATGCCCAAAAGCCCGATAGGCCTATCCTCCCCTATATATTGTGGTGGCAGACCTGGAAGCTCTGAGATAAGTGTCCAAACCACAGGCACCATGGGGAAACTTTGGCAATGCATTGTTCATGATAGCAAGTACCCCATCTGGCAATTTTCAATGTGAACCACTCGATGTGGGGCTGATGTAGCATGAACCATGGCAGAACCAAGATAACTGTGTTGACTGCCTTGGGCAACACATAGAGAGTGATCTGATCTCCATGCAGGATCCCTGTTTACACGGCCAGTGGTACTGTGGCTCTTGTAACATGTCCGGATAAAGGTTCTCCATAAATGGAGGAAATTGAGACCAGAGTGTCCAAGGAAACCATTGGTATACGGTAGTGTTGGGCCAGAGCCTTTGGATAAAGCTGCCCCCAACACAGGTATCCAAAAAGGCATCGGCAAGAACGTCCCCAAGGGATAGATAGTTGTGGAGAGGTGCAAGGATGACCTAGGATGGCCTCTCCCACCAGGCCTACGCCCTTGAGTTTCCCGGCTTATTCGGGCAGCAATTTGTGAAATGCCCAGATGCAGAACAGTATAAACACAGGTTCAGGTTATGGCATCTCTGCTTCTCTTCTGCTGATAGCTTGAAGCAATCCACCTGCATGGCTTCCACTGGTACAGGTCCCAGCTCCAGATGAGAACGGGAGGTTAAAGCATGCTTGAAATTCGGGGTGAGGGAACGGGGTGGTGAGCCAAGCCTCTCTATTTAGCTCATTTGTGGAACCTCAGGTCTAGCTATATGGCTATGTTAATCAGGCCTTCTAAAGTGTCCAGCAGGTCCCAGGCAGCCAATTCATTTTGAATGTGCTCCAAGAGTCCTTGGCAGAAAATCACAATCAGGCTGTCACTGCCCCATTAAGTGTACTGCTTTGCCTAATCTGTAGAAGTTCAGATGCCTTGGAAGCTGTGCGACCGGGATCATCGAATATTTGCTGGAATTCTTGTAAGAAGTGCACCAGGTCCCCCAAGAGTGGATCATCCCTTTCCCAAAGGAGTGAGGCCCAAGCCAGCGCAGTGCCACCTAACAAGGAGAGAATATAAGTCACTTTGACTTGGTCTGTCAGATACAAGGGTGCCTGCAATTCAAATTGCATCCGACATTGGTTCAGAAAGACTCTACATTTTAGTAGATCTCCATTGTACCTTGGAGGTAGATGGTGGACTGGGGGAGTAGCAGGACACAAAGCGGGTGCTGGATTCAAAGCCAGAGAGGCCAGGCCACAAGATATATGGCCATAGTGTTAAGCTGATCCTGCTGCTGCTGGAGCTTGTATGCTATGTTGGCATTAGCAGAGGCTGGAGGCTAGTCCGCCAAGCTCATGGCCTCAGCAAATTGTGAAGGGTAGTGGGTGTTGGAGCCCTTTGTGCTGCAGCATAGTTGAAGCAGCCTCAAGGGCAAACCCCCAAGGCCTACGCTAGCATTTGGCAAATGTGCCTTGTAGCAGGACAGTTTGGAGATTCACATTTACCAGCCACCTCCCCCACAGGTTGAGTCCTTGGGTTCTGGCGGCCAGCAGAACTTAGGTGAGTTCCTAGGGTGGTGACAATAACTAAAATCCAAAAAGCACACCTGGGTTAGGGCATGCAGCAAACAAACAGAGTCAGGGTCCAGGCAAGGGGTCAGACAAACAGAGGTCAGTTCCAGCTGGCAGGCAATCATGGTCAGGTCCAAGCAAGAGGTCAAGATCTGGAGAGTCAGGCCAAGGGTAGATGAAGACCCACTGAAGACACTAGACAAAACATATGATAAGGTGAAGCTGGATGAAGAAAGCTGGTGAAGACAAATCTGGACAAGGCAAGGCTGGAGAAGACAAGGCTGGACGAGGCAAAGCAGGAAGGCAAGGTAGGATGAGGCAAGGCTAGATGAGGCAAAGGAATGCAGGAATAAGAAAATAAGAACATAAGAAGTTGCCAAACTCTGTCAGACCAAGGGTCCATCAAGCCCAATATCCTGTTTTCAACAGTGGCCAATCCAAGTCACAAGTACCTGTCAAGCATCCCAACATTAAATAGTTCCCAAGCTACTATTCCTTATTGATTAATAGCAGTTTATGGACTTCTCCTCCAGGAACATACCAAAACCTTTTTAAACCCAGTTACACTAACTGCCGTAACCACATCCTCTGGCAATGAATTCCAAAGCTTCATTGAACATTGTGTGAAAAATAATTTTCTCCGATTTGTTTTAAATGTGCTGCTTGCTAACTTCATGGAGTGCCTCTTAGTCCTTCCATTATCCGATAGAGTAAATAACCAATTCACGTTTACTCATACAAGTCCATTCATGATGTTGTACCTCTATCGTATTCCCCCCTCATCCGTCTCTTCTCCAAGTAGAACAGCCCTAACCTCTTTTGCCTTTCCTCATAGGGGAGCTGTTCCATGCCCCTTATCATTTTGGTCATCCTTCTCTGTTCTTTCTCCAGTGCAACTATATCTTTTCTGAGATGTGGCGACCAGAATTACACACAGTATTCAAGGTGTGGTCTTACCATGGAGTGATACAGAAGCATTTTGACATCCACTGTTTTATTTGTCATTTATTTCCTAATAATTCCTAACATTCTGTTCGCTTTTATTGATGGCTACACCACACTGAGCCAAAAATTTCAATGTATTATCCACTATGATGCCTAGATCTCTTTTGCTGGGTGGTAACTCCTAATATGCAACCTAACATTGTGAAAATACAGCAATGGTTATTCTTCCCTATATGCATCATCTTACAGTTGTCCACATTAAATTTCATCTGCTATTTAGAAGCCCAATCTTCCAGTCTCACAAGGTCCTCCTGCAATTTATCACAATCCGCTTGTGATTTAACTACTCTGCATAATTTTGTGTCATCTGCAAATTTGATCACTTCTTTCGCCCAGATCATTTCTAAATATATTAAAAAGTACCAGTTCAAGTACAGATCCCTGAGGCACTCCACTGTTTACCTTTTTCCACTGTGAAAACTGACCATTTAATCCTACTCTCTGTTTCCTGTCTTTAACCAGCTTGCAATCCACAAAGGGACATTACCTCCTATCTCCTGACTTGTTACTTGTCTTAGAAGCCTGTCTTAGAAGCCAAATACACCACATCTAATGGTTCACCATTATCCATGTTTATTTATCCCTTGAAAAAAAATGTAATAGATTTGTGAGGCAAGACGTCCCTTATTGGCTGTGTCCCATTAAACCATGTCTATCTAAATTTTCTGTGATTTTATTCTTTACAACAGTTTCCACAGTTTTTCCTGGCACTGAAATCAAGCTCACCTGTCCATAGTTTCCCAGATCACTTCTGGAACCCTTTTTAAATATTGGAGTGACGCTGGCCACCTTCCAGTTTTCAAGTACAATGGATGATTTTAATGATAGGTTACAAATTAATTGTAATAGGCCTGAAATTTCATTTTTTAGTTCTTTCAGAACCTGGGGTGTATATCATCTGGCCCAGGTGATTTACTACTCTTCAGTTTGCCAATCTGGCCTACTACATCTTCCAGGTTCACCGTGATTTAGTTCAATTCATCTGAATCATCAACCTTGAAAACCGTCCCCAACAATCTCATTCATAAACACTGAAGCAAAGGATTCATTTAGTCTTTCCACAATGGCCTTAGCTTCCGTAAGTGCCGCTTTAACCCCTCAATCCTCTAACAGTCCAACCGACTCCCTTGCAGGAGATATATTTTTTAAAGTTTTTATTATGAGTTTTTGCCTCTATGGACAACTTCTTTTCAAATTCTCTCTTAGCCTGTCTTGTCAGTGTTTTACATTTAACTTGCCAATGTTTATGCATTATCCTATTTTCTTCAGATGGATCCTTCTTCCAATTTTTGAAGGAAGATCTTTTCGCTAAAATAGACTAACCATGCCGGCAATCGTTTGGCCTTCCTTCCACCTTTCTTAATGCATGGAATACATTTAGATTGTGGTTCTAAGATGGTATTTTTTTAACAATATCCATGCCTGTTGCACACTCTTAACCTTTGTAGCTGCACCAATAAGGTTTTTTTTTAACCATTTTTCTCATTTTATCAAAGTTTCCCTTTTGAAAGTTTAGTTATAGAACCATGGATATACTTACTGTCCCCCTTCCAGTCATTAATTCAAATTTGATTATGTTATGATTACTATTGCCCAACGGCCCCACCACTGTTAACTCTCTCACAAAATCCTGCACTCCACTAAGAATTAGATCTAAAATAGCTCCCTCTCTCGTCAGTTCCTGAACCAATTGCTCCATAAAACTGTAATTTATTCCATCCAGGAACTTTATCTCTCTAGCATGTCCTGATCTTACATTTACCCAGTCATTGAAATCTCCCATTATTACTCACTACCAATTTAGGCCTGGATTTATCAAAATGCGGTAAGTACTGCATGCGATAGCAAAAGGGGTGTGTTTTATGCTAATATAGTATTTATTGCAATTTGCACTAATTACCTGTGCAAATTATGATACCATTTCAGAATCTGCAATAAGTGCCAAACCTGTTGTATTTCCTGCATTCAACCACTGGGGGACCATTTTTAATGATGTGTGAGAGAGAGAGAGAGAGAGAGAGAGAGAGAGAGAGAGAGAGAAAGAGAGAGAGAGAACCTGGCCATAATATCATGGCCCATAGGCAGGTATTTGTATCCCTATGGTAGGCCCACCTAGTAACTCGAGGTGGGGTTTAGGTATGAGTGTAGGGGGTTAGGGGCCACTTTGACATGCTACGTGACACCTACGAACAGAACAGTGGTCTCCTGTGAAGATTTTCTGGCCTTCGGAGTGAGGAAACTCACTCCAAGATGAGATTTGGGCAATGTTCTCTCAACCTAGCTTGATGTTACCCAGGTAGAGAGTCCATCAAGCTAGGTTGAGAGAACACAGCACAAATCTCATCTTGGAGTGAGTTTCCTCACTCCGAAGGTCATCAAGTCTTCACAAGAGACCACTGTTCTGTTCGTAGGTGTCACATAGCATGTCAAAGTGGCCCCTAACCCCCTACACTCATACCTAAACCCCACTTCGAGTTACTAGGTGGGCCTACCATAGGGATACAAATACCTGCCTATGGGCCATGATATTATGGCCAGGTTCTCTCTCTCTCTCTCTCTCTCTCTCTCACTCTCTGTCAATTCAGCTGAAATCAGACTCAGCCCACTCTCCACTCCTATTTTTGGAATTTGCATCGCATCATACGATATGGTGCGATCACATGCGGTAAACATGTTTTTGCATGCGTTAATGGGGCTTTTCGCATGCGATAAGCCCTTAACGCATGCGAAAACGCCTTACCGCATTTGGATAAATGACCCCCTTAGTTAGGTTCCCTAATTTCTGTTAGCATTTCAACATCCATCTCATCATTTTGGCCAGATAGACAGTAGTATTAGGGATGTGAATCGTGTGCCCGATCGTTTTAATGATCTGGATCGGCTGGGGAAAGAAAAAAATCTGATCGGCATGATTTTTTTTTGTAAAAAAATTGTTTTTCTGAATAGTGCGCACTAACGCGAGATAGTGCGCACTATCAAAAATTGTTACATAATGGTTTAAATGTAACATTTGAGGAAATGTTCGTTAGCTAAAGGTGCACACTAAGCCGTGCATGCTTGCTGCTGTCCCCCGTGGCCATTTTGCTACCAGATATAGCACGCACTAGCCAGAAAGAGAAAAAAAGTGCCAGCAGGCTGCAGCAGTGACAGTGCCAGCAGTAGCCACTAGCCAGTAGCCAGTCTAGCCTCAGCCTACTCTTTAAATTTAACCACTGTAAATATAATAAATTAATAATAAAGTTTTTTGTTTAGTTTTTCTATGTTAATGTTTTGAAGCTCAGGTTGCAAGTTTCTTTATTAAATGTTTTGTTTCACTAAAGTAGAATATAGAGAAGTACTTAATTTCATGTTACGTAAAGTTTCTTTAGTTTAATACACAAAGTACTTCATTTTATTTTATTCTACTCTAGTGAAAAAAAAGTTTAGTTTAACACAGGAACTGCAAACTTGAGCACAGTGAATGGGGGGAGGGGGGGAAGAGGGATGTGAAGGGGGTGACAGCCCTTGCATTCAGCAGCTCTGATTTTCTGAAGAGATCTGTCCTTCAGAGACCAGGGAGTGGGACTGCTTGGCCCTTCACCTCCCCCTTTCCCTTCCCTTTGTCAAGCTACCAACCATTTCCATTTCCCATCCCCTATATATTAAACCATCACCTCAGTGGGAACCTTGGTAACATCAATAAATAAGAGGGCAGCCAATAGGAATACATATTCATTCCTAACTGACCTTAACTGACCTGAAAAGTGTCAAATTGTATCATTAATCGGGTTAGTGCGCACTTAACTCCCGTTAAGTGCGCACTAACCCGATTAATGATTTTTTTACGATAAATCGGGGAAATTTCTATTGTATTGCACTCTTTAACGATTAATGACGATATTAAAAATATCGGACGATAATTTAAATCGTTAAAAAACGATTCACATCCCTAAGTAGTATACTCCTATCACTATACTCTTTCCCAACACACAAGGGATTTCTAACCCTAAAGATTTGATTGTGCATTTAATCTCATGCAGGATTTTTATCCTGTTGGACTCTATGCCATCCCAGACATAAAGCACCAACTCTCCTCCCCTCTCCCACACCCACACACACCTTATTGCTCCTACCACTGCAATATAATTTGTACCCTGGCATAGCACTATTCCATTGGTTATCCTGCTTCCACCATGTCTCTGAGATGCCAATTAAGTCTATCTCATCATTCACTGCTATATACTCTCCTATCTTGCTTCTAAGACTTCTGGCATTAGCATTCAAACATTTCAAAGTGTGTTTTTTGCTTGTATTAACATTCTGCTTTTCATTCAGGAATAATTTTGAATCGTTTAACTCAGGCGCATGGACTACTTCATCTGCTGTTTTGAAGTATTCTTTTTATTAGCATGGTTTTACTATTGCGTTGATATTTTACATTTCTTTATTCTATTGTTTGATATTTCATAAGGAATGGTGATGTCTCTGTTATCCATTGTTGCATTGTTTATAGAGTCTGGCTTCTTGTGGTTTTCCAGTTCAATTTTTGTCTGCACATTTGTTTTTCTACTTTATGGTCTCTTTATTCTGTATTTGGCAAGGGTCTGTCTGTGTTCTGCATGTGTGACTGAGGTGAAATATTCTGATAGCTTATACTTTCCGTGTAGGGATATATAGAAGCCTGACCTGTTTTCCTAATAGGATGTGTATTGGAGTTTTAGAGCCTGGTGCAATATTTACAAAGTGGCCTTTTGATAGGGAGGGTTCTTACTGTTTGAATCAAGGCAGTGCTATGGTATGACAGGTTTCCTGTAGGGTTTGAGTACATTTTTTACAGGATTTTGTATTATTATATAATGTTTATGTTCGTCGATCATGGGAGCCTCCCACGATAGACAGCACTCACCCCTCTGATGCAGGCAAACCACTGCCAGCATGTTACCATCCTCCCTTTTCCACGAGCTGCCCTTAGGCACTTGCACACACACACTGTACTGTACCACCTCTTAAAGGGCCTGGGGTAGGAACCCAAGCTGCCAGAACTTCCCGAATCTGAGGCGATGCCGGAACCCCTCCTGTTGCTGAGGCGATGCTACATTGCACAGCTGGGTACTTAAGGCCCAGCTGTGCACTGTAGCATCGCCTCAGCAACAGGTCCCCTGCATCGTTGTGTATAGTGTGTGTTGCTACTCTATGGAGAGTATGTACTCTATATACCCTCTGTATGGAACAAGCTACCCACCCAACTAAGACTGGAACCCTCTACCCAGTCATTCAAAAAAACCCGAAAACCTGGTTATTCCAAAAAGCCTACCAACATACAACCTAACTCACCACACCCCATTTCCCTGCACCGCCCCCCCCCCCCCTCCTTGTTCCATGACAGATCTTACTAAACTTTCCTCCCATGCCACCCCCTAACTTCCCCCTCTCCCTCCCTCTCCCCTGCCCAGCTCCCTCCCCACCTCCCCCCCCTTACCCCTCCTCTGCCCCCCCAATAATTATTTAAGGCTTAATGTTATCATATACCAGTTAAATTTGTTATCAAGTTATATTGTTGCAATTTTCCAATGTTACAATGTTTTAATAATAAGACACCTTAATCTTAAGTTATATTGCTTCAATGTTACAATGCTCTTACGACTGTGGAATAGACCTCCTTCCTGACAAGGTACTCCTACGGAGAAGAGTCTACCCATTATCAGTTCCAGAAATCGAGGCCATGAGTCAGTATATCAAGGAGAACTTGGCAAGGGGGGTTATTCAACCATCTTCTTCCCCCGTGGAATGAGTTTTTTCTTCATGGGAAAGAAGGATGGGACTCTTAGGCCCTGTATCAATTACAAGGGCCTCCATGCTATCATGAAAAAGAACTTATCTCAGAGCTTTTTGACCACCTTCAAGAAGCAATGGTCACCAAGTTAGTTCAATGGGGAGCATACAACCTCATCTGCATCATGGAGGAAGACAAATGGAAAACCATATTCATTACTCAAGAGGGGCATTATGAATACCTTGTCATGCCATTCAGACTCAGCAGTATTTCAAAATATGGTAAATGAAATTTTCCAGGATCTCTTATACTTCTACATTGTGATCTACCTTGATGACATACTCATCTATTCTCAATCCCTGACACAGTGTTATGTTTTCACCTATTTCACAGATTCACTGTGCCCTGAGTCTGCCAGCAATGACACCTCCTCACCAGCAGAGGCCTCCAGGGAACTCTGTTTTGAGCTATCCAAGCCATCTACTCACTGGCCTTCTGACTCAGCCTGGGGTGCACCTCCTATCCACCAAGGGACCTCAGCAAGCTTAACTTCTCGCCTTGCCAAGCTCCTCCTCACTGCTTGCTCCATACTCAAGCTCCAGCCCTATGTAACCCAACCTTGCCCATTCACCTTGGATCTCTGATCTGACTGCTGTTTCCTTGCTTCTTGCTTTGTGGCCTCTGGGCCTTCTTGCTCCTAGTATCATACTCTGTGGCCTACTCAGGCCTTATCTTGCCTTGTGGCCTCCAGGCCTTCTTGCGTCCTACTTCTTGTCTTATGGCTTATCTAAGCTTTGCCTTGCATTGTGGCCTCCGGGCCTGATCTATACCTAGGGGCCTTTGAGCCTATAGCCTAGTGGCCTACAGGCCTCCAACCTTGTTGCTTTCTGACTTCTGTGTTCCTTGTTCTATGTTGTCTTGCCTTGTCCTTGTTTGTCCCTATCCTAGTCTGCCCTGTCCAGTCCTGTCCTTGTCTGGTCTTTTTTTTTTTAAGAGTATTTGTACAATATTTTCAAGAATTACAACTTGAAATTGCAAACAGAATAATTATTCAAAGGAGAGAGAAAAAATAACAATAGATATCTAAACTTATACAATATGTCTGCATATCAAGTCCCCTACTTGGGGTCCAATCACAACCTCAGCAAAAAAGAATTACATCTATACCTAGGATATGGCATCATATACATACTTCATCGAATTAAGCCACCAACTAATTAGCGCTTATCCACATCTATGGGGGAGGAGGTGATTACAGGCATTTCTTTATTTTCCATGAACTTTTTTAATTGAGAGGGAATAAAAAAAATATATGATAAATTCCTATACTTAATCATGCATTTACATGGAAATTAAAAAAAAAAAAAAAAAGTGCTCTAATTTGCAAAACTTGAGGACACATTTGAAGAAACTGCTTCTTTCAGGCCCAAAAAGATAACTTGACGATGTCGGAAGAACATTTTCAGAATCCATTCCTTTTCGGATTCTAACAGGAAGGTAGCCATTATTTATTTATTTATTTAAAGTTTTTATATACCGACATTCATCCAGGATATCACATCGGTTTACAGTGTAACATAAACAAACGCCAGGCATGGCGCTTTACATTGAACAAATAAAACAGGTTAACAAATGAATAAATGAGGGTGTGAATAACAAGGGGAAATTTGCATTAAATAATCAACGAGGTTTGTAAATATATACATATGTACAAAAGGAAGACACTAAGAGATAAGCAGTTTAGGGGTGCTAGGAGGAGAGGGGGGAGTGGCGAGCAGAGGGAAGGTAACGAGGTGAGGGGGGGGGAGAAAAATTAAATTGGATGGTTTAACCTGCTTGCTTTGTGATGTTTCTAGAATTTTTGTAATGTCCAAATCTGCAGCCATCTTGAGAAACAATATTCTTTTTAAATGGAGGAATATAATAGATCCTAGAGACCAGACGTATGGTCAGTTCAGGTATTTTCAATATCTCTAACAGGTATTTTCTCCACATGTCCTTTGGTGTTATCATAGGGTCTTTGGGGAAATTTATAAATCTGAGATTCTTGTTTTTACTCTGATTTTCAAGCTTCCTCTTTCCTCCTTCAAAGAAGAATGTCTCCCTATTTTCTTTAACAGCGTATTCTACTTTTTTTTTTTACCATATTTGTAAGCGGTTTTAACTGTTGAAAGATATTTTCATTCAAAATCTGTATTGCTTCCCATATAGTGTCCAGTGAGATAACTTTAGGTCTTACCAATTCCTACCTGATCAGAACTGGGATCTCATCATTTTCCCCCATTGAATGTGGAAACTCCACGCTGCCGGTAGTTTCCCCGGGTCTGTCGGGAGCTCTTCGGGACTCCAACAAAACGCCTGAAAGGCTCAAATCCTCCAAGTCTGTACTGATCTTCTCTCCCTAAGCCCCCTCCGATGTTCCCTGGGGGGTAATCAGAGTAATGGACCTCTGCCGAGGTGAATTTTCAACCCTTTTTTGGAGAGTTATTGTGCTTATGGACAGACAAATGGATGGACAGATATCAATAATATTTATATAATTCTTTCCAACATTCTGTATGTTGGTAAACATAAAAATGCAAACAAATTTGTAAGTTCATTTTTTAATGCAGTTTTTAAACATCACATCTTTTAACCCAGGATTTTTATTTCCTGTAACTTCTGAAAGGGAAAATGATCCATGGAAAATATAGTGAATGCAAAGTCTTATGGAAAACACAAACTGTAAGGCTATTGCTGAATTTAAATGTCACACTTTTAGGCAAAGGTTATGCCATGCTATTAGTACAAGCTTTTACCCAAACAATTTCTTCTGTAGAATCTTTACCCTTACAACAATTATAGAAAATTAGAGTTTTGAGCAAACGATGGCTTAGGAAACTGCAAAGCTATTCGGAATTTGGCTGCTAGGCTGGTTATGGGCCAGTCTAGACATGAATCAGCAGCTCCTTTATTACTGAAATTACACTGGCTTCCTATACATTTTGGTATAAGTTTAAAATATTAGTTTTGGCATTTAAGATTCTGCGGGGAAATTGCCCGATGCACGTGAAAAACCGTTTGCATTGGAATCAGCCATCCAGAAGTTTGTGGCACAGTATAGTCATCAGTTGAGGCTCCCATCTATCCAGTTTTTCCACTATGTTAGGATGCAAAGTAGATAGTTTAGTCTGATGATTCTAAAGTTATGAAATGCTCTTCCATTGTCAATTAGAGAAGAATTAGATCTGATGCGTTTTTGTCATAAAGACCTGGCTGATGATGTCTGATATGGGTTCAGATGGATCTAATGTCAGCAACTTGAGAGAGGAATATGGGTTGGTATGGCGTAACAACACAGTATAATTTAATTTTTTTATTTTATTGTATGTGTTTTTATTTTCATTTTAATTATGGTATGTTTGTTGGATTTCTGGATGACATGTCCTGTATTTGTAGTTGTTTGCACATCGCTTTGAGTGTTTTTATTGTAAAACCAGGAAAGCAATTCATAAATTTAAATAAATAAATAAGATGGGTTATCTTACAATTTTGCGGGCAAATCTTTCCACATTTTTGCCTTATCCAATTCTTAAATCTAGTCCCTGGTTTTTAAAGTGACCAGACATACATCCATTGTGTTCTGCCTTCCTCTGAGTGTTGCAGACAATCAAGCATTTTGCTGCTTATACTTCTCTGCTTCCATTGATGTTTTAGCCGCTTATGTCAAGTCCAGCCTATGCTAAAATAAAATCTATGAATGATGACTCACGAAGATCCAGTGGTAGACTAGTTCAGTGTCCTATCATCAAGGCTGCAAAGTGTTTCTCTTGGAGCCCGATTCCCTTTCTCCCATTCTTGGGAGGATTGGCAAAGTTTGCAGGTGCCTTTTACCCTTGGGTGTTGCACCAGTCCTCAAAGGGAAAGGACAAATGTGCTCTCCCTTTGCAAACCGCCTCACGCAGATCTGCCCCTGCTTTTTGTGCCGGCACCCCGTGGGACCCGATACGCATGGCTTTGCAGTTTCAAACCTCCATGCTGTTGCCTTCCCCCACCCCAGCCTTGCTTCCGACAGCCCTCCTGCTTTTTCCCCCTGGTAAAAGTATATGTGGGCATAAGCAGAGCACATAGTTGTACCTAGGGAAAGGCAGAGCAATTTTCAGATGGCCAGTTTAATCTGGGTAAGTAGCTACTCACCGGATAATGTTTCTTCCTGTTATATGGTTATGTTGTTAATCCCTTAGTTCCATGTAAACTGGTTTGATATGAATCTTGTCATGAAGATCAGTATAGAAAATGTCAAATAAATAAATAAATAATGTTCAGAAATTGCCCTCTCTGTGCCAACTGAAAAAGATTTAGGGATACATTTTCAAAGGCTTCAGGTGTCTGACTTTGGTAGTGAGACATCTAAATCATCCTCTTTTGCAAACTAACCAGGGCTCGGCACCTAAATTTAGGAGTCCATTTTCACCAGGGCTCCTAAATTTCAGCACCAGAAGGTTCCATCTTGTTTTCGTAGACCAGCATTTGAAAGCTCTTAAGAGACAGGAAACGGGCAGATGTCCTAACCTCTCTCTCTGAAATGCAT
Organism: Rhinatrema bivittatum; assembly: GCF_901001135.1. Taxonomy (NCBI): domain Eukaryota; kingdom Metazoa; phylum Chordata; class Amphibia; order Gymnophiona; family Rhinatrematidae; genus Rhinatrema; species Rhinatrema bivittatum. Next base: position 373,653,303 of record NC_042619.1, read on the forward strand.
CAAAGGAAGGAAAATTTTTGGAAGTCAAATAAGCATTTTTTTTTTCTTTTAACCAAATAAATGCGAGTCTCTTTCCCAAAACAAGTGTGCTAGCAATTGTGAGATACTAGAGGGTGCTTTACTTCTATAACAGTAAATAAAGAAAAATGCACCTGTTTGCAAAATGTTATCAATAGTTGAAGAATGAAGCCCGTTCGTACCAGTAATGGTGAACAGACAAAAGACACGGGGCTTGATTCAATAAAGATTTTTTTTTTCAATGGACACAGAAACATCGTTTTTGGATGAGGCCTATGGGGCTGACGTACTAGTGCAGTGATAACGTTTACCACACAGCACAAGGGTTTTACTGCATAAAAGCACTTTGCCCTATGTACGAACCAGTTACTGCACCTCTTGAGTCACGATATCCCAACCAGAAAAGTGCCATAGGTGGCGCAGTATTTACTACCGCTTAAGTCAGCAAAAACTCTCCACAGGGTGGCGTTAAGTATAGGTTGCAGTATGAGAGGACGACCTCTTTCACTAACATGGAGTCTCTTTATTTGTCTCTGCTGCGACAGCAGAGACAAATAAAGGAGAAGCAAGCGAAAGAGAGGAAGACATGAAAAAGAAGGGAAAAGAGTGTGTAAGAGAGAGAGAGAGAGAGGCACGAGTGAGAGAAAGAGGAACGCGTGTAAGAGAGAGCCAAGGGGGGAACCCAGGAACAGCCTCACCAGCAGCCCCACAAAGAAGGCCCAAGCTGGCAGTGCTGACTCAGGTTTCCTAGACCACTGAACCGCTCTCCTGTGCCTTTGCCTTCAGCCTGTTCCTGTGCCCGGGCAGCCTCCAGCTTTGCCTCCATGGCAAGGCTCAGGATGGCGCATGGCCTTCCTCCTCTGATCTTAGGAGGGTGAGCTGGTGTTTTAGATATGTCTGCCAGGGTAGTCGCCTCGTCACTCAGACCGCGCTTTCGTACCGCCTCCATGGACCTCCACGAGGAGCGTTCACAAACGCGCACCTGAGGGAGACACGCAAGATACGGTCCTTATATCCAGTGATGGATCTAGGGTTTTGCCACCTCTCTGTAAGGTCAGGCAACAGGGAGTAGAAGGTCTAAGGCACAATTCCACAGTTTTGCTACGGCAGCTCAAAGGCAAAAATTGGGAAATTCTGAAGCACGTTGACAAACATTTCCATCTTTCATAATTACATTATAAAAATGAAGTAATTTTCCAACCGTTCTTGTGTCTCTATAAAAAAATGTTTTAACTATTTTTAACTATGCGGGGAGAATAATCTTCCTTTCCTTTCCTTTCTCTCCCCATCCCTCAGTAGGGGAGATTTCAGGGAAGGGGAGAGGAGGAGAGGCTGAGAAGACCAGGAATGGAGTGAGGAGAAAGTAAGAGGACTGGGGATGGGGGAGGGGGAAGGAGAGAGGGCTGGGGAAAGTCAAGAAAGGTGGGGGAAAGAGCAGGAATCTGGGATGGGGGAGAGAGAGAGGCAAGGAGGTTCTGGGATTGAGGAAGGGGTGGAGGGAGTGGGAGAGTTGGGAGAGTTGGGAAGTGGGTTCCAGGATTTGGGGGGAAAGGAGAGTTGAAGGAAAAGGAGGTTCCAGAATCTGGGGGATAGAAACTAGGATAAAGAGAGGGAGAGAGGATCTGAATTCCAAGGGGCAGTGGGGGATCTTGTTTTCCCTTTCATCCTTCCCACCAAATCTGGCATTTACACTTACACACACACACACACACAAATCCTGCACCAGTCCCTTGTCTCTCACACACACAGACACATCCCGAGCTGATCCTTTCTCCTCCCCAAGCCTTTCTCCTCCCCTCCCCCAACCCCCTCCTTCCAATGATCCTCACTCGGCCCCTCCTAACCATCCCAAAATGACCCTCCTTTGCTCTGTCTGCTACAGGAATGGAGTCATCCCCCTCCCATCCTGTTCCCTGCAGGCTGCCTGGTAGGGGAGGGGCTGGATCAGGAAGCAGAGGGGGCTGTTCTCTGCTGACTGAGATTCAGCATAATTGGAAGGCAACAAATCTTCAGCAGCCTGTTACCCCCGCCCCAGATTTTTGCACCTCTAAGCACAGGCCTAGTGTGCCTATTGAGAAAGACAGGCCTCGCTTACACCTCCTCTTGCAGTGGTCCACAATATAGGGTTGCCAACTGTCCAGTTTTGGACCGGACAGCCAGGTTTTCAGGCATTCTGTACAGTGTCCAGTCAGAAGTACCGACCGGACGCTAAATGTCCGGCTTTGCAGGTGGATCCTCCTCTTTCCCACAGCCTCTTAGTTAGGCTCCGACCTGCCTTTTTCTTCCCTCTGTCGGAGGAGAGCTGTGCTGTATCCCTGCCTCCTTTCCCATGATGTGATTGGACAGCATAGGGAGAGGAGGTGGTGCACGGCCCTCAGCTCCCAGTGGTGCTGCAGATGCAGAGATGCACTGTTTAGGCAGTTCACTGGCAGGATCTAAAATTAATGCAAATGAGGGGGGGTACCATTCCCCTACCCCACCCACGCACTCCCACCCCTAGTCCTCAAGTGTCCAGTCCTGGTCTATGGAGAACTTGGCCACCCTACCACAATGTGCACTTTTTCAGAATAATGATGTTATGATCTACTTATAGACAGGGAGGGCAAACCTGATATTGCCAGCAGGGCTTGTACCCAAAGCATTGCAAGAACATTTTCAAAAGGAGCCTCCTCAGATCCAAGATGGCGTCGGTGCAGTAGGTGGTGCGAGAACGAGCTCCCGATTTTTTTTGAATTTCCTCGAAGAATGCCGCACACAAAGAGGAAGGGCAGGGTCAGGGTAGAGACCCCGACAGCCCCGGCCCTTGCACCCTCACAACCACTGATCGGAAGTTTCTTTTCGCCGACTAATGTGAGTTCCCCGGGAGAAGTGCCCGATGTCGGCGTCAGTGCAGAGCAAAATCTGACGCTGCAGGGCCTCAACATCTCCTTAAGCCCCGGGGCTCCCTCGAAGCCCTTACCTCCTTCATTCGCTCAAACTCCGGTTTCGGATCTTGGAGCGCGACCAAAGATGTCGGTGCTTCGCGACCCCATCGGGGGGGAACCCGAGAGAAGTGGAAGCGGATATGAAGCTCGGGGAAGGGGGAACCCCCCAGACTTCGACACCGGAGGAGTCTAAGGACCGGGCCGCGGCCTCGAGTGAGAGGCAGGAACGTCGCCTGAAGGAAACAGTGAGTCAAAAAATTTCAAGCGATATGCACAGGCCTATAACACTGGAGAATATTTGGGCTGTCCTATTGGAAGTTAAAGGATCAGTTGAGAACTTGAACACCACAATATTAGAGACACAGAATCGTATTTCCCAAATTGACCCTGTTGTTACTGAGCAGAAAGAAAAATTGCAATGTTTTGGAAAATCGGGTAACACAAATAGAAAAAGTTCAAGTTAGCTTGATACACGGTGAAAGAGCAAACGCACGAAGAATTGAAGTACTGGAAAATCAAGCCAGATATAATAATTTGAGAGTTCTTAACTTCCCAAGTGTGAAGTTAATATCATCTTATGAATTATATAAAAAATATTTGACGGAAGTGTTGATGCTAACCTCTGAGGAGATACCAGCAATTGCAAAGATTTTCCTTGTTGTTCAAGGGAAATCAGAAAGTGAAGTTCAAGACAAAAGTAGTGCACAGCAACAACAGGAATTAATGATATTACAGCTTTTTTAGAACAAAGCATGACTGAACAAATTGAACATCATGGGACTCTGTGTGTAAAGTTTGTAAATGCTATAGACAGGGACAAGATTTTGAAACTGTCCCTTAGAAATAGGAGTAAGCTATTTCTTGGTCAAAAAATATGGACATATCCCGACATAACGAAGTCTACACAATCACGTAGGAAGAAATTTCTTCAACTGAGCCAAGAGGCAAAAAACCTCGGGGCACAGATTATGCTATACTATCCATGTAAATGTGTAATCAAGTATCAAAATGATAGGTTTGTGTTTTTAGAACCGCTTGAATTACGAAATTTATTGATGCAAAATTACCTATCACTGAAACCTTATCAAGGGATTTAGAAAGCACTATGTAACCTACTGAGTTTTCTTGCTTATGTTTTCTACTAAATTTGCTCATTTTATTTCTGTCTTGGATCCCCAATTTCCTTATAACGGGGGTTTTGCCTCTTTAATTTGGTTGTATAAGGACAATATGATACGGAATGTATAATGTATAATATTTTCTTCTTTTTCTTTCTTTTTTTTTCTTGCAAGAATTATTGCCGTATTATATAAATTATACAACTATGTTATTACCTGTAATATTTCACTAATACCTAATCTATGACAAGCGGACATTGCTGTTTAAGTTTGTTTAAAAGCATTAATAAATAATAAATAAAATAAAAAATAAAAAAAAAAAGGAGCCTCCTCGGGGAATTTCCCTTTCAAAATAGAACCAACGTGTACAATGCAGGTACAGTTTGCACCCACGTTCAAAGGCGCCTGCATGGAAGCAGGTTCAAACTGCCGGCAAGACAGCGTGCATGGAGACCTCAGAATGAAATGTCCAGCCGTACTTTCACTACCTCCATCTAACTCCGCCTCTTGTATGCTGGGAGGACTATGCCCACTGAGAAATCGTCCAGGCGGCAGGACAGTTTTTCAAGTGGATTTTGTACACGGACTTTGCACGTGCATTTACCATTCTAAAAACCATTGAATATTGCACCGCCCACCCCCCAAATAGCTGTTCTGGAATGCACATCCTCAAGTTACCCTGATTGTGTCGTAGCCTGTGCAATTTTATGGTTATGTGAATTTGGATTTTCAGGGGGGAGGGGCAGTTTTCAGCAGCCCATACTGTGTGCAAAGCATGTGGGCTGTGTTTTGCCTGCGTACATCTCACCAGCTCTCGAAGGGAAATGATTCCCGTGACCTGCCTTTGAGGATGAGCAGGCGCAAAGTGCCCAAGTCAAAAGGCTCTGTGTACTCCACATTTGCTATTTGTGCAGGAGGGGGGGGCCGGCAAAATAGCGCATGCATTTTTTGGGAAATCCCATGATCGCGGTGCTGTTTTACTCCTCCCAACCTAAACACGCCTTTGGAAAAAACCACTTTTTAATGCAGATAAACAATAGGAGCGCTATGGATACCGCAGGTAATTTTAGCCGTATCCGAGGAGAGCAATTTTCCATCAGGGTAATTTCATCAGGCAATTGCCTTCCCATTATGTGCTTTTTTTTCCAATGCATTCTGTCTTCCTGAGCCACCATGGGGCTTAAGTTTTAGGCGACTTAATTTTAGAGATTTTCAGCCAGATTTAGGGACCTAAGTTTTCAGTTGCTAAATAAACCTAGATGTAGGCCTGCAATTCATTTTCCTAAAAGTCAGGTGCCTAGTGCTGAAAATGAGTGCTAAACCCCTAACGTCATATCCCACTCTAACTCCACCCCTGTAGCTGCCGACTTTTTAGGCACCTAAATTTAAAGGCCTAGTAAAAACACCCTCCTAAATTTAGGTCCTCGGCCCAAGTTACTTTTCTAAGGGACTGAATTAAGTAGTTAAGGGCCTGATTTTCTCCCGTCCCGTGTCTATGGGAAAAATAGGGCCCTAGGTTAGGTGCCAAAACCTAACTGATCCCGTGTAAGTCAGATATCGGTCTGCACGGCGTGTTCTTTTTAACTCTGGCTAAATAAAAGGATCTGTCTGTCTCACCTTGCCAAAGTGGCAGGGACTATAAAAACAATATGTTCTTCTCACAAGCACAAACGTTGGGCAGAGAGTCAAGCGAGCCTCACTCTGATTAATCCAGCGATGTGAAAGACCAGTCTCACACGCTTAAAATAGTCCATGCTCTTATGCCGGTGCATGAATCACCCTTCCAGCAATGACTCACTGTTACTTTTATTGTGGGTTTTATGCCTTTCACTTGTTTATGTATTTCTTTTTCTAATTTAAACAGCTCACGGGCACGCTGTGCTGCCAGTTCATTGTTGTTCTGTAAAAGGAGCTCTTTATATAGCATCCTCCAGTGAAGGGCTGGGTGTAAGATGTTTTTCTCTGTTCTGCCAGTGGAAAATTGACTTAATAGTGGTGAGGGCATCACATTCTAAATCGGGAATGTAATAAAGCAGAAACAGTGAGACTGGAAGGCTTAAATTACAGACTGGTACAGCATGGACTTCATTGGCACAGTTGGGCATTTTGAAGCGTAAAGACAGTGTCACTGAGTGTTGACTGAAAGGCCAGGGATCTCAGACAGTGAAAAGCAATGGTTTGAACACATCAAGGTGGATATTCAAAGACTTGCCTGGCTAACTTTATTAATATTTATTTATTTATTTACTTAAGGCTTTTATATACCCAAGTTCGTTTGCACATCACATCCATTTTTATTTATATTTCACCTTTCATAACACTTCAAAGCGGATTACATTCAGGTACTGTAGGTATTCCCCTATCACCAGAGGGCTTACAATCTAAAATAAACTGTGGTAATGTCCCCGAAGAGAGAAAATACCACAGGATTTACTATCCCATGGTTCTTTTCCCTGCAATAAAATATGACGGGGAAGAATACCATAGGTTAGTATCCCCCCCAAAAATGCTGCACAATGGCAGCCCTGCAATCCAGGGCCGCCATGTTCGTAGGACTCTAGCAACTGAATTAACACCCCCCCCCCCAGTACAACAGTACAAGCCAAATTCCTGCGGGTCTATTGAGACCCCCTATCCCCCCACATCCCCACCACTACCACCCCATGAGTCAGCCACAGTTAAGAAATAAAAATAAAAACAGTAATGAAGGCCTCATGTGGAAGTCGTACCTCTTTTCCAAATCCCTCCCCTTTGAAACAAAGAAACAACATAGAAGTGACGGCAGAAAAGGACCTAATGGCCCATCCAGTCTGCCCAGCAAGCTCCCATAGATATCAGTTTCCCATACTTATCAGTTACTCAGACCACCAAGGTCAGGGCTCTTGTTGGTTTCTGTTTGAGTCCAATTTCCTTTCACCCCCTGCTGTTGAATCAGAGAGCAATGTTGGAGTTGCTACAAGAGTGTAGTATCAAGCTTTTTGGTTAAGGGTAGTAAGCGCCACATCAAGCAAGCTACCCCCATGCTTATTTGTTTTCCCAGACTGTACAGTTCAATGTCCTTGTTGGTTGTTGTCTGAATCCAATTCCTCTTTTCTCTTTTCCCCCTGCTGTTGATGCAGCGAGCAATGATGGAGTTGCATCAACAGTATGAAGGCTTATTTGTTAAGGGTAGTATCTGCCACACCAGCAAGTTACCCTCACGCCTCTTACTTCATTCCTCTCCTCCTTGCCTTTAGGGCAGTGGCGTAGCCACGGGTGGGCCTGGGTGGGCAGCTGCCCACCCAATTTAGACCCAGGCCCACCCAACTGACACCAGAACTGCAAGGCTGTCGCGGGATCCCATCCCCGCGACAGTGAAGAGGAGAACCCATGCTTGGCGCGCCATCACGGCGCACGTGGGGAAGCGGTCCTACAACCATATGGCCGACCGATCTTCCTGTTTGCGGGGGGAGGGGGGGAGCGGAAGCGCCGCGCACAGTTTCCGCTTCCTCCCCCCAGAGCAGGAAGATCAGCTGGCCTCTCCTGCTGCCACTGGCCTCCTGCGTACAGCCGACCGATCTTCCTGTTGGGGGGGGGGGGGAGAAGAGCGGAAGCGCCCCGCACAGCTTCCGCTCCCCCCCCCAGCAGGAAGATCGGTCGGCCGTATGGCTTGAAGATAGCAGGAGGCCAGTGGCAGCAGGAGAGGCCAGCTGATCTTCCTGCTCCGGGGGGAGGAAGCGGAACCTGTGCGCGGCGCTTCCGCTCTCCTCCCCGCCCCCCCCCCCCCCCAGCAGGAAGATCGGTCGGCCATACGGCCCGAAGATAGCAGGAGGCTAGTGGCAGCAGGAGAGGCCAGCTGATCTTCCTGCTCTGGGGGGGAGGAAGCGGAAACTGTGCACAGTCTTGAATGTGTATGTGAGGATGAGAATGGGAGCCTTGTGTGTGTGTGTGGGTGAAAATCGGACCCTGGGTGTGTATGGGAGTGAGAATGGAGTCTTGAATGTGTGTGGGTGATAATGGAAGCTTGAATATGTGGGTGAGGTTGGAAGCTTGAATATGTGGGTGAGGTTGGAAGCTTGAATGTGTGTATATATGGGTGAGGATGGAAGCTTGAATGTGTGGGTGAGAATGGAAGCTTGAATATGTGGGTGAGAATGGAAGCTTGAATATGTGGGTGAGGATGGAAGCTTGAATGTGTATATATATGGGTGAGAATGGGAGCCTGGGTTTGTGTGTGTGGGTGAGAATGGAAGCTTGAATATGTGGGTAAGAATGGGTGCTTGAAAGTGTGTATGTGTGGGTGAGAATGGGACCTTAAATGTGTGTATGTGTGGGTGAGAATGGGAGAATGGGTTTGTGTGTGTGTGTAGATGAGAATGGGTGCCTGGATGTGCGTCTGTGTGTGCATAAGAATATAAGCCTGGGGAGGGGTGAGAAAGTGAGAGCTTGTATGTGTGTCTGCAGAGAATGTGAGCTTGGGGGGGGGGGGGAGAGCATATGAGAGTGAGAGCCTGAGTGTGTGAGGGAGACTGTGAGAGAAAGCATTTATGTATATATGTGTGTGTGTGTGGAAGGGAAGAAGACAGTAGTAGAAAAGACACTGAAGAGGAATTAGGAAATGAGCGACAAGGGAAAAAATGGGAAAGAGAGACCAGGACCAACTGATTAGAAAAATACAAAGATCAGACAACAAAGGTAAAAAAAAAAATATATATATATATATATAGAGAGAGAGAGAGAGAGATGTTAGCAATTTAAATATGTCATCTTTGGGAATGTGCATTCTTATATTTTTGTATTTTGCTCTTAAGTATTCCACTGTTCAGACATTTTAGTTTCTCAGGCTTTCTATTTTGGCTTTATCTACATGTTTCTGTTTCTAATTTATAGTCTCTTATTTCTATATTAGGTAAGGGTCGGTCTCAGTTTTGCCTGTTTGTGACAGAAATGAGTATTTCTAGCATATAGTTTCTCTGTAGTAGTAGTCCAGCCTGTTCTGTTATTCCCATAGGTGATGTATTAATGTTCTAGGGCCTGGTGTAGTATTTGCATTGCTGCTTTTTCATAAGGTTGCTGTTTGAATCCTGAGAGTCAGTGCTGTGATTGTTTGGCAAGGTTCCAGATGCCTCTTTCTTTGCAAGAGTTTGTTACTTCACAAAATAGCAGTGGAGGGTTATTTTTTTGCTGAGATTACACCAGAATTTGAATTTTTTTTTCATGTTACTTGTAATGTGAATTGCCCTAGCTCTGCGCTGCACCTGTTCTGATGATTAATTATATTTTATTGTATTTATGAAGATTTCTGGGTTTCTGCAAAGATGGTTCATGAAAGAATACATTAATTTTTGTTTTATTATATGATTGGATTTGATTGTTTTCTATACTTGAAATAATTGAAGTAAATTATTTTAAAGTTTCATACATGACACATAATGGCTGTTGCAAACTACTTAGAAAGCCATTCTAGGGTGCAGTATATGGCATTATTTATCAGTAAGAAAACAACTAGTAGACCTGCATGCCTTGTGCCCACCTATGTTAACCTTGTGCCCACCCAAAAAATCAATTCTGGCTACGCCACTGCTTTAGGGATCCACATTGTTTATCCCATGCCCTTTTGAAATCTTGCACCGTTTTTGTCTTCACCACCTTCTCCAGCAGAGCATTCCAGGCATCCACCACTCTCTCCGTAAAGAAATAATTCCTGATACTGATTGTGAGTCGTCCTTCCCGGAGTTTCATTTCATGACCTCTAGTTATATTGGATTATTTCCAGCAAAAAAGGTTTGTTGTTGATTGTGCATCATTAAAACTTTTCAGGTATCTGAAGGTCTGTATCATATCTCCTCTGCTCCTCCTCTCCTCCAGGGTATACATATTTAGTAGGGGTGTGCATTCGGTCCCTACGTATTGGCAATCGGCAACGGATGTTGCCATATTCGTTGTATTTGTGGGGAATCGAAACGTATCGCGATTCCCCACGAATACACGAATCTTCGCCAAATTATTCGGCCGCCTAAATAAATCAATTTTAGCTGGGACACAAATAGAAATTGCCATATTAACGCATCGGGGCGCCATACGGCTGAATGCAACGTATCTGCTCCCCGACGAATCCGAATCCTGAATGCAACGTATGGCGTCCCTCTGCACATCCCTAATATTTAGGTCCTTCAACCTCTCCTCATAAGTCAATTTGATGGAGACTTCCCACCATTTTTGTCACCCTTCTCTGGATTGCCTCCAACCTGTCTCTGTCCCTTTTGAGATGCGGTCTCCAGAACTGAACACAGTACTCCTGTTGAGGCCTCACCAAGGACCTGTACAAGGAGATTATCACTTCCTTTTTCTTACTAGATATTCCTCTCTCTATGCAGCCCAGCATTCTTCTAGCTTTAGCTATCGCCTTGTCACATTGCTTCGCTATCCTTAGATCGCTAGACACCCCAAGGTCTCTCTCCTGTTCCGTATACAGCAGCGCTTCATCCCCCATCGCATACAGTTCCTTTGGATTACTACATCCCATATACATGAATCTGTACTTCTTGGCATTAAATCCCAGTTGCCATATCTTTGACCACTCTTCAAGCTTCCTTAAATCACGTCTCATTCTCTCTACTCCTTCTGGAGTGTCCACTCTGTTGCAAATCTTAGTATCATCTGCAAATAGACAAATTTTACCTTCTATCCCTTCCGCAATGTTGCTCACAGAGACATAGGGCCTCATTTTCAAAGCAGTTTACCGCGTGCGATAAATTCGCAAATCGCGTTAACAGCTGTTAACGCGATTTGCGAATGCAAATTAGTAATTTGTTATTCAGGGGGCGGAGTTGGGGCGGAGCATATGCAAAGCGGGAACCAGTTTATCGTGTGCGGCGAAACAGCCGCAGTGTTAGCGCGGCTGCTACCTACTAACTCGGGGTGGGGATTAGGTATGAGCATCGGGGGTTGGGGGCCACTTTCGCATTCCACATGAGACCTACAGAAAGAACAGTGGTCTCTAGTGAAGATTTGCTGGCCGTCGGAGTGAGGAAACTCACTCCAAGAGGAGATTTGGGCTACGTTCTCTCCACCTAGCTTGATGGACACTCTACCTGGGCAACAACAAGCTAGGTGGAGAGAACGTAGCCCAAATCTCTTCTTGGAGTGAGTTTCCTCACTCCGACGGCCAGCAAATCTTCACTAGAGACCACTGTTCTTTCCGTAGGTCTCATGTGGAATGCGAAAGTGGCCCCCAACCCCCGACGCTCATACCTAATCCCCACCCCGAGTAAGTAGGTGGCCCTCCCATAGGGGTTAAAATACCTGTCTAGGGCATAGGCACTATAGTAAGGTTCTCTCTCTCTCTCTCTCTCTCTCTCTCTCTCTCTCTCTCTCTCTCTCTCTCTCTCTCTCTCTCTCTCTCTCTCTCTCTCTCTCTCCCCCCCCCGGGAGCCTGAAACGGAACATCGCGTGCAGTGCTAATGTTTTCGCAAATGGCGAAAACATCGCCACACGCGATGTTTCCCCACTGCACGAAAGAAGCCTCATTTGCATTGGTAACGCCCCCTAATGCACTACCAATGCGATATTGGAAAATGAGGCCCATAGTAACATAGATGATGGCAGAAAAAGACCAAAATGGTCCATCTAGTCTGCCCAGCAAGCTTCCCAAGGTAGTAACTGCCGCTCCATGCAGGTTACCCCCATGTTTCTCTTAAGGGTAGTAACTGCCACTCTGTGCTGGTAGTGGTTACCTCCATGTTTCTCTTAAGAGTAGTAACTGCCACTCCGTGCCAGTTTAGCTTTTTTATTTATTCCCATCCTCCAGCCTTTTAGGGATCCACAGTGTTTATCCCATGCCCCTTTGAAATCCTTCACAGTTTTAGTCTTCACTCCTTCCTCCGGAAGGGCATTCCAGGCATCCACCACCCTCTCAGTGAAGAAATATTTCCATACATTGGTTCTAAGTCTTCCTCCCTGGAGTTTCAAATCGTGACCCCTAGTTCTAGTAAATTGTTTCTGTTGAACAGAACCAGTCCCAACACTGATCCCTGCGGTACTCCACTTAACACTGTTCTCTCTTCAGACTAGGTTCTAGGGATGTGAATCGTGTGCCCGATCATCTTAGCGATCGGGTTCGGCTAGAGGGAGAAAAAAATCTGATTGGTGGTGATGTGAATCGGAATCGGTTTAAAGATGGTGGCGGCCATCTTTAAACATGGCAGCGCCCATCTTTACGATGGCGGTGGCCATCTTTAAAGATAGCGCCAGCCAGCCAGTGCTCCTTCCATGTGACAGGGGCCGGCCAATGGCACGGATACCCTCTCACACGGTAAGGGCAAAGGGCCATCTGCGCCATCTTTATGAGTGGCAGCCGACGGCCTGAGAACGAGAGATCGCTCCCGGGACCACCACTAGACCACCAGGTAATTTTAAAATGTTTTGGGGGGCTCGGGAGGGTGGGGGAAGCTAAGGGGTCATTTTTAAAGGGTCGAGTGGGGGTTTTTTTTTATCGGGCCATCGGTGCCATTTTTGAGTGGCAGCCAAAATGGCGCCGATGGCCCGAGAGCGGGAGATCGGTCCCCGAGCCCCCACTGGACCACCAGGTACTCGTAAAAAGTTTTGGGGGGGTTCGGGAAGGTAAGGGATTAGTTTTATAGGGTCGGGGTGGGCTTAGGGGTTGTTTTGGTGTGCCGGTTTTCCCGCCCTCCCCTCTCCCCCGATTTACGATTTTTCACGATAAATCGGGGGAATTTCTATTGTATCGCGACTCTTAACGATTTTTGACGATTTAAAAAATATCTGACGATTTTTTTAAATCGTCAAAAAACGATTCACATCCCTACTAGGTTCCATTTACCATCGCACGCTGTCTTCTATCCGTCAACCAGTTTGTAATCCACACCACCACCTTGGCACTCACTCCCAAGCTTCTCATTTTGTTCATGAGTCTTCTATGTGGGACTGTATCAAAAGCTTTACTAAAATCCAAGTAAATCACATCGAGTGCTCTTCCCTGATCCATTTCTCTAGTTACCCAATCAAAGAAATCAATCAAATTTGTCTGACTGGACCTTTCCCTGGTGAATCCATGCTGTCGCAGATCGAGCAAGCCACCAAACTGTAGGTAGTTCACTATCCTTTCTTTCAGTAGAGTCTCCATTAAGTTTCCCACCACTGAAGTAAGGCTAACTTGCCTGTAATTTCTCTGCTCCTCTCTGTGAAGCAGGACCACCACCACTGTTCTCCAGTCACTTAGCATCACTCCCGTTTCCAGGGATCTATTGAACAGGTCACTGTTGTGTCCCATGGCCGCAGACGGCCGCGGCCGCGAAACCCTATCTTGCCTGCTGCGGAGGACCTGCCGCGGCAGCGGACCCACCGCGGCAGTGTCAAGGGAGCCGGGGAAGTCAGGCCCATCGCGACCTTGCACTGGCGTGGGCCTCCGTGGTGGCTGCCGGCAGGGGAAGCACCCTGCTTTCCCCTTGCGACATCAGGCTGCCCTCCCTCTGCGGCCGGGATCCAAGATGGCTGCCATAGGCATCAGGCCGCGCCTCCTCATTAGACTTAAAGCGACCTGATCCCTTTAACGCTCTACAGCTGTTTCCTATGAATCAGAGCATAGGAAGTATAAAAGGAGGCTTCCTCTGCTCATTCCTTGACTTGGCAACACTTCGCTTAGTCAAGTCTGTTTGCTTCGGTGAGTCTTCTAGTGTCTTGAATCCTAGTTCCTGTTTCATCTTGGTGTTCCTGGTTCCTGACTTTGGATTGGCTAGCGGTGATTCTCTGGTGTGTGACCGGATTGGCAAGCGGTAATTCTCTGGTGTGTGACTTCGGACTGGCAAGTGGTGATCCCTCAGTGTGTGACCTCGGACTGGTAAGCGACGACCCTCTGGCACTTGACCTGGGACTTCTTCTGGACTATCGTCTCCAAGGGCCCACCTAAGTCCCAGTGGCCCGGGTCCCTACGGGCTCCTCCCGGGGGGACCGCGGGCTTCCAGAGTAAAGCTCCAGTTAGCCCTTGCACCGACCTCACTACTCCCTGACCTCTCATAGGTCCACCTAAGTCCCAGCGGTCTGGGTCCCTACAGGCTCCTTCTGGGGGGACCGCAGACTTCCAGTGGTGAAGACACAGCTCCCCTCCTCGACTCTTCGTCTGCCTCCACAGTCGCCTAAGTGTCCAGTGCCGAGGGTCAGCTGGTTACATCTGTCCTGCCTCGCCACTCAACAAGAGAACCTACGGATCTTCCATCAAATGCAGCAACACTGAGCATCTTCTATTAAACTGAAACAGACAATACCAACCAATCACTACAAGGTTTTACTTCTTGTTAAACTTTTTATCTCTCCTCTAACTCTAATCCCAGTTAGAATAACCCCTGTTTTATTGTAACTTTTTCTTCTATGCACTTGTTATACTTTTGTAATGTATACTCTTACGTTTTAGCTATGTACGTTATAATGTATTGCTCACCCCTTGTTTTATGTAAACCGACATGATACGAACTTCCGTGAATGCCGGTATAGAAAAACACAAATAAAATCTTCCTCCTAAGGTATACCATCCTCCCGTTGGCCCAAGGGTTCACAACCTGAGCATAACAGTCACTCAGCGGACACCCCCCCCCCCCCCCCCCCCCCCCCCCCCGCAGCACATCTCTGAGCTCCCTCAGTATCTTTGGATGAATCTCACCAGGCCCCATAGCTTTGTCCACTTTCAGTCTTCCTAGCTCTTTGCATACATTCTCTTCCGTAAACTGGGTTTTGTCAAATCCACCCCCATCCACAGCCTTGTTAACCAATGATGATCTTTCTCAAGGGTTTTCCATAGTGAATACTGAACTGAAGTATTTGTTTAATATTTCCACTTTTCCTTCATCTCTTTCCGCACAGTGATATTTTTCACCTTTCAGTTTCACTATACCACTTCAGACCTTTCTCCTTTTTCTGATGTATCTGAAAAAAGTTTTGTCACCTCTTTTTACCTCTTTGACAGTCCTTTCTTCTATCAGACTTTTTGCTTTCCTGATTACTTTCTTCGTCTCTCTCACTTTAACCAGATATTCTTGCCTGTGTTCCTCTTTTTGGGATCCTTTATATTTCTTGAATGCTGCTCTTTATATTTTTATTTTATCAGCCACCTCCTTCGAAAACCAGATTGGTTTCTTATTTCTCTTACTTTTGTTTACTTTTCTAACATATAGATTTGTTGCTTTTGTAATTGCTCCCTTTAGTTCAGTCCATTGTTGTTCCACCTCTTCCATTTTCTCCCATTCTTCAAGTTCCATCTTCAGGAATTTTCCCATTTCAGCAAAGTCCGTATTTTTGAAGTTCAAAACGCGGGTCTTTGTGTGACTTCTCTGAATCCTATTTGCAATATCAAACCATACTGTTTGTTGATCACTGGTGCTAAGATGGGCTTCCCGTTTGTGAGCACTAAGTCGAGAATAGCTCCCTCCTTCATGGGTTCCATTACCATTTGTTTGAACACAGCCCCTTGCAGGGCATCCACTATCTCTCTACTTCTGTTAGATTCCACAGAAGGGATCCTGCAGTCTACATCCGGCAGACTAAAATTTCCAACAATCAACACATGTCCCTTCCTTCCCACCTTCTGGATGTCTTCAATCAGCTCTCTGTCTAGTTTGAGTCGGAGGTCTGTAAACCCCTCCGGTAAAAATGGATGCACCATCTTTTTTTTTTAGGACAGCCCATAATGCTTGTTCTCTACCCCCTATTCCTTGCAGTTCAGTTGCTTGGATATTGTTTTTGACATAAAGAGCTATTCTTCCCCCTTTGCTTTCCTCTCTGTCCTTCCTTAATAAGTTATAGCCCGATTTGGCTGTATCCCAATCATGAGATTCCGTGAACCATGTATCCTGAACAGCAACAATGTCCAAGTCCGCCTCCACCATTAGGGCTTGCAGATCTGGGATTTTATTTCCCAGACTATAAGTATTTGTGTTCATAGCTTTTCTGTTTCTCTGTTCTGTTTACTGCTTTTCTTGGAAGGAAGATCATAAAGAATGGGAGAAAATACTTTTTCACTGAAAGGGTGATGAACAACTTGAATAGACTTCTACCAAAGGTGATAACAGATAAAACAGTGTCAGAATTAAGAACATAAGAACATAAGAAAATGCCATACTGGGTCAGACCAAGGGTCCATCAAGCCCAGCATCCTGTTTCCAACAGTGGCCAATCCAGGCCATGAGAACCTGGCAATTACCCAAAAACTAAGTCTATTCCATGTTACCATTGCTAATGGCAGTGGCTATTCTCTAAGTGAACTTAATAGCAGGTAATGGACTTCTCCTCCAAGAACTTATCCAATCCTTTTTTAAACACAGCTATACTAACTGCACTAACCACATCCTCTGGCAACAAATTCCAGAGTTTAATTGTGGGTTGAGTAAAAAAGAACTTTCTCCGATTAGTTTTAAATGTGCCCCATGCTAACTTCATGGAGTGCCCCCTAGTCTTTCTACTATCCGAACGAGTAAATAACCAATTCACATCTACCCGTTCTAGACCTCTCATGATTTTAAACACCTCTATCATATCCCCCCCTCAGTCGTCTCTTCTCCAAGCTGAAAAGTCCTAACCTCTTTAGTCTTTCCTCATAGGGGAGCTGTTCCATTCCCCTTATCATTTTGGTAGCCCTTCTCTGTGCCTTCTCCATCGCAATTATATCTTTTTTGAGATGCGGCGACCAGAATTGTACACAGTATTCAAGGTGTGGTCTCACCATGGAGCGATACAGAGGCATTATGCATTTTCCGTTTTATTCACCATTCCCTTTCTAATAATTCCCAACATTTTGTTTGCTTTTTTGTCTGCCGCAGCACACTGTACCGACGATTTCAATGTGTTATCCATGCATGGGATAGATACAAAGGGATCAGTGTGATGGAAGGAGAAAATGCACCACAGGTCTCACCACAGGTCAAGTAAGACCTGTGACAGCATTGAGAGGACCAAGTGATCGTCTTTTGCTGATATCTTCTGTGTGCACCCCCCCCCCCCCCCCCCAATCTACGGTTCACTAGAAATGAGCTAATGGTAAACCGTGGAACTTGCTAGAGACAGGAGGTTCAGCGGAAGTTCAGAAGATGAGTGAAGGCGTGATGGATAGTGGGTACCTGCTTCTAAAGTGGATAAGCTAGGAGTGTGATATAAAATTCTGCTAGTGTGTAGTTTCTGTGTAGTGATCTGTAGTAATTTGACTTGTTCTGTTTTCTGAATAGAAGATGTGTTGCTGATTTCAGGCTTGGAGTAATATTATCAGTGTTGTCTTTTCATAAACAGGATTGTTGTGTTTGAGTGCTGGCTGTTAGTACTTTTCAGATATGAGGTTTACTATATAGTAATTATAATTCAGTTTAGTCAAGGCTTTCTGAAGACCACGCCCATAGCCAATGCTCATTATAAGAGGCATAATAATATATAAGTGCCAAATGTCTTTCTTTGTTATTTTACAGGGTTTTCTGGTTGCATGTAAATTTAAGGGGCAATATTAGCCAGCTAGAATATTTCCAGATAACTCTCTAAATATACAGGTTTTGCCATTTAGATGGAAAACTTTTCAATTATCCATCTAAATTGTCTCCATTATTATCAATAATGTTTGAAAGTAATGATGATACTGGAATGCAACTTGTATACAGAATGCAGAAGAGACATATTTTTATGTCTATTTTTATTTTATTCTAGTTTAATTTGATTTTTTATTGTGATATGTCTGTATGTTATTTTATACTTTGAATGTAACTTTGTAAACCGCCCTGAACAATATATTTTGTAGAGTGCAGTAACTAAGACATTTTAAATAAAAAAATAAATGGCTTTAGAATATTGCCCTCATAACATACATGCTGTAAAAGTGATATTTTTACCTTAGAAGACTGTACATTTTCATGTAAAATCTGTTATTCTAAATGTATAATTTTTTATTGTGTATGGGGAGGGGAAGGCTGGGGGCGCAAAGCTTTATTTTGGGGGGGTCATTATTTATTTCACCTACTTTATTTTCTATTTGATATGTTTATCTTGAGCATATTTTGCAGAAACATAAATAAGAAAATACTATTTCTGGTTTTTTATCTGGGGAGGGCACCAGTTTCTATTTTTTTACACAGGTTCCAGTTAGCCTAGAGCCAGCCCTGCTAACCTCTTTAGCCTTTCCTGATAGGGGAGCCATTCCACGCCCTTTATCTTTTTTGTCCTTCTCTGTACCTTTACCAGTGCAACTCTGTCTTTTCTGAGATGCGGCGACCAAAACTGCACACAGTACCCCAAGTGAGGCCTCACCATGGAGGCATTATGGCATCCACCGTTTTATTCTCCAGTTCCTTCCCTAATAACTCCTCGCATTCTGTTTGCTTCTTCTGAGTTCAGCCCCAGCTTCTCTGCTGGGCTGTTCCTGTCTGACCAGTCCTGAATTGTTCCCTGCTTCTTCCCGTACCCTGTCTCATCTGGACTTCCTAACCTCAGGCTGCTGTCTGCCCCCAACCATGCCCCTGCCTTGGACTGGTGGCTTGCTGGCTAAGATACTGTAATTATTGCGTGTCTAGACAAAAGCATCTCAAAAAAGATATAATTGCGATGGAGAAGGTACAGAGAAGGGCTACCAAAATGATAAGGGGAATGGAACAACTCCCCTATGAGGAAAGACTAAAGAGGTTAGGACTTTTCAGCTTGGAGGGGGGATATGATAGAGATGTTTAAAATCATGAGAGGTCTAGAACGGGTAGATGTGAATCGGTTATTTACTCTTTCGGATAGTAGAAAGACTAGGGGACACTCCATGAAGTTAGCATGTGGCACATTTAAAACTAATCGGAGAAAGTTCTTTTTTACTCAACGCACAATTAAACTCTGGAATTTGTTGCCAGAGGATGTGGTTAGTGCAGTTAGTATAGCTGTGTTTAAAAAAGGATTGGATAAGTTCTTGGAGGAGAAGTCCATTACCTGCTATTAAATTCACTTAGAAAATAGCCACTGCCATTAGCAATGGTAACATGGAATAGACTTAGTTTTTGGGTACTTGCCAGGTTCTTATGACCTGGATTGGCCACTGTTGGAAACAGGATGCTGGGCTTGATGGACCCTTGGTCTGACCCAGTACGGCATTTTCTTATGTTCTTATGTTCTTATTTGCAAACTTCTAGAACTTGTCAGCCCACGTCCCACTTATGAGCCCTAAGAGTGTCCCGTTTCCTGTCAGTCACCCACTCCTTGGTGAGGGGCCCTGGCCATAAGTTTATTTATTTATTTATTTATTTATTTATTTTAAAGCTTTTGTATACAGTCATTCGTAATTACATCATAACAGTGTACAAAGAACCTTAAGACATTAAAATACAACAGCAAAAGAACAACAATCAAATACAATACTAAAGTATAAGTCCACCTGTTGATCTAATACTATTTTGTTTTGTTTAATTAATGCTTGATAAATCACAAATCGTACCGAAGTAAATCAATGTGATAAAAGTCTAGACCGAACTTCAAGTTGCCACAATTTAATGTTCTTGTGTTTTCTCAGTGAAGAATTGTCTATTGATCTTATTGAATGAGCTTTAATAATGGTAGGTGACTACGCTTCTGAAATGCCTGCTGGCCAAAAATCTTTCTAAAGCTGTTAAAACCTTTACTATCATTAATGCCTCTCAAAAGTACTTTACACTTTGCAAAGAAAATCTTAAAAGTTCTTTTGACAAATAAGCACTGTGACCTTTTCCCTTTGTTATTCTGTGGATTCGGATACAAGAGGTCGCTTCACCTCTACCTCCACCTCCTCCTCCTCCTCTCCCTTGTTAGTTTTGGTATCTAGGAGGTGAACAGCAAACAAATACCTTGTTTTCTCAGACATCGATGGCCATATAGGGGGATATTGAATTCATCTGCTCCTCACCGGGTTTTCAAACCCGTTAAAAAGATATTCCGAGCACAGGAGGTGGAACTCACCTATGCTCTCCATTATCAGGCCCTTCTCCATCCCCATTTCTACCCACACAGACGGTGAGTCAGCCACCTTAGCTACAAGTGCTTTTCATTCATTTCCTGAGTTCTATGCCCTTAATATATCTTCTCCGGCTCAGAGCAGGAGGAAATCCTGCTGGCCTCACATTTGTCTGGGAGGAAAAATGAATTTTTTTACATTTTATTTCCCCCCCCCCCCCCAGATACAAACCCCCATTGCCACACTGTTTCATTTTATTCTGTCTGATTCCACTGAAACAGAATTTTTAAAAACTCTCTAAGTTAAAGGCTATGGGGCGGATTTTAAAAGCCCTGCTCGCCGGCGCGCCTATTTTCCATAGGCCTGCCGGGGCGCGCAGAGTCCCGGGACTCGCGTGAGTCCCAGGATTTTTTGTCGGGGGCATGTCGGGGGCGGGGCCGATCGACGCGGCGTTTCGGAGGCGGGCCCGGGGGCGTGGTTTCGGCCCGGGGCGGTCCGGGGGCATGGCCGCGCCCTCTGGAACCACCCCAGGGTGCGGCTCGCTGGTGCGCGTGGATTTTTTTTTTTTTTTTTAATTTATATTTTATTAAACTTTTCAAATTTACAATAACAAATATATTCTTTGCCATCTTGAAATCTAAGTGCTATTACAGTTTAGAAAACATCTCAATATACATGCATTGAAATTAACATTCTCTATACAGAGACCTTCATCTTTTAGCACTAACACATTATAGAGGAAATAGTTGCGGGGGGGCGTAGTAGAAATCACAGAGGAGTTATAATATAGGAAATAGAACAAATAATGATCATTCGAGTGGCTACTTCTTAAATATTAATCCGTCATGATGTTTCAACTGTTACTGGATTTCTAGCACTTAAGAAATCTCTAAGTTGAGGTATATCAAAGAAAATATATGTAGAACCATGCCAACCTACAACACATTTACAGGGATATTTCACAATGAAACTTGCGCCCAAAGCAATAACCTTGGGCTTCATCTGAAGAAATGCCTTTCGGCGCAATTGGGTGGCTTTGGCAAGGTCTGGAAATATCCTTACCAGGCCACCACAAAAAGAAGCTCTCAAATTCTTGTAATAGGTGCGCATAATCAAGTTTATATCTTCTTCAGAAAATAAAGTCACAAGAAGTGTCTCTCTCCTCGTGACCTCCACTTCCGAAGCTTCCAGGTATTGTGTCAGGTTTGCCAAGTTATCCAAAATATTATTTCTGGTATTGTCCTGTCTTTGGGACAAATGTATCACTTTTTTAATTATAGGAATCTTCTCCTGAGGGATTTTCAAAAAATCTCCCAGGTATTTCTTAAGGGTTACTAGACATAACTCGTCTTTAACCACTGGGAAATTAAGTATACGTATATTCAGATGACTGATAGAGTTTTCTAATGACTCCATTTTGCGTAGTGTAGCTAGCCTTTCTCTTGAAAAGGCAGCGGTAACCTCTTTCAGTTCTTTAACCTCCGTTTCAACTTTTTGGATAGCTGTTCCTTGTTCTTGTATAATTTGCTGGTGGTCATGTGCTACTAGATCAAGTTTAACAGAAACCCCCTGTATCTTTAGAGACTGCTCTTGTAGCTTAAAATCCATTCCAGCTATAAGCTCCCAAATGGAGTCTAAAGTTACAATTGCTGGTTTTTCAATCCTGCGTGCATTCAGACTCACCCCACTGGCTCCAAGAATCGTATCAGTCCTCACCACTGCGTCATCCACGCTTTCTATCTCCCCCTTCTCCTCCATTCTGGCCTTTAGGGGTGGAAGTCGTCACTTCCCGAGGAATCACACCTTCGGCAACCCCCGACTGGTTTGCTTCACCCGAATTTCTTCGGGGCTCTCCAGTTGCTCCTGGGGATTCCGGGGAGGAAGCCTGCAGCAATTGTCTCGACGTCGGCGGGCTCAATGATATTTCTCCCGGCGAAAATGGCTCTCCTCCAGTCACTCCGCCAGCGGGAGTTGCCGCCCGTCCAGTAGAAGTAGCGAACTCTCTAATTAATCTCTGGTCTGAAGGTAGGGTGGATTCGGTGGGGTAAACCCGCACTCTACCTTTTCTTTTGTGGGGCATAATTCAAAGTAAAAGCGGAAATTTCTAACCAAGAAATCTGAAATCAGCCGGAGCTTCAGAGAGACACTGCCACTCGATCGGCCATCTTGGTTACGCCCCCTGGCGCGCGTGGATTTACATCTCCCTCCGAGAGGCGTAAATCCGTGGACAAAGGTAGGGGGGGGGTTTAGATAGGGCCGGGGGGGTGGGTTAGGTAGAGGAAGGGAGGGGAAGGTGAGGGGAGGGCGAAAGAGAGTTCCCTCCGAGGCCGTTCCGATTTTGGAGCGGCCTCGGAGGGAATGGAGGCAGGCTGCGCGGCTTGGCGCGCGCCGGCTGCCCAAAATCGGCAGCCTTGCGCGCGCTGATCCTGGATTTTAGAAGATACGTGCGGCTACACGCGTATCTACTAAAATCCAGCGTACTTTTGTTTGCGCCTGGAGCGCGAACAAAAGTACGCGAACGCGCCGTTTTTAAAAATCTACCCCTATATATATATTTATTTATGTATTTGTTTATTTAGAGTTTTTTATATACCGATGAACGTTGGGAACATCTCATCGGTTCACATTAAATGAAAATCAGCAACCATGGCTTTACAGTGAAACAAGGAACATATGGATAAAAAGATAGGGTGACATTGAACGATTTACAGGTTATAAGTCAAGAGGTATTGATATGAATCATAGAAACATAACATATATTACAAGAAAATCATATTTACAGGAATATCAATATATATATATATATATAAAAAAAAGTCTTATTTGGAGATGTTTCTGGCTATTTTCCAAACAAAATAGTTACAGAAAATTAGCACAGCACATTATCTCTTGAAAACAGTTTACAATTCCATAATTTCATTTGTAAATGGTGCAAATGGCAGTACAAATCTACGCTATCCTGTACTCATTGTTATAGCTTGTGTGCATGTGATAATGAAATACAGTAAGAAGGCTGGTCCCATCTCAACCCCAAAACAATGCCAGGCTGGGCAGACAATGCTGACAAACAACTGAGGATAAGACAGACCCTTTGCTAGTCTGAGTGATAAGCTCAAGCTGTATACAGAGGAATACACCTTTATCTTGCAGCAGACACCACAAATCTGATCGGTTACAAGGAAGAGTGATTGATTGGTGGGATCAAATCAGGACGAGTAGCTTGCCCAGATCCTGGGAAGAGGATAAAATCTACAGATGGGGAAGACAGTAAAGGTAATAATTGTAGCTCACTTTTCCTGGAAATCGTATACATTTTATACTTTGTGCTTCAATTTTGTGTTCCAGATCTAGATCTTAGGTGATGCCTTGGTCGGTTTTATAATAGTTGCTGGATTTGGTAATGATTTTCTGTTGTGGACTTATGTAAGAGATGTGGTAACAGCAGAAATTGTTAGGAACTGGGGAACATTCTGGGGAAGGGGGGGCCTATTCCGATGGGATGGGCTCCACCTTAAGCAGAGTGGAACCAGGCTGCTGGCGCTAACTTTTAAAAAGGAGAAAGCGAAGCTTTTAAACTAATTGATGGGGGAAAGCCGACAGTCGCTCAGAAGCATGTGGTTCAGAATGATATATCTTTAAAGGATACGAATAAAACAGGGCATCTTGATAGAGAAGCTGCAATAAAGTAACCCAGGGGCTTTTAAGTAAAAAACAGAGGAAAAGATCCCAAATTACCCATGCCAACTGATAGTTAATACAAACAAAAGACATACTTTGAAATGTGTGTATGCAAATGCTAGAAGCTGAAAAATAAGATGGCAGAATTAGAATCTATAGTGCTGAATGAACATATAATTGGCATCTCAGAGACTTGGTGGAAGGATGATAACTAATGGGACACTGTGATACAGATTACATTGCAATGTTAGGATGGCCGGGAACCGGTAGCCCCTGTGACTCCATGGTGAGACTGCCCTTTGAGTACTGTGTACAACTCTGGTCACCGAATCTCAAAAAAGATATAGTTGCAGTGGAGAAGGTACAGAGAAGGGCGACCAAAATGATAAAGGGGATGGAACACTTCCCCAATGAGGAAAGGCTAAAGAGGTTAGGGCTGTTCAGCTTGGAGAAGAGACGGCTGAGGGGGGATATGATAGAGGTCTTTAAAATCACAAGAGTTATAGAATGGGTAGATGTGAATTGGTTATTTACTCTTTTGGATAACAGAAGGACTAAGGTGCATGCCATGAAGTTAGCAAGTAGCACATTTAAAACTAATCAGAGAAAATTATTTTTCACTCAACATACAATTAAGCTCTGGAATTTGCTGCCAGAGGATGTGGTTAGTGCAGTTAGTGTAGCTGGGTTTCAAGAAAGGTTTGGATAAGTTCTTGGAGGAGAAGTCTATAACTTCTATTAATCAAGTTTACTTAGGGAATAGTCACTGCTATTACTGGCATCAGTAGCATGGGATCTACTTAGTATTTAGGTACTTGCCAGGTACTTGTAGCCTGGATTGGCCACTGTTGGAAACAGGATGCTGGGCTTGATAGCTCCTTGGTCTGACCCAGTATGGCATGTTCTTAGAAAACCCAAATTTTACAGGCCAAAATATGATGCATTGCTTCCCTCATTGAAATAAATGGAAAACGAAGGAATGAATGACACGAAATAAACACAGGGGGTTTTTTTTGTCCCAAACCAAACAGAGTGAATCACCGAGCAAAATGGCCTGAATGAATGAACCAAACCAAAAATAATTAACAAACCTTTTACAGGAGAGAAAACACAGTCACAAGTGGTCACCGAGTTGTGAAGTTGCAAACAGAAAGGGCCATTGCAAGTTGGCTACAACTGCTACTGTAAAGTTGATGAAGAGCTAACCCATTAAAGATCTCCAGGAAGTATGGGTCAAATTAGAATGCTAGTTAAACAGAGCAGTGTATTTGGAGGGAAATTTTAACAGCGACTAGTGATTCCAACAGAGATCAGAGAAAGAAGAAGAAGAAGAAAACAGGTAGTCAGCCACCTGGATACAGATACAGTGTTCTGGAGCACAGATTGCTTATTTTAATTGATTAAAACAACTTGAAAATGTTTGCATGGGAAAGTACAATTAAATACAGCCATTCTGGTAAGACTAGAGAGAAGAAGAAAGTAAATTATCTAGCAGTGAAAGAAGAAACTTACCATAAGGGCCATGATAAATGCAGAAATAAAAATGTTCTGACACTGCTCCCTGTTAGCTTTGAAATTATAGTCAGAAAGTCGGTGAACTGTTTACTGCGCTGCATGACTGCGGCGTCAGAAATAAGAGCCCAGATGATACAGTCTGGTGGAGTGTATTGAATAAAAGGTTTGAGAACTTAAGAGTCTGCTGTTAGAAACTGCTCAGATATATATAAAAGTCAGAGATCACGTTTAAGACCTGAGCTGGGGTGAATCGGTCTGCTTCACCGGCAGAGGAAGAAGGGCCTGGGCAGCCTCTCTTTAGACAAAACCTCAGTCAGTTGTTATATAAATAAAGAGGAATCTGTCAGAGGCTTATTGAAAAGTATAACTTCACATGTTAGTGACATGATTACAAGATATGATCACATTGAAAAATGGTTCTCAAAAAAATGAATAAGAATAGCGACTGTCTAATCTGGGAGGTCTTATTGAGGGGGCAGACACCTAATGTTGCGGACGGAACGGTGGACCCTTGGGCCGGCCTGGCGGAGGGTGACGGGTGGACAGGAGAACTCCGCGGAGATGGAACAGGCCGGGAGGCGGTACCAAGACTGGCGGCAAAGGTGGGATCTGGAAGCCCGAGGTCCCCCCCCCCCCGGGAGGAGCCCGTGAGGACCCGGACCGCTGGGACTCAGGCGGCGGCAGCGAGACTTGAAGAGGAGACTGACCGGTAGTCAGGGCAGGCAGCGGCACAGCGAGGACCAGAGACGAGCCAGGAGTCAAGGTGGGCAGCAGACACGGAGTATTCAGAAGCGAAGCCAGAGTCAGGAACCAGGAAAACAAGCCAAGAGGAATCCTGGAAGACTGGAGAAAATGGAGAGGAAAGCACATTTTCTTATTTCAAGATCTGGCCTAAGGAATTATCCAACAGAGCCATAAATCTTTTGCAGTGAAAAAGACATTCATGAAAATTAATGTAAAACAGGTTTGGTCGTTTTACTGAGATTTGAATGGCAGAATAAGAAATATAATTGTGAAAGCCCATCTGAGATTATTTCAGATTCTTTTAGAAGAGGGAGAAGGTTGAGGTGCTAGGACACAGACAAATAATGGTGTATGTGGAGGGCAGTCAGGTCAGCTGACATATAAATTATCATGAGGATCTGCTATAAAAGCAGGGACTCTGAAATTATTGCAGCAGTTGTTCTCAGATTTATATCACCAAGGTCTAGGAAAGTTACTTAAAGCAGTAATATTTAAAATATTTAAAAAATATGTTTTATGTTTTTTTTCCCATCCAGGAAGCCAGAGTCCAGGGCTCCCACGCCTGGGAAATCTGATTCCAGGGCTCCCACACCGGGGGAAACCTGAGTCCAGGACCCCTGCACCCAGAAAACTTGAGTCAAGGACTTCTGCACCCAGAAAACCCAAGTCTGGGTGCCCCCACTCCTCTAAGCCCACCCACCCACTAAAGCACCCCCTACTCTAGACCCCCACCCACTAAGCCCCCATCATGCCACTATAAATCATTTATGCCCACCCCCAAACACACACACACACACTCCTCCATGTTACAGAACCCCCATATATTTACCTATCCTCTAGTAAGCATCCTTGCTTCCCTCCTGGTCATTTTTTAAATGATGCTAGTTCAGCTGATGCACATAAATAAAGACTAGCAAATTGCAAAATCCTTTTATTGGATTAACAATATATTTCTTGACTAGCTTGTTCAGGTCAAAATAGAATGAGCAAAAGATATTACTGGAAAATATAAAGCAGTGTGGCTGTCGTAAGTGAATGATAAAACTGATGGGGGAAGGGGCAGGGGATGAGAGAGGTTTTGATGGGAGATCAGGCGATAGGAAACCTAGATCTTGGTTGAATCCTTTTTTATCAGTTCCCAAGTGTCTGATCATTTTAACTTCAAACATTTTGGCATTCCAGGATTGTTTTCTTTGATTATCCTGCTGATCGGGAGGTCTTTGAGGTCAGCTGATGTCACTGACTGCTCAGGAATCCAAGATTGATGTCTCTCCGACTCAGGGCTGTGCGGGTCAGGTGATCTCAGGCTCAGAGGTTCAGAGGCAGAGGTCTCTAGCCCAGAGATCCCAGAGCGGAGTCTCTCTGCGTCAGGCATCTTAGGTCAGTCCCCCTGGCTTGGGGGTCCCGGATCAGAAGCTTTCAGGTCTGGGGGTTCCAGGTCAGTCTCTCTGGGTCGGAGTTTCTGTGGAGGAGTCTCTCAGGTTAAGGGGTCCTGAGTTATAGGGTCTCTGCCTCGAGGATCTGGGATTTGGAACCGAACCAGAGTACCTCAAATTATTTTTTAAACTGAGTAGTAGTTACAGGTGTGAATTAAACGTAACCTCCATCTCTAACTACTAAAGTTAAAATGGTGATAAAGTTAAGCTCACATTTTAACTTTATTACATCAGTAGTAAAGTAAAACTTTAGTGCAGTAGTTAAAAAAATCAGCACTTATGAATGACTGCTGATTTTTAATATGACCTTATTATGCTGTCCCCTTTGGGAGTACAGGGCCGCTATGAATATCTCAACATTGAAAAGAATTCAGAACAAATCCAAGAGAATATATTATCAAATCAAAAACATTTGTATTTATCACACACTTTTTCTACAATAGCTCAAAGCAGAGTAAAAAGTTTATTTAAATTTGCTTCATGTTGATTATAGCTTTATTACAGGAAACCCACTTAAAGTTACATGAGAATGGAAAATGAAATCAAAGTTGGGTGGGGACTGTCATGTATTCTAGGTCTTTCTCTTAAAAACAAAAGGGCGTTGCTATTTTGATGCGGAAATGTCTCTGTTTTTCCTTGCTCAGTGTATTTACCCTGAGGGCAGATTATCGTTCATATAAAGGAGGCGCTTGATCACCTTTGAAATTTCTTGCTCCATAATTGGCTCCCCGAGCTTATTGTTTTTCTCTTGTGAAATCAGTAGTTCTAAAGAGATCCTCGTGCTTGCTAGCATCTAACAATGGTTCAGAAATAGATACGTAATTTTGAGCAAATTCTCCCAAAACATCAGTCAGTTGTGTAACTTAAATCCCAATTGATACATAAATCATCACGTACAACAAGGTCAACATATAAAATTCAGCTGGATGTTCCTTCACTACCATAAGCCAAACTATCCTCCACAAGAAATAGAACCATCTCCATCGTCAGCCCAAAATTATGGAACTCATTACCTCATCACCTCAATTCGCAATAAAACTTTAAATCTTTTAAAAAAGATCTTAAAGCTTGGCTGCTCAGTCTTGCCATGGCTGCTCACCCAATGACAGCAGAGCATAAATCTTTGATCACATTTACTGCGCGATCCATTTTATGTTAGCAATCCCCCTTCTACGATGACCGCCCCCGACTCACAGAAACCTTTCTCGTTTTTGTTACGGTATCAACCGTCCCCCTACAAGGTTTGTATACAGTCATTTATCTAATGTATATTGTATTCATTGACTATTATTGTTCTGATTCAATTTCTATTATACTGTTATGGATTTAAATGTAACTGATTTGTTATAATGTAAACCGGAGTGAAGGCAATGTCTGCTATACCTCGGTATATAAACGAATGCTAAATAAATAAATAAATAAATTCATTTTTCAAATTGCCATAACTGCCCTGGCCCTAATTTCCATCTTAACTAAAGAAACCAGCATACGGCTACTTATATTCCCATTATGATACAATGCATATTCCACTGTTTTTGTGAAAATTGTATTAAATTCATATTTTGCCTTAATTAAATTCTAAAAACTTGAAGGAGATGGAAGTTGTCTATATAATCATTCCCTTTTTGTGACTCCTGCTTTAAAATATTTTCCTAACTTTTTTTCAGAAGTACACCAGCTTTTGCTATCACAATGCCCCTAAATGCTGCCTTCCTGGCATCCCAGCTCATTTGCAGGTTACATTCTCCAGTCAAGAATTCTCTAAAACAGAGGTTTCTTTTTGATTCAGTTTCTTCTTTTATTCACTTATACTTCAGGGGCCTGACATTCACCCACCATCTATGAGACGCCAGAGCAATCATCAAAGAATTCAGTGTCAGGCAAATGCAGAATGATCTGAAAACGCTGATGAAAAAATGTTGAGCCTTTCTAATATTTTGCATAAGTGTGTCCGATAAAAGAAATCTAGTCAGGAAAAGGATTTATATCTATTTGGAAAAAAACAAACGTAAAATCTCATTCCTGAGGTGATAAATATCATGCAATTTTTTTTCTTTTGTATTATCTTACGAATAAGTAAAAACATTTGAGAAAATGATCTTATATATTGCTGTATAGCTATATTGTTAGGCCTTAGAATTATTTTAAGACACTGGAAAATTACTGAAGCAGATCTTTATAGAGACTTAGGGTCTTACTTATACCTGAAGAACAGGTATAAACCACAATATAACAAGTACACAACCACTGGACTCATATTTCCTGTAGAATGAATAATAAAATAAATAATCCAAACCAGGACCAGCACTGCCACTGCTGGCAAGCAGCCGGAGACTGAAGGGAATGCTCTCACCAGCCAGTGGACGGCAACATTTTACACAATACTTAAAACATGTCAGACAGTGTCCTCAAGTACCATCCTTGAAAAGAAAAAGCCATTAGAAATTTGCCCAGGTGCACCCCCCCGGGAGGGGCACTTAAACTAACTTTAATGCATAATTGTCATCCTGGAGATTTTCTCCTTCAACGTTTCCTCACTACGGCCCATCACATATAAGGTGACAGGTTTCTCATTAAATGACTGGGACACAGGATTTTATTTAATCAGCAGAGTAATTTCCTGTAATTAAATAAAGAATGAGTGTGAAGGGTGTCAAATCCTGCGATAAGATTCCACCTGTGAAGGGAAACAATAGTTAATCATAAAAATGACGATAAAAAAATCAATCACCCATCCTATGAAGTTTTTAACTTTTATGTACTATGAGGAGAAGATTCAACATTAAAACATGTCACATCAAAATCAGAAGAGATAATTCACACCAGAATCAGAACAGATAACCCTCCGATGAGGGTAACTTTAATCATAAGTCCCTTCCCCAAAGGGCTGACAGAGTTCAGAAGTTCTGTGAAACCTTCTGCTCTTTTTGGCCTCTGGTCCAGGCCAAGTCATCTCCTTGACTGAAGGATCATCTCTCTGTAGAGGACGGTCCACCTCTAATCTTCAGCCTCCCATGGAGGGCAAGCCTGTTTAACTGGAACTTCACCAAGCCAGCAGGGTACAGCCTGGAACAAAACACAAGACAACAAAAAGAGAAAGACAAAACAGAGTCCCTACTGTAGAAATCCAGGAACAGCCTTTTAAAGTCATCCTCACGCCCACCTCCTAGGGAAATTAAGTCCTCTTTCTTTGGAATCCTGGGAGGCTTCTTAACTGTCACTCCATTTGGGATTAGGCAGTTTACGGAGTGAGGCCTTTGCTCACCATTCCTCAAGTGATACACCACAGTGTGTTTGTATATGTTCCACCCCAAGCGCACATCAGCTACATTAAAGTCAAGAGTCTGCCGGTAATCATGGTGCTCTCTCACTCCTTGAGGGTTTGTGGAGTCTTTTACAATAGTTCTCTCAACTAGCCAGGCGTCCCTGTTCTCTACAAAGTTCATTACATGAACAGGGACATAAGGGTATTGGAGGCTGGAAATACTCTGCACCTTTCAGTCAACTATCCGCTGTCCTTAAGAAAACTTATAAAGATTTGGTCTCTCACCCAGGAGGCTGGGCACCACCCAGGATTGGTCCCTCACCTCAAGTGGTAAAGGCTGGTCGAGAAGATCCTATCCACTGGAAAAATCAGAAGCTCCCAAGGGAAAGTGCCTTCCAATACCATCATCCTTCTTCCTGAAGTATAAGGTGAATCGCTATGTAATGCTGACTCCACTCCAGAGGAAATTCCCAAACTAGTAAGCAGGGGAGGCAGCTCCATCGCCATCCAGCACAACTCTCTGAAAGTCTTGGGACCATGAGGTTAACTTTCGAGGAAACCACTCCATACATTTCCTCGGCTTGCTTTGGTGTAATGGCCATGTTCCATTTCCTACTTTCTGCTTGTTGGTGGAACGATGTAGGCCTCGGATGGCCAGACGACACTGAGCTGGTGGATACAGTGTCCAATGATCTCAATCTGCCCTGGTCCAAATGAGGGGCAGATGTGGCTTGGAGTTGCCCAGGAGAAATTCTTATTGGGGTCGATGGCTGCACAGTCTCTGGCTCCACTGATTTCACTGTCCGCTAGCCTCACATAATCACTGAAAGAACCATTGCTGCTTCCAGTTGTTTTTGCTCCTGAGCCTCCATCTGCTCGGCCCATGAGAGTTTAATGGAATCATTGCTGGCCCCACCCGCAGAGGGATCTTCCTCGACAGCTTCTACCACCATGTCAGGGCTATCTCCATGAGAGTGACTGTTCCCACCCAGTCTCAAACTTGGCTGCACAAGCTGCCTTAGGTAATGCTGACGCTTCTCAGTCGCCACCATTTTGCATCTTAGGGTACTGCTACTACTTTCATCCAACCCCTCGGGGGAAACTTGGTCTTCCTGTTGCTGACTCACAAAGCATCAGAAAACACTGGAAGCAGATGGACTGGCCTGCCACCCCACAATGTTGCTGGGGCCTACTCTGATGTCCTGGAACAGGGGTCCCTTACAGCAATAGCAGTGGATAAATATGCTCTCTGAATGCTGTTCCGTTCTACAGTCAATGCATTTGACTGCCAAGATCACTCCCGTCCCTGCAAAGGACATTCATAGTCCAACAGGGTATTGCACTGGTCTAGCCGCTTGCGTAAGGCCAAAGTACTGACCTGGCCCACATACAGGGATGACTGCCTCACTCACTCACCCACTGTCCGCCAATAAGCAATTTAGGTGGGCTGACTTCACTAGAGGTTTTTCAGCCATGATGACTCGGTAAAGCATCGCCACTTTTTGCCGCTGCCTCACACAAGGCGTTAGAAATTGGAATGTCCGTCATTATTAATAAATACAAGTATTTCAGGAAAAAGGTAGATAGCTCACATCAGCTATCCCATTTGGGTTAGGAGTCACGGCCTTCGCTCGCAGATTGCTCAGCACCATGCCCGTACAACACAGTCCATCGTGCTGAGGATGATGTTGTGTGGTCATACGTTACCACATTATGGTGATGTCAGATGCACACGTTGCATGGGCATTCTTCTTTGGAGCATTTCCCTTCCTGTGGGAACAAGCGGCATTTTATGTAAGTATTGCAACTATTTTTCTACATTTCCTTGTGCATTGTACGTTTCCCAACATCACATCTCTCGTTAAAACACACATATTTCCACCGACCTTGAGCCCCATGTTGGGTGCCAATTAATGCAACCCTTACTTGAGGGTTTTAGTCCCAAGGACACACAAATTTATTTTTTTCGGAACTGGTTCAGCTAGCAATTTACTCCCTTGCTTAACTCTGTATCCTGAGGGGATTCTTTTTATTGGGGGGAAGCTCTCGCTTATGTCCCAGACCATGGTGTCTTGCTTTCAGTGTGTGTAGATATTAGGTGCATCCTATGGAGTGAGATGCTGGGACAAATCAAACAGGACCAGTTTTTGGGTGTTAAAACACAATGTATTGATTGTTAATAATCAAATTAAAGTTCAGTAGTCCACAATGTTGAAATTATATCTGACTGTAGGTACATCTGTATTTCTCTGTAGGTCGGTGTACTTTTATTTCAGGCATCTGGGTAGATCTCCCACGGTGATTTTATTTGCAAAAGCTCACCCAGGATTTCTATTGGAGGGGTCCCCATTTCACAGCAAAAACAGTCCTACCTGACTCCATCTCCTTCCCATGAGTGTGGAGATACGATTGGGGTCTCTCGGTCTTTCTCTTTCATCCTTGCTTGTTGTTACTGGGGAAACATCTTTAGCCATCACTGTCTCTCGCAGCAGGATCCATCACTTCTACTTACCTATCTAGGGTCTATCACAGGTCTTTGATCCACTGGATGAGAGCCCTTTTGCCCCAAAAAGGAATCAGATGTAAAAATCTCTCTGTAGATTAGTAAAAAGACCCTCTGGGAGGGAGTGCATGATGAAGTATCACTTCCATCTGAAACTCCAGGGTGAAGCTGGGAGGCCTCACCAGAGTGTAAAACTTAACCTTCACTGTTACAAGGCTTCTTGAATATGATTCCACTGAGCCCTAAAATGGCTGTGGCAGATGTAAATAAAAATAAAGTTAAGTTGTTACTAATAGAAAAGAAATGCCTGTTAAAAATAATGGGAGTATCTTTGTGGGAATACGTAATACAATATGGGTAAGATTTATCCAATGAGAAGTAAGAGCATTATATCGTCAACAACATGTTGTGCGGAAGTTTGATGTATAATAGGGGTGTGCATTCGGTCCCTACGTAATGGCAATCTGCAACGGATGTGGCCATATTCGTTGTATTCGTGGGGAAGCGAAACGTATCACGATTCCCCTCGAATACACGAATCTTCGCCGAATTATTTGGCCGCCTAAAGAACAATTTAAACAAACTCGCCATTTTGAATACTGGCAGGCATAATGACATAGTGAGGGCCTTTGCCCTCACTATGTCACAGGGGCCGATGGTCGGCCGATGTGACATAGTGAGGGCAAAGGCGATCGGTGCCATTTTGAGTACTGGCATCCGACGGCCAGAGTGCAGGAGGTCGCTCCCGGACCCCTGCTGGACTTTTGGCAAGTCTTGTGGGGGTCAGGAGGGTCCCCCAAGACTTGCCAAAAGTCCCTGGTGGTCAAGCAGGGGTCCGGGAGCGACCTCCTGCACTTGGACTGTCAGCTGCCAGTAATCAAAATGGTGCCGATAGCCTTTGCTCATGCTATGTCACAGGGGCTACCGGTGCCATTGGTCAGCCCCTGTCACATGGTAGGAGCACAAGATGGCACCGATAGCCATGCGACAGGGGCTGACCAATGGCACTGGTAGTCCCTGTGACATAGTAGGTCAAAGGCTATCGGCACCATTTTAAAACCGGTACCAAGGGTGTGAGTGCAGGGGATGGCTCCTGGACCCCCCGCTGGACCACCAGGGAGTTTTGGTAAGTCTTGAGGGGTCAGGAGGGTGGGGGGGTTGTAGTTAATTTAATTTTAGCAGGGGAACGAATCGAAATGGACGTATTAACGAATCGGAGCTCCATACGGCCGAATGCAACGTATCCACCCCTTGACGAATCTGAATCCCGAATGCAATGTATGGCGTCCCTCTGCACATCCCTAATGTATAATGAGGGAATACTCCATTTAACTAACTGCTATCGCCATTTTTCGTGATGCATGAATGAGGAAAGAGTGGATACTCTAGTTGGAGGATTATACTGATTGGATTGGGATTATGTAAGTAGAGTCTTGAACTTTTCAAAATTTTAAATTATATTGGGAAGGCATTTCTTTACAAAAAATGTTATCTCTTTATAGTCTGAATGGCGGTTTTACAAATTGTATGTTGTGATGCAGCAATGTCGACAAATTTGTGTGTTTGTTTTTTGAGTTATAAGTATGAATGTCACTATAAACCATTGTGATCTGCACATGGAACGATGGTATATAAATATCTAAAATGTCCAAATAAATAAATAAATATATTTGTATGAACATTTTGTGAAGTGAAAAGTTTGGCCATCGTAAAAGAACATCGAAAATTAGATTTTGATAATTATCGCTATGAACCGTAGACATTTGGTGGTCTGAATCCTATTTAAAAATTTGATCACAATGCATTTTTGTGTATACATTGAAGAGACTGGTCTGAATTCTGCTAAAAAAGTTTGATCAAATTTACCAGATATCCGGTGTGGAGAGATCCAAGATGGCTCCCTGAGCAGTCGCACGAACGGACGCTCTCCAAACGTTCTTCTTACCGCGATTTATATTTTCTTCATATTGAAATGCCCCATAAGCGAAAGGGCAAAGTGAGGGTCTATCCACCTGAGCCAACACTTTTGAGTGGTCAGCGAGTCATCCTGCAGTTTGCGACGCCACTATCTCAAATTCGGGTCTCGAGCCCCACTGGCGGGACAGGCAGAGGAGAGCCGTCGCCGCCTGGGGAAGTATCGTTGACCCCACCAACACCACGAGAACAGCCGAGGACTACCGCTCTAAGCCCCGCCGAGCGTGTAGAGTCGTCTGCAAATGAAGCTGCAGATCTGTCTCACCCGGGTGAAAGTTTTGACGAGGCGGTGGAGCAGGGGAGCGTACCACCCACCTCCACGACTCCAGAGAACTTGGCAAGGAGAGAGGAAGGTGCCGAGAGAATAACCCAAGGACTATCAATGGGAGGAGGAGAAAATGGAGCTATGGGTGGTATGAGAAGCCCTCTTCAGGTAAAAAGACCGGCTGTAATTACCATGGAGTCCCTATGGGACCTGATAGTTGGGATGAACAGGGTAGTTAATGAATATACCTGTGAAACGGACGAGAACTCCTTAAAATATCTTCTTTGGAAACTCAATTTAAAAGAGAGAGTGAAGAACAAGCAAACAACTTAGTGCAAGTGAAAAATGATTTAAAACAGATATCTGAACTGAGTGTAATGTCTTTGAAGGAACAAGCAGCCTCTATGCGCAGGCTTGAATCTATGGAGAACTATCTAAGACAACTGAATTTAAGGGTCTTAAATTTCCCTAAGGTAGTCGGTGAACTACCCTTAATAACGTTTAAAAGATATCTAAAGGAAATTTTGAAGATCCCGGAAGAGATGATACCAACGCCAAAAAAAATTCTTTTTTTGAAACAAAGACAGAGTCAAATCCAGATTTCCCCGATAGGGGTTACTGGTGATTTTGAGAATTTATCTGAATACCTAGAAAGCTCAGGTCTTGAAGTAATGGAAAGATTGGTTTTGTTTGTCTCATTATACTCTGAATACGATAAAGCTTTGATTATGAAATATTACTTCAAAGTGTTAAATGTTACCTATTTGGGAGGACTTGTCCGTATATTCCCTGATTTATCCAGAGTAACCCAGTTACGAAGGAAAGATTTCTTGAAAATGTGCCCAGAAGTTCGTACATTGGGTGCAGAATTTCTGCTGAGATATCCCGCTAGATGTGTTGCGATCCCCCCTGCTGCTGCGCTGCAGGAGGTCTCTTACCTTCCTCTGGAGGCCGCTCTGAAGCCAGGGCCTCGCCTGCGCATCATCCAGGACTTGCTCCAGGGCCTGAGAGGCCTAGCTGCTCCTGAGGCATGCCGGTGGCTTGCAGCCTCAGTGTTTGGACTTCCTGTTGGGCGACGCCCTTCCCTAGGGGCTGGCCCGCAGCTCTCTACCCTAGTTATAGGACCAGCGATGGGCGGTCCTGGCAAGCTCCTCCCAGGGAGTTGCCTTCTACCTCCAGTATTTAAGGACTTTCTGTTCACTGTGTCTTTGCCTTCGGATCGGGCTCTACAGTAGTCTGTAACTCTCCTGATCCAGGTCCTCCGTGACTCCGACTCCTGCTTGTCTTCAGCCTGCCTTGACTCCGGTCCGTGACTCCGACTCCTGCTTGTCTTCAGCCTGCCTTGACTCCGGTCCGTGACTCCGACTCCTGCTTGTCTTCGGCCTTCGGATCGGGCTCTACAGTAGTCTGTAACCCTGCTGATCCAGGTCCTCCGTGGCTCCGACTCCTGCTTGTCTTCAGCCTGCCTTGACTCCGGTCCGTGACTCCGACTCCTGCTTGTCTTCAGCCTGCCTTGACTCCGGTCCGTGACTCCGACTCCTGCTTGTCTTCAGCCTGCCTTGACTCCGGTCCGTGGCTCCGACTCCTGCTTGTCTTCAGCCTGCCTTGACTCCGGTCCGTGGCTCCGACTCCTGCTTGTCTTCAGACTGCCTTGACTCCGGTCCGTGACTCTGACTCCTGCTTGTCTTCAGCCTGCCTTGACTCCGGTCCGTGACTCCGACTCCTGCTTGTCTTCAGCCTGCCTTGACTCCGGTCCGTGACTCCGACTCCTGCTTGTCTTCAGCCTGCCTTGACTCCGGTCTGTGACTCCGACTCCTGCTTGTCTTCAGCCTGCCTTGACTCCGGTCCGTGACTCCGACTCCTGCTTGTCTTCGGCCTGCGGATCAGGTCCTACAGTCGTCTGTATCCTTGCTGATCCGGGTCTTCCGTGATCACTTATGCTTTGATGGATCCCTGTCCAGTGTCTCTGCCTAGATGTTTGTTCCTGTGCCTGCCAGCCGAAAGGGCTTCGGATGTGAGTATCCCAGCATCGGAGTTCCTGTTCGCCTGGGTCTTCCCCGCGCCCTCCTTCTCAGCGTGGTCCGCGACCAGCCTTCCTAGGCTGAGTAGGGCGCGTCTGGGACAGGGTGGTCCGCGACTCAGTCCCACGGGCGGGCTGAGTAGGGCGCCCTGATGGACAGTGCAATGTTCCCGTCCAGCCTTGTCTTCAGTGTCTGCTTCAGCCCTTGTCCGGATGTCTACCTGTCTCTGCCTTGACCTGGTTCCTGAGCCTTCTGTCCTGTTGGGCCCTGGAGTGGCCAACAGGAGGGATTCGTCCCACGGGCTCTTGAGCTTCTGCCAGCCGAGGGGGCTTCGGATGTGAGTATCCCAGCATCGGAGTTCCTGCTCGCCTGGGCCTTTCCTGTGTCTCGCTTCAGCCCTTGTCCTGATGTCTCCGTCTTGCTTCAGCCTGCTTCTGCCCCGTCTGATGTCTTCTGTTTAAGGACTCTGTCTGCCCTCGCCTCTGTCCGGCCTGCTGCCCATTGCCGTTCCCTGCGGCAGGTCCGAAAGGGCCGGGAACAGTCGGAGGACCGTTCATTAGTCAACTTCCCCGTGTTGGCTACCATGGGCATGCAGGTCCGGCTGAGGGTCGGACTCCCTGCTTCTGTTCCTGCCTGCCTGGCTCACCATGCCTGCTCAGCTCACCTCCCACGGTGTGGCCTTGGGCTCCTCCTGGGGTCCTGCCGTGGCCCAAGGGCTCACCACCCGCCCGAGACGACCGCGCCCGCGCGCTCGTAACAAGATGCGTAATTAGATACTCAGGAAATGTGTATGTGTTTTATAATCCTGAACATTTAAGGGAATTCATTAACGCCAAGAAAATCGTCCCTCTATCATAAATGTACTCGCGTAAAGTTTAAAAGAGGGTAGTAACAGTGAGCCTTTCTTCAGTATTGTCTTTGTTTCTATTTTATTACTCCTCTAGTATTCCATCTCTCCCCCAATATTACTTGAGAAAATGTAAAGGGAAAATTATCTGTTATTAGTGAATATAATGGAAAAGGAATATCTTTCTTTTGTGTTTAATCTTTTGCTGTATTACTAAGCAAAGTAATCCTTTGTGTTTGTCGTATAAAAATTAAATAAATAAATAAATAAATAAATAAATAAATAAAAAAGTTTGATCACAATGTGTTTCTGTGTATATACTGAAGAGACTAACTCTGTATATACAGTGAGAAGAAAAGGGCCAACAGATAAGGTAAGCTAGGTGCCTTTCTGAGCGCCCTATCGTATAGATTTTTCTGCCACGAACAGAGCACGAGTGGTCTGATAAGCGCCTAGCTTCAGAGTGGCCAGCTTAGGAAAGCGCTTTTCTTGGTGCCTGACATAGGCGCTTGCCTGGGTGGACAGATACACAGCCAGAAGAGCAGCAAGATTGTTAATTAACTCACATCCAAACAGAGCACCTATCTCACTGCTATGCCTGTGTGACTTAGCATCCATGAAAATATTTGCCATGTTTCCTGCAGCACAGTTATTTGAAATATTAAAAATACTTTCCAGGGTCATACTTTCACTTAAAGGGAGATCCGTTTGCTTGCTCGCTTTTATGCGTGGATTATTGGCGCGGGTTTTGAGCGTGGATGCGGCCACTTATGCTTAGATACGTGCATTTTCCCATATGTGCGTGCAAATCATTTGCATTATTTATGTTCTTTACATCCCGCAAAAGCAGCAGCTTCAGCCATGTGTGGAGATCAAAACTCGCGCTCATAACGAGCACCCGTTTTGCCGCAGGTCTTATTACATCGGCCCCCATTGTTTTTAGAAAAGATATATTTGAATGTATTTGTACTAGAGTGATGATAGTAGTATAATGTCTATTTTTACTTTTATAATAAAAAAATGTTTTTGAATATGATATTTGAATAAGATTGCTAGAAATTGAAAAGTTTGAGTGCATTTTTATTCTTTCTAAGTTGAGTGCTAGACAATAAATAGGGTTGGCATCCAACCACAGCTCTCCAGGTGGGAGGGACTGATGAAGGAGGGTGTTAGGTATGTGGATCCTTGAGTTGGCTGAGACGGATGGTGATGTACTGTGGGAACCCACAGTGGATGTCGCGGCCGGGAGGCGGCGATGAGGAGGAGGACCAGGAAGGCTTCACCCTTGAAAGCCCGCGGTCTCCCCAGGAGGATCCTGGGAGAACCCAAGCCACTGGGACTTAGACGAGATCCTCTGCGACCGAGGACCTGAGGAGATAGGCCCGGGAAGCAGCCGGCACCAGGAGGTCGATGAAGACTTCACCCTTGGAAGCCCGCAGTCCCCCCCGGAGGAGCCCGTGAGGACCCGAGCCGCTGGGACTTAGGCGAGGCCCCCTGGTGGGCAAAGAACCGGGAACCTATGGATGAAGAGAAGCCAGAAGCCAGAGTCCAGCAGGGGGCGGAAGCTGAAGCCAGAAGTCAGTGGACGAGCCAAGGTCGGAAGCCAGGAGTCAGAAGCCGAAGTCAAAGCCAAGGATAGAAGCAGAATCAGAAGTCCAGGAACGGAGCCGGAGTCAAAAACCAGAAGTCAGAAGCCGAAGAGACGATCAGGGATCCAATGCAGCAACTAGTAACTCTAACCAGAGTGAACCTCGTTGCAAGGCGTTGGATAGGCCTAGCTGCAGGGTTTAAATACCCCTGCAGCGTCTGATGTCATTGGAGGGCTGTCTTCACTTCTCCTGCGCTGGCCCCTTTAAATCTGGAGCCCCCGTGTACACGCGCGCCTAGGGAGCGGGGCCAGATGCGTCGGACCTACAGCGTCTCCTTCGAGGAGGGAGCACCGCGGCAGGGCCTGGATCAGGCCTTGCCAGCCAGAAAGGAAGCTCAGCAGCTCGGGCTGGCCTCGAGGTGAGTGGGAGGACCCAGGCTTGGCCTGGGACCGTAACAGATGGAAGGCTCATGATATTAAAGTTCTCTACAGGGACCTCGTGATAGCCCCTGTGACATAGTAAGGGCAAAGGTTATCGGCGCCATTTTGAATACCAGCAGCCGATAGCCTGAGTGCAGGAGATCGCTCCAGGACCCCCGCTGGACCACCAGGGACTTTTGGCAAAATTGTAATTTAGGCTACCAAATACTACTGAGCTACCCAGTTTATTAGTGCATACTAGGGATGTGCAGCAGGAACGGATTCGTCCCATTCAGTATTCGTATTCGTCGGGACCCAAATCCATTGCATCCGTTCTCGGGGGACCCTGGTCCATTCATTAATTATATATGTATTCGTTTCTCAAAAACACCCCATTCCAACCCTTTAAATTTAATTTACTACAACTCCCCACACTCCTGACCCCCCAAGACTTGCCAAAAGTCCCTGGTGGTCCAGCGGGGTCCTGGAGCGATCTCCTGCACTTGGGCCGTCGGCTGCCGGTATTCAAAATGGTGCCGATAGCCTTTGCCCTTACTATGTCACAGGGGCTATCGGCGCCATTTTGAATACCGGCAGCCGACGGCCCGAGTGCAGGAGATCGCTCCAGGACCCCGCTGGACCACCAGGGACTTTTGGCAAGTCTTGGGGGGTCAGGAGGGTTTGGGTTTATTAGTTAGTGATACGTTGTATTCGTAGGGGTTCGCCATACGTTTGGAAGCTTCCATTGTGTGAACTGTGTACAGTGGATTGGGGTGTCCCTGTGTTTGGTAAATTCAACGATAGGGAAGACCTGCAGCATACTACTCCTCCTCCAGGGTGTAAACCTGACAGTGACCTGATGCAGAGGAGTTTCAATATTAAATTGTCTGTCTTTAATGACTATCTCCATGGTTGGGAGACCAGGAAGAGTGGGACTTCTTTCCACTCTTCCTGTCTCTGGTTTATTTTTTCCCCTTTTTTGGGTAAGAGACTATTTTTGTTCCACCTGGAGCTGAGTGCCCTTGGTACCAGGGAATCAGCTACTGTTCTATTGGAAAGAGGCATCTTTCCCCTAGGAAGAACCTGAAGATTGGAGGAGAATCGGGGAGGACTGAATTTTTGCCTTGCACAGAGGAAGGAAAGATCTAAAGATATTTGGAAATATTGTTGCTGTGGACTCAAGTGGGGTTTTGCTTGAGAGGAGAGTGCCCATCTGGTACTTTACAAGGAGAGTTAAAGTGTTTAAGAAGACATCAGGAAAGGTATGATAATTTTATTTATATTCTGCTTTTTCAGGCACTTCAAAGCAGATTACATTCAGGTACTGTGGGATTTCCCTGTCCCCAGAGCAGCATGTGTTAAACGAGCGCTCGTGATTGAGCGCCCGCTCTCTTAACGCGCACCGATCCACCTCTCCCATGTGCCTTAGTATTTAAATGGTCTGCCACGGTAAAAAAAAGAGGCACTAGGGGAAAGTTTGCATCCCTAGCGCCTCCTCGGCATTGTGCCCCCTGGGAGAGGTGGCTGCCAGCGGGTTAGGAAAATGGAAGCACAATTTTACAAGCATCCGTTTTCCTAACTTGTGCCCAGCCATAGGTTAGGAAAATGCACGCTTGTTAATTGAGTGTCGTTTTCCGAACCTGACCACCAGCATACCTTTTTTTTTTTTTTTTTTTAACTGTTCTCCTTTTTCAGTTCCTCTGACTTAATATCGCCATAATATTAAGTCGTTAATTTTTGAGAGTAAAAATGTGCGCATTGGGGGTAACAGCTAATAGTCTCATCAACATGAATTCATATGTGATCAGCGCGATTAGCTACATGGTCGACTGGACGTGCATTTTGGAAGGCGTTAGCCCCCGTTTTGCATTGGGGTTATGGATGCGCGTCCAATTGCATGTTGAGCCGTGTGCTGGCCGCAGCACGCGGTATTACATCAGCCTGAGACAATGGAGGGTGAAGTGACTGATCCAGGGTCACAAGGAGTGGCAGTGGGATTTGACCCCTAGCATGTAGCCCACTACTCTAACCATTATTCTCCTCCTCCACTCTTTATGTCTGATAAAACTATTGGGACTTTATTCTAACCGCTCCACAGTGGGGAGAGAGCACTTAAAAAAGGGGATTGAACTATCACCAGACTAATTGTAGAAATCCGAGTCAACTGGAGAAATTGGAAAGAGAAGGAGATCAAGTGTTAAGTTGTGCTTCCAAAGGAATTCAGAGACTTTGCTATAAAAGTGATGTCGCAAGTTTATTAATCTTTCCATTGTATTATTATATATATTGACTTTTGTTGAAACATTGAGTGCTGCAAATATTCTTCAGTCATCAAATCAACTATTAGTAAAAGAAGTTGGAAACCACATTGCTTCTCAGTGTGCTTTTTGGATGCAGAGAGACTGTGTTTATTATTAGTGCTATTTACAAAGGACAAGAAAGGGCTGGTGCAAAAAGGAACTATTGATTCCCCCCCACAGGGAGCCCTGGAACTCAG
This sequence comes from Rhinatrema bivittatum, assembly GCF_901001135.1. Lineage (NCBI taxonomy): Eukaryota > Metazoa > Chordata > Amphibia > Gymnophiona > Rhinatrematidae > Rhinatrema > Rhinatrema bivittatum. The sequence continues at coordinate 373,696,041 of NC_042619.1, forward strand.
AAGGTGTAATAATTATCCGTGGAGAAACTGAGAGAACAGTGTACAGAAAGGGATCATCTCTCTTCCTGGGTGCAAGCATAAGGGTTACAGTACCAAATACTGCAAGTATATAACTTAAGAAAGAAATATTTTAAAGTGGAAAGTATGTTCCAGAACAAGGAGCCATGACAGGAGACTCAAATGGGGACTGGGGGAAGAACGTTACAAAAATATTTCTTCACAGAAAGGGTACTGGATGCATGGAATAGGCTCCCAGTGGAGACGTAAACCGGGACAGGATTCCAGAAGGCAAGGGAAAAGCAGGAGGGAGAGCTGTAAAGAACTGAATGGAATGGAAAGCAAGAGACCTACAGGGAGCTACTATTGCTTTTGTAACAGAAAGTAGATTGGCCACACTAGATGGGTCTTACCATTCTTGTCCGGTTCTGAACACCAAATAACAAGGCACTTCAAACCCACATGAAGGAATTTTGTTTTCTACAGGCACTGAATGTGGGAAAGGGCCCCACTGGCGGATCCATTTCCAGTGTACCTGTTCCATAGCCCCTACAGCAGCAGAACAAGCCGCTGCTCCTCCTCCAAAGCAAAAAAAGGCTGGGAATACATAATATTACTAATCACCCGAGTTGACATTGGCTTTAGACTTTGTGAAACCTCCTTGTGTTATTGTTTTCGTTTGGCTCCTTTTGCCCTACTTCTGTGTCGCCGGTTTCCTTTTCTTGGATGCGCGCCCGTCTCCTCCCCCACACAGCAGGGAAGGAAAAAAAAAAAAAAAAAAGAAGGAGAAGAAGAAATAAAAAGGTCACGTATGTTTGGAAAAAATATGTAGGTCAGTGGAACATTTCCTGCACTTGCGAGGAGCGCGCGCGCGCTGCGGCTCTCATCCCAAAGCCCAAGTAAACCTCCTCCCCCCCCCCTACCTCCCCCTTCGCTTACCCCCTGTTGCTTCTCTCTCCGCCGCCGGTGCCCTCGCAAGTGCCGCCATTAATCGTTCTCACACACTCTCGCTCTGGTTTTTTTTTTTTTTTAATCCCTGACCCACTTTCGACGCCAGTCTCGTTCTCCCTCACCTCTCTCCTCCCCCTCCCCAGGATAACGAGTCCGTGCCTGCGGGCAGCAGCAGCGCTCCTTCCACCCCCACCCCCGGCGATAGCACTTATCTCTCCCCCTCCCCGACCGAGCACCCCCGACCCCGGGCTTTCACTGGGAGGGGGGAGGCATCCGAATAAAATGCTCCCTCCCCCCCCTCCGTGAAGCTGCAGCTCTGGGCGGCTGCTGCCTCCACCTCCCCCTCTAGTTCGCTGAAGCGCTCGGCCCAAAGAGCGGCGCCAGAGCCCGGTGCCGGCGGAGGCTGCGTAGAGTGAGCCGTGGGTGCCGCCCCCCTCCCCCGTCACGGTCCGGCCGAGCGGCGGCGGCTTCCCCCCTCGCACCATGCGCTACAGCAGCGGCAGCGGCGGCGGCGGGCGGGCGGAGAGTCCCGGCTTCTTCCGCCTGAGTGACACTTTGCCGCCGGATTCCGGCCCCGGGCCGGAGAGCAGCGGCGGCGGCGGAGACCTCGCCGGCGCCAGGAGAGACGGGAAGGGCAAAGCCAAGCTGAAGCTCCAGAGCGCGGGCCGAGAGCGGGAGCTGCCCAGCCGGAGCCAGGTGGCCTCGGCGGACAGCAGCGGCGCCCAGCCCGCGCCCCGCTCCTGCGGCACCAGGTAAGGAGGAGCGCCCGTCACCCCCCCCCCCCCCCCCCCCCCCCCGTAGCGCGCGATGCTAACAGCCGCGGTGCCCGCACATCGCGCGCGCGCTGCCTTCATGCACCTGGGGGGGCACACGGAGCTCACTGTGCCCCTTACAGCTGCCCTCGCTATCTTTCAATAACCCTGAAACTAACTTACCGGCACGGTACACTGACACAGATTATATTGGTGATTGTTTTTGTCTGGTTTTGTTTTTTTTTTTTTTTTGGGTTTTTTTTTCTAATTGAGGTAATGCATTATTTGCTGTAGAAGCAGCCCTTGCGCTTCTTGAAATACGGGTTAAGTCATCAGGCAGCTACGGCTACAGAGAATATTTCGGTTTGGGCTAATGGTCAACAACATTGGCTCCGACGGGGTAAACAACTTTATATTCGCCCAGAACGGGAGCAGGACCCAAAATGTGCCGCGGGCACCGGCTGTGGGTTTAGCTGCTGGTTTGCGGCTTGTGTCTGGGACTCTGCCGAGATGTGGCGCTGGCTTTCATTTGGGGGGTTTCCGGACCTGGTGAATGCTTCGTTCCCCCCCCCCCCCCCCCCCCCCAGATGACAGCGCTAAGAGGCGAGAGAAAAAAAAAAAAAAGGCAGGGCGAAACGAGGTCAGGGAAACTTGACGGCTCGGTAACACTTCCAGCCCTGACATCAGACCTTGGAAATTCCTGCTCGGCGATCCCACGCCCGCAGACAATTAGGAACCTGTTCGTGGGGCAGGTAACGCACGCATTCAGAGCTATGGAGTAGTTACGGAGCTGCAGCTTCAACAAGTGCCTACTGCCTTAACATAATTATTTATGTAGCTCCAGCACGGATGTGATTTTACTTGGAGTCCTAAGCCAGTTCGTATCCAGAAATCTGTGGCAGCAGCAGTAGTAGTTACGGTAGTGGAAGAAAACTAGAGGATCTTTCCTAATGGGGGAAAATCCTATAGGCAAATTGAGGTTATTGTTTCATGTTGTGACCCAAACATTACAGATTTAAAATATACCATAAGGGTAAACCAGTAAGATCTTTGTTCAGTCTGTACCAGGAAGAATTAATTATTATAGCATTTTCCCCCATAGACACAAATGGAATAAATCCTTTAATACATAGACCTAGGGCCAGATGTAATATTTTGGCACCCAGAAGGCAGAGTGAAGCCCCTCGAGAGCTGTACTGGCATAGTGCCCTAAAGCAAGTGGAAGCAGGCTCCTCTTTTAACTGGGATATTTGCCACCTTCAAAATCTGGCACTCTAGGCAGTTGCCTAAGACTAAAGCCTGGCCTGGATAGACCACTTAAATAGCTAAAATGGTAGCGGGCATATGGTGGCCACCGTTCTAGATCCTTGTGCTGCAGAATGTTGCTGTTTAAGAAATTGCCTGGTGACTCCTATAGGCTAGCAGTGGCCTGATTCCAGCCTCCGGGTCACCTTCCCCACCTCCTCCATGGAACGTCACTGGCATCCCGTGACTTACACCTGGGCTTTGCATATGGTCCTGAGTGTAAATAACATTTAAAGCCGTGCCAACAAATGTCACTAGCACCATCTTTCTTTATGCCTGGATTTTATATTTACATTCTGTGTAATGTTTTTATTCTCTAATTGTGCTTTGGTTAAAGGAGCAATATAAGAGAAGAACCCAAATGAAACAACATTGTTTTTCCCCACTTATTTCTTGGTGAAAACAAATTGTTAAGCGTTAGTAGTAAGTGGATGCCTCAAAATAACAAATTGCCTCTTTCTATTCTTGCTGTATTGCTTTGTCTGTTGTAGGGTTTATTTCAGGATTTTTTTTTCTGGTAGATTTTATTATTTTTTTGGGTGTTCGTGCTTTTTAGTTGCTTGTATTTTACATGTATCACTGGTTTCTCTGTCTGGGGTTCTTTCATAAGGATTGTAACAGTAGTGTTTCAATCTATCTAGATTCAGAATGGTGGAAGTGACTAAGAAGAACTTAAGAAGTAGTTTTCAAAAACTATAAATGTTATTTTAAGACATAAACAAAAAAAGAATGTGATGATTATCTAAAGAACATTTTCTAGTACTGCTGGAATAAAAAAATATGGTATAATAATTGATTGCATTCCTTGCCATTAAACCAGCTTTTACAAAAGTTCCTTATAGACATTGCAGCTCGGTTTATGAGGCCATTACTCTTTTACCAGTTGCAGTCTGCACTGTGGTTTGCTCTACAAGAAATCAACTGGAAGCAAACAAAATCAGAATCTAGTTGCTATAAATACCGTTCATGAGTTACTTTGGGGAACCAATAATTCAGTTTTGCTATAATCCCCCCCATTTGTCTTTTTGAAATGGTTATCTGCAAAAGTCCTCATGCGAGAATGAGATGCTCCCATTTCACTTGTGTGGCTGGTGGGCATGGGAGAGTCTCATTCACATGATATCCTGGTTCACTATGTGTGCTTTACTGGGACTGCAGAGGAACGGGCACATACAAAGCTCAGGGCATTTTCTTTCCAGCGGTGACATCATAAGGCAGCTAGCCAGTGCTAATGACTTAAAAGTATAAAGATAAAAAAAATCGAGGGAACTTGCCTGCACAAAACAGAGAAGGCTTCTTTGCTGGCAGCAAGTTTCACAAAAATTTGTTGAGAATTAAATACTGTCGGGTTGTTTTAGGGTATTTTTTATACAAGGAACTTGATGCTTCCATCCTCTGCCCACTCTACCCACAATTTAAGCACTGTTTAGCTAAATTTGCTGTAAATAAATATCCTATTTGCAACAATATTAACACTGGGGGGAAAAAAACCAAATTCCAAACTTTTAGAGAAGTGTGACAGCATTCAAGAAGCTGTTTTTCCCTCATAGAGACAGAATAAGAGAAAAGCCTTTGTGCATGACACCGGTTTTCACAGAATGAGTTTTATCAATGCAGGGCCGCTGCATCATTGTAAGGGCATTTGCATTATAAATTATTCTCTTCATTTTTTCTTTAAAATATAATAAATACCTTACCGATTAGTCATGAAAATCCAGATGGCAAGTTGCAGATATTCACATAGATGGAGTTAGATCTCTTCTGGAATAGACTACTTTTTCATAATATTTTTTTCCACTATTCCTCACCTCAAGTAGAATTGAACCTGGACATTAAGACCAGCATTGTGCCAAAAAAAATGCCTGATCCGTATGGATAGGTGGTGTAATTGCACGTATTTCACATACACTATGTATGTATGTATGATAGCTAATAATAACAGTAGTTACATAGCCAAATACAAATGACGAGAAGAGAACTTTTGGATGCTCTGGAAAAACACAAGTGCTGGTATTTATATTATTATCAGTGCCTCTCAGCACAAACCCTGGCAGGATTAAGATGGGTATGAATCAACTCATCCACTAATTCATCACAATACAGAGAACAGCAGAGTGCTAATAACTTCATTTTGCACCAATTTCATTTTGATTCATAAGTAGCTGGGAACGTTTCTGTGTTTTATGCCAGTTGAATAAAGGAACCCATATCTGTAATTTTAATCTGGACGATGGAAATGTAAGCCATTTTTCCATGGTCTTAGCGTAAAGCTATGAAAGAGAGAGACTAATGCGCTAAGATGATTGGTGCAAATTTTTTTCATGTATTTGATAAGCTGTTGTGTGGTTCAGCTTCCTAATATATCTGATTTTGACATGTGACTTTTTCCATAGCTTCATGGGTTGTTGATGTTGAAGCTTCCGATTCTTGCTCAGGGGCCTATACTGAGAGAAATCTGTGATATTAAATTTATTTGTTTATTTATTTATTTGTTTATTTATTTAAAAATGTTTATATACCGCTTTTACAAACCAAGTTTAGTCAAAACGGTGTACAATATATCAGTCAAAAAATTCAAAATATAAAGTAAAACTCAATTAAAAGTTACAAAAAATATAATAATATAAATAAACAAGCTTAAAACAAAACCATAATTATTAAAAAATGAATAATAATACTACTAATGTTAGCACGTGAAAGAGAGGAATAACATGGTTATTGGTGTGTGTGGGGGAATCAACTTTGATTTGATTGTAGAATTTGAGTTTGATGTTTGGAACTTTGTTTTCATGTCAGAATGAACAAGCAAGCAGCAGGATCATTTTTCATGCATATCAATTTAACAAACTGTTTGCTTTTTTGAAAACATGAATTAATGAACAGCAGTTATCCTGGTGGCTGTCTGTTGATATTGTGGGGATTATGGCAATAAATAGGCACTTTGAAGTTTCTTACAAAAGCACAATGATTGGCAGATAAAAACATTCAAACATTATGTGTTCAAATAGGATTTACTTCTTTGAACAGATGTTTTTACATGGAAGATGAATTCTCTTACACTGTAATAGGAATTCTTGTAAGCTGAATGTAGTGTAGTACTAAATTTTTTTAAACCATCAATTAGGTTCCTATTAATTGTTTGATTAATTTTATTAAATTTGGACCTCATTTTCAGAAGGCTTGCATCCATTCTATGCCCACAAAAATCATTTTAAATTAGAGGAGCTGTTTTAACATTTTGGGGCAGATGTACTGTGTATTTTTGCCATAGACACAAAATGAGGAAAACCCTTCAGTCCTTAAAGTGAAGGTCCAGTGGACCTCTAAATTCCCTCCAAAGTTTATTACAGAGGAAGGAAATCCTTTCAGTCTGAAAATGTGATGGAGCATTATTTGGGCTCTAGATCTGACCTTTTTTCCTCCTTCACTTTGTACCTCCTTCTCTCACTCTCATTTTCTGTCTCCATTGCTCATTTTGCACCAGCTAGTCTGACTCCTCTGCTTTCCTATGTTCTTACCATCTTCAATTTCTCTCCTTTTTTTTTTTTTTTGTTATTTTTCCTCAGTGCTATAAATGTTTGCATGCACCCTCCCTCGACAGTTATGTCCCAGTTGTCTTGGTTCCTTTATTTCTCTAAAGTCTTGGAATAGGCTATTCTTTGTCAGTTTCTCGCATTTCTCCTCTCCTCTTCTGTTCTTGACCCTTCTCAATCTGCTAAAACAGTTTTGGTTCACTTAACTGATCACTTAGTAACATCTCGTCTTGAGAGCTCTCCTCTTCTCTTATTCTATTTAGCCTGTTAGTTGCATTGGATACCATTGATTACTTATTCCATTCTTCTTTCTAAATGATCATCTGTGGGTATTTCACTAGTTCACCACCTCTCGCCCCCAACTGTTCTTAGTGTCTCATCGAAAATAATACTAAATCAGACTCCTCTACTCTTTATCTGTCAGCAGTGCCCGAGACTCAGTCCTCAGCCCTCTGCTATTCTCTGTCTCACTAGGCCTGAGCTCTCTAATATGTACTCACAGTTGCTCTTATTATTGTTTTCCAATGATTCTCAGCTCTTCTTTACATAACCTTCTCCTGTTATCTATACTGTTCTTCTTCCTGACTTTCTTCTGTATCTGCTTGGATGTGCTTACAGTTTCTTTGCACCTGATAACAAAACAACGTCCTGTTCTTCCGACTGCCCTGTTCATTAATTCCATATCTCTCCCTTTTTCAGATTCTGAAAAAAAAAAAATACAACCTTGCGATCATTATTGATTTTTCTCTTTCCTTTATTTCACACGTTCCTTCCAGTTCCTAGTCTTGTTCCAGGCTTGCACACCGATTTATTTAACAGTCACAAAAATCCTCCCTTTCCTTTCCACTGAAGCCAGCCTTTCTCTGTTTCAGGACTTGTTCATGTCTTCTCCTTGGTCTTCTCTGAATCTTCTCTGTGTCCAGAATCATCAAAATTCATCTCCTTTTCATATATTTTTTTTTTTTGGCTTTTCCAAAATATACTTCTCTTTATTTGTTTCTAATCAAGTTTCAATGCCAGTTCAAGATTCCAGCCTTTAGATTAAAGTACCTAAATATTTTGCCTCCCTCATATCTTCTCTTCTTTGACCTGACACTAGATCTTTTCTTGCTTTTTCCGTTCTTATGATGACAATTTTATGCTGGTCCTTCCTACTCACCTGCCTTCATTGTGTTTTTATGCTTTCACAATTCTCTAACACACACCCCATGCTATCCAGATTATTATTTAGTTCATCAGTCATCATCAAGTGCTGTCTTGGATACAAAAGGTTGGAATATATTCCACACCAGTATTCTTGTGGCTCAGCTTGCCTCCTCACCCGTGTTTACAGATTCTTAATCATGTTTTAATGTCATCACCTGTTTTCTTCTATCTGTCTTGCCCTCCAGAATTAACAGGGGAGTTCATGCCACTCTTTGTGTTGCTTTGTTCCCCTCTCTCAGTGCCATTGGGTGCTCATGCCATCGTTGGTGCTCCTTTTCCCCACTCTTGATGCCTTGGAGTGCTGTTCCCTCTGCTTCTATTTGGATAGAAAACCCCAAAGTAGGATGCATTGCTTCCCCCATTTGATTTTGGAAACAAAGGAAACAAAATAACAGAATGAACTTGGGAAGAAAAACCAACAAAGCAAATGCAAAAACAGAATCAAACCAATGCAAAGAAATGAGCCAAAATCATTCTCTGTGCATATCCTTATTGTAGTATATTATCGTTATACATTATTTCTACCAATTTGCTGATCCAATCCATCAAAAGCTTTGGCATACTCAATGAAGGAGATGTTTCTTCTTTTGAATAATTCTCTTATATATCATTTCCAAAAAATAAATATCAGCTTGTGTTCCTTTTCCTCTTCTGAATCCTAATCGCCTCTTCTGTTGATACTGTTAACAACTGGTGTGATTCTTGCTTTTAAGGATCTGTAAATCTTCAATATATTTGATATCAAACTTATTATACTCCAGTGCTTTGTTGATTTGGGGAATTCAAATAATGGTACTGAGAAGCAACTCTTCTTGGAATTTTCTGATTCATCAGGCTTGTGAGAGATTTAACTCCTTCTTCATCTGCATTCTGCAGAAAGTCCACAGGTATTTTATCATCTCCAGGTGCTTTGTTTTTGGAAACTTCTTTATCACTTTTTTTGACTTATTCTATCATCATTACAAAGTTCTTTTCAGATACGCTCCTTTTATCTTTCTTTACTTTCTTTTTTTGAGTCTGTAGTAAATTGCCTTTCCTATTTTCAGTTCCTACATAAGAGCATAAGACATGCCATATTGCGTCAGACCAAGCAGGGCCGGTGCAAGGGTATTGTGCGCCCTAGGCGACCCTTGCGCTGCCACACCCCCCCCCCCCCCCCCCGGTTGCGCCCCTCCCCCCTTACCTGTTTTGGCGCCGACTGTGTGCTTCTCAGGGCGCCGAGCCGTAGGGGGCGCCGAAGAGCAGCCACGTGGTGCCGCAAGCGGGGCCTATCCCGCTCGCAGCAAAGAGAAATAGAAACAGTTGGCGCCGAAACAGGTGGTGGGGGGGGGGGGGGGGGGCGCGACACTGTGTCTGCTTGCGGCACCACGTGTCTGCTCTTCGGCTCCCCCTATGGCTCGGCGCCCTAGGCAACCACCGAAGTTCGCCTAATGGACGTACAGGCCCTGAGACCAACGGTCCATCTAGCCCAGTATCTTGTCTCCAAAAGTGGTCAATCCAAGTCACCAGTACCTGGCAAGTACCCAGACACTAAATAGATCCCATGCTACTAATGCCAGCAACAAGCAGTGGATATTCCCTATTGATTAATAGTAGTTTATGGACGTATCCAAACATTTTTAAAAACAAAATACATTAACTGCCCTAACCACATGCTCTGGCAATGAATTCCAGAGCTTAATTGTGTGTTGAGTGAAAAATAACTTTTTTCAATTTGTTTTAAATGTGCTACTTGCTAACTTCATGCAGTGCCCCCTAGTCTTTGCATTATCCGAAAGAGTAAGTAACCGATTCACATTTACCCATTCAAGTCCTTTCATGATTTTGAAGATCTGTGTCATATCCTCCCCCCCCCCCCCCCCCTCCAGCCATCTCTTCTCCAAGCTGAACAGCCCTAACCTCTTTAACCTTTCCTCTCGCTTATTTAGCTTAAATGTGTTTTTTAATTCATTCTGGAGCTCTGTTTCTGTGCTTTTGCTCTTGAGAAGTTTAGTTTTTTGTATCTTGTTTCTTTAATTTCGTATTTGTTTTAAGCCAAACTACGTTGTGATCTACTCCACAGTCAGCTCCTGGTCTACCTTTTTCATTTCTTATTTAATTATAAACATTTTTAGACCTCCTTCCCATCTAGAGATTGCCCAAGATGGTTTACAGAGTCAACATCCACAATCAATGTCCAAATAAAACACAAGAGAACATAGCAACCCAAAGACAGGCAAGTTGAAATTAAAATTACAAATTAGTGGTGATCATCACTGTATACTTCATAACCTTCAGCCCACTGCATAAGGCATTCTATCCTACCTCAGGGTCATCGTAGCGTAGCAAAGCAAAGAGCATCAATCCATGTACTGTTTCTAAATTAGGTAATGATTATATAATCAATTTGATTTGTAATTATTTCATTTGGTGATGCCCATTTATCTTTAGCTGAAATATTTTGTTCATACCATGTGCCAATAATAAAAAAACTGCTATTTGAAACAGATTTATATTAATGTTTCCCCATTTTTATTTATTTCTTACACTCCAAATGGTCACACAGTGTCCTCATACCTTTGGCACCCTACTTTAGCACTAAAGTCAACTACAATGATAAGTCTGTCCAAATACCTCTAGTTCTCTTTGATGACTTTTTTCAGTTCTTCATAAAATTGTTCAATTTCATTTCTTTCTGCATCTTTATTTGGCACATATATTTATATCCTCAGGGTGTTCTGAAGTTTACCTTTGAGCTTCAATGCTATAATCCTTTTAGAAAAAGTATGGCAGTAAAGTTCCAACTAGTCTTTATAATGAAAACCACACCCTTGACTTTGTATGTTCGCCAGTTGTTGGTATTGTTGCAATGAACTCTCCTGCCTCTTTCCAGAAAGTTTCAGCAGTTCCCATGATGTGAGCTTTCATCTTTCCTTTCCTGTACTGCACAAGAAAGTCTTCTGGGTGTCATAAGCCTTCTAACCTTCCAAGCAGCAATGTAGTGACAGTGGCATGATGATGGTATGGGTCTGCCTGTTGTCCCACAATTCCCCCACTGAGCTGGACCGTTAGAGCCATTTGCACTAACCTCCCTTTTGATAAGAAATAGATTTTGTGTGTTGCACTTTTCCATCACTGTACCCAAGGGTTAATAGATAAGAAGAACTAGAACTACTTGTAGTCCCCCCCCTTCTGTGTTCCACTCCTCACTGAATAAGGGTTGCTTACTCCACAAGGGGGCTAGTTCAGTTCTCTCACTCCCACCGCCCCAAGACTCCTTCAGCAGGAGAAAAACGCTGCTTCCAGTCCATCGGGCATTACTACTGTTTTTCTATCTTCAGTAAAATCTCCTTTCACAGTAGTTGTGATCCAACCCATCTTAAGTGTTACTGGAAAGGCTTCTGCAAACGAAATAACTTGCCGTCTGGTACAGTTCTTTGGTGTGGCATTCATAATTCCTGGTGTAACATTCTACCAATGAAGCTCTTCTTCCTTTGAATACTTCCTTGGATTTCCTCTGGTTCTTTCTGGATTTTGGTGCCTTTCCTGGGGGCAGATGTTAGGGTTCCTCCATCCAGTCAACTGAGTGCAAAGATAGCAGACCACAAAATTTCAAGCCACTAAATATTCATCACAAGCACGTTTGGTTTGATTGTTCGTGATCCTCACGGCTGTACTGTGCCATGTTCAGGATGACATTGAGTTATAATAGTATGCCCACAAATTCTGTTTTAAGACATTTTTTTTTTCTTTTGCGGTTGCATGAAGGGCCCCAGTGCCTCACAATTGGTATTGAAAGATGCGTTCTCACAATAAGGCTTTCTTCTGCCTAGAGTTCCTCCGAGTCCTTACTACCCAGGATTCCCCTTTGTACCTGGGATCCGTTGCTTGCTCTTTGCTGGGGTCTCCTTTCCCCCTCCATGCACTGAGTAGGCACTGACTCAGTCAACCTCTCGGAGTGAGCATAAGAACATAAGAAATTGCCATACTGGGTCAGACCAAGGGCCCATCAAGCCCAGCATCCTGTTTCCAACAGAGGCCAAACCAGGCCATAAGAACCTGGCAATTACCCTTTTTCCATCCCAGTGGCATTGACTGGGCACACAACTCTTACAACTGTTTGTCAGATTGGCAAAGAGCCCTTCAGGCTAAGTGACACGGGGGTACTACTGGACCACTCCAATCACCAACCATCAAACCCCCATAAATCAACTTGCTCCTGCAAGGGAAAAGAACCGTAAAAGAATGAGGTTTTCACCCAGTTCTTCTTTTACTAAACAGGAAAAGTGGAACAATATTCCTTTCAGAAAAACAAAAAAAAAAAATAAAGAACCAAGTAATTGGCCCATTGATTACAGGGTCATTTATCAAATTGCTGTAAGCCATTAAGCCTAGCTGTCAGGGCCCTTCTACAACCACCGGAGGGGGGGAGGGGGGGGGGGGGAGAGAGAGCCCAGTCATAATGCCCTCATCCTAGGTAGGTAACATCAAGCAAGGTTGAGAGAACATTGCACAAATCTCACCTTTGGGTGAGTTTCCTCACTCCGAAGGTCATCAAATCTTCACAAGAGAGCACTGTTCTGTTCGTATGTCTCACTTTGAATATCAAAGTGGCCCCTAATCCCCTACACTAATACCTAAACCTCACCTCGCGTTACTAGGTGGGCCTCCCATAGAAATATAAATACCTACCTAGTGTGAGGGCATTATGGCTAGTCTCTCTCTCCCTCCCCCTCTCCCATAGTTGTAGAAGGGCCCTGATAGCTAGGCTGTCTCTCCAGGAGCTTAGATCTACTAAACATGGTCCCCCCAGTGGTTGTATGTAGGAAATACAACAATTCTGGCACTTATCACACAGCGTGATAAAGTTATCACAAGTTGCAGTAATTTAGTGCTTTGCATAAGTATTAGCATAAACTGCCTATTACCATAAAACACACCCCTTTTTCCTATCGCAAGTGATATTTAGTGCATTTTGATAAATCCTGGCCTTAATTTGCTATCCATTGTCAAAGTGTTTGTTTAATTAATTTATGCATGTCCATTACATTCAACGAGATTTGTGCCTTTATGCTCCAGTAGTCTTAGGGAGGGTAGTTTTCAAAGCATTTCCACGGGAGAAACAGTGGCTTGCTATAAAATTGCCTGCCTAATTTGTGGGAAAACATATGCATGTATATCCTGTATGAGTGTATGAGCTGATCCCAAGGGGCAGGTCTCTGAGGAATTGCACTTAACCTGCCTATAATTTTTATAAATAAATCATTTCTCCCATGGTTAGTTTCTCTGATCGATAGTGCAGTGTATGTTTGTACCACTCGGTGCAATTGCGATTCCCGATTATCTGTTAATAATTGTTTGTCTTTTTCTTCTTTTAATTTTTTTTATGTAATCTGCTTAACACAGCTGGTCTGTTATAAGTGGAATAGAAACTTTATAAATAAGAAAGCAAAGCAAATGCAAAGCAAACAGAATGGTAGGAATTATTAGGAAGGGAATGGTTAATAAAATGGAAAATGTCATAATGCCTCTATATCTCGCTATGGTGAGACCGCACCTTGAATACTGTGTACAATTCTGGTCGCCGCATCTCAAAAAAGATATAATTGCAATGGAGAAGGTACAGAGAAGGGCGACCAAAATGATAAAGGGGATGGAACAGCTCCCCTATGAGGAAAGGCTGAAGAGGTTAGGGCTGTTCAGCTTGGAGAAGAGACAACTGAGGGGGGATATGATAGAGGTCTTTAAGATCATGAGAGGTTTTGAACGAGTAGATGTGAATCAGTTATTTACACTTTCGAATAAAAGAAGGCCTAGGGGGCACGCCATGAAGTTAGCAAGTAGCATTTTTAAGACTAATCAGAGAAACTTTTTTTCACTCAACGCACAATAAAGCTCTGGAATTTGTTGCCAGAGGATGTGGTTAGTGCAGTTAGTGTAGCTGGGTTCAAAAAAGGTTTGGATAAGTTCTTGGAGGAGAAGTCCATTAATGGCTATTAATCAAGTTTACTTAGGGAATAGCCACTGCTATTAATTGCATCAGTAGCATGGGATCTTCTTGGTGTTTGGATAATTGCTAGGTTCTTGTAGCCTGGTTTGGCCTCTGTTGGAAATAGGATGCTGGGCTTGATGGACCCTTGGTCTGACCCAGCATGGCAATTTCTTATGTTCTTATGACATTAGGGCAAGGTTTAGTGAGACTTCTGTCACATACTGAGGATACCCACACCAGCAGAAGCCACAGAATGCATACTTAGAAAAGGCAGAACTACCTACAGAGGCAGAAAAAGAAATATCTCCTTACATCAGCTTATAAATACATATATCACATATACTGCACATAGCAAATTGCAGAAATGTGTGTATGAACAGATATACATACACACATTTCTGCAGTTTGCCTAAAATCTCCATTTCTCTAGAGTTTTTTCCCAAAGTGGTTAATTATGAAGCAATCAGATTATTGTACCAACTCAGATAGCCCAGTCCTTTTACCACTAAGTCAGAACCAGATGTTCTGGGACCATACCACCATTATGACACACTTGGGCCTGTGCCAGTCAGTAAGAGCATATTTCTGTAACAGGCTGATACTTATTTTATTTATTTAAAATCTTTTGATATACTGCTTTCCCAGCTGACAGCTGTCCAAAGAGGTACACAAAATTGCAATCCAAAGGTTGCTTTAAAAATGACAACAAAAAACATAAAATTAAATAAGATACAACAAATCACATTATCAGTTTAAAAAATGCATTCATTGCAATGTTATATATAAATATTTTACATTCATATATAGTTTTTTGCTTTCTTTAATAAGTAAATTGTAGATCATAGCCGAAGATGGAGGGAGAAAAAGAAGGAAAAATAGCCTGTAGAAAATCAAATGTTTGCAATCCAATACTCCATATGGCTGGATCTACAGCTGGATCAAATTTAGACATTAACCACATAAAAGAACAATGACAGGATAATAGATAATGATCCGACACTTTCTAAATATGGATGGAAATGTTTAGCCTTCCAAATTATAGCTATGCATTCCTTTTCTTATAGTCCCTATAATTTCTTTCTGCAGCTGAGGGTTTTTTGCTAGCATCAACCATAGCAGTTCTTTCTTCCCTCACCAAAAAAACACTGTAATCTGCAAGCTTTCAAGCCATTATTCTGAAACATATACCGGTATGTGTGTGTGACCCCCTTTTACACATAAAACAAGAGAGATTCCGATGCCCGATTAGGAATTTAGTTCAAATCAGCAAAAATAGTCAAGCAGATGGTGTGGAGGGACCTGGCCCAGAGGCCAGAGGTGCATTTCTCATGCTGGACAGGGAAAGCAAAATCAAAACACAACTGTCTCCTCTGCACCCCAGCTTCCCTTGGCTAACAGACTTCTCTTATGAGCCCATGCTCAAGAAGTATCTCCAACAGTAGAAACCTTTCTTTTCTGCTGTTTCCATCAGAGTACACGGGTCCTGTACAGCAGGAGGGTGGGAACAGCCATAACAACAAAACACACTTCTAATGATTTTCCATTCCAAACAGCTGCACTCCTTTGTCCTCTTCTCTTCTGTCATAATGACCAAACAATAGCCCTTTCTCCTCAGAAAGAGGTGGTATTCAGGACTCATATCCCACTTCAGATTTCTTCCTGGGATGGGGAGTATGTCCCAAGTAACCTGGGAGTCCATGATTTTTCCTACGTGGCTCGGTGACTCTGCCCAGGAGTTTAATCAGACAATCTTAGAGGCATGGCCTTGCTGGACCCTGGCCAGAAGGCCTGTAGGAAAGGAGAGAGATCCTCCCTGCCACCTTGACCTTACTCCAGCTTCCTGCCTAATGCTCCTCCAAAGAAATGAACTGTAATTCCAGTGAGTGCCCATTTATGTGGAACCAGGGCAAAAGCCCCCTAATGGTTCTTTCCGGAAACACCCCCTTAAAGAGATATACCGGTCCCCTCTATAAACCTCAGCCATAATGCACAAACAATTGTTAGGATTACTGCTCTCGGGAGGGTCCCGCGAGCGGCTTCGCCGAGGCTTCAAACCTTGCTTCTGCCATTGTGGTGGTACGCCACCGTGACACAGTGCTGCCGCTCCTGTTGGTATTCCTCAAAGTACGCACGCGCGTGCCCCTGCTGTAGTTAAAGGGCCCGTGGCGGGAAAGCCTGCGCACCCGCTGATGATGGCATCATTGGATGCCCTATAAAAGGGCTATTCAGTCTCTGCATCGGGGCCTTAGCAAGGTCCTCTGTGATATTCGTTTGTTTCAATGTCTTGGTCTTCTGCTTGGTCCAGCGTCTTGTGTCTTCAGCTCCTGCTAGTGTCCTGACCTTTATTTCTGTGTATCTACAGTAAGTGGAGTAAAACAGCAATTAGCAACAAACACAAGAGGTTGAATCGGTATAAAATGGACTTTATTGAATCTTGCCCGACTCTGGCCGAGTTTCGCTCAACGAGCTGCCTCTGGGGCTTAAGAGCCACTTGAATTGGCTCAGATTAGCATGGGCATCTCATATGTCATAGTTAGAGAAACATTTATCAGCAAAACTATTGGACCTGTTTCAAAACAGACACTTTTAACAGCAGACCGCTGTAAAAGCAATGATATTCCAATTCTCCTCGCTGCTCAACGCAATGCGGTGCAGAGATCTCTGAGGCAGCTCGTTGAGCGAAACTCGGCCAGAGTCGGGCAAGATTCAATAAAGTCCATTTTATACCGATTCAACCTCTTGTGTTTGTTGCTATCGGCCATCTTGGATCGGTTACCGGTTTGTTTTCTTGGTAAAACAGCAATTATACTGCTTTTAACAAAAGGGTGCAAAAAAACCGTCTTGGTCCCAAATTACAAACAAAGGTGTTTTATCAGGTGACCTTGTAACCTTCAAGTAAATGTAAAACTGAAGTGTGTAACCTAATCTGAATTACCATTTACTAAACACACATGTAAGTTATCAAAGCACAGCTGTTATTGTTTTATGTGGGGAGAAGTAGTACATTGGTAAAAAAAAAAAAAAATACCCTCAGTAACTAATAAATAACAAAAATCAAAACAAACATTTCTGTTAAAGAGCAACAAATATAGAGAGGCGCCGGTATGGCTTCTGAAAACAGATGTCACATCTCAATAATTCGTTGAACGTCTTTGAGGGTATTAGCAAGTACGTGGATTAAATGGACCCAGTTGATATAGTACATGTTGTTGCTTTTCAAAAAGCTTCTGACAGGGTCATTTACAAAAGGCTTGTGATGAAATTAAGCTGTCTCTGGATCAGGAGGAAAAACCAAACAAGCAGGGAGACCGAATTATTTATTTATTGTATACGATTTATATACCACAGAAACAGTCACAACAATAAAAGCGGTTTACAAAACAACATTCATAATAATGAAAAACAAGCTAAAACCATAACAAACAAATCTCCACTGCCTACTGTCTTTCCTGTAACTCTGCTAACATCCCAATCCTCCCTACAGACCCCCCCATCTCCCCAGCTTTTCCCTGCAAATTAATAGCTGCCAGGCTGCCATCAACCATACTTAGAATCCTTAAAAGGGAAATAAATGTGCTTCCGTTAATTTCCAGAATCTCAAATAATTCAATTCCCCTCTAATGGCAATCGGGAGTAGAAGGTGTGGTGCTATAGATGTAAAAGCTCATTTTTGAGCAACAAGTAGTTTTAAACCTGAACCCCCGAGAGTTGCCCAAAAGAAAATCCTGGGAAGATCTGAGCTCATGCCCAGGTCTTTGCCAAGACTAACTTGTCAGATAGATATTTTGGCCTATTAGCCCTCAAATAGTGAAAAGTCAAGGTCAATATTTTTAAACCTTGCTCTCTCAGCTGTCGGCAGCCAAGAAAAGAGGCAAACAATGGGGAAACCCTTTCCCCTCTGGGCTTCCTCACAGCAACCAGGCTATGCTTTTGTGAATTAGTTGCAATTACTGAAAACACGAGTTGGCAGCCCCCACTAGCAGGGCATTACAATAATCCAGAACTCCCATCACCAACGAACACACACACAAACTTTCAAGGCAGTCATATCTAGCTATGGCCATAACTGACCCGCTATTTGCAACTGCGTGAGGGTCCTGTGACAAGAGTTGCCCCACAAAGGCCTGAAGAGGAAAGGCAGAAACTAGTGTCACCCCTGGACAACACATCTAATATATGTTTTTCCAACACAAGCTGCAATGACATCATTAATGCGTACTCAAATTGCTTACCAACTTCCAAAATCTCAGTTTTTGATCTGTTTTGTATCAGTTTACTAATTTGCATCCAAGCAGCAATTCTACTCATGCAGGCATTTAACAAATGCACTGTTTCATGCAACCCACTTTCAATAGGCATCATGAACTGGACATTATTGGCATAAATATATCCCAGGAAGTCCAGCTCCTGAAAAAGTTTCACCAATGGTCTCATAAAGATATTAAAATGAAGGGGAAATAGGTATGAATCTTAAGATATTCCCATCCTCACCATCTCTAGTTGTGAAAACTCCTCCCCAACCTGAAGTATCTGCATCCTATTATGCAAAAAGCTAGAAACCCAATCCACCACTTTACCACTGAGATCTGTACCTCTCAAGTAGAATTCCATGATCCACCACATCAAAAACTCTTAAGATTTGCCATACTTGGTCAGACCAAGGGTCCATCAAGCCCAGAATCCTGTTTCCAGCAGTGGCCAAGTCAGGTCACAAGTACTTGGCAGGATCCCAAGGGGTAGATAGATTCCAAGCTGCTTATCTCAAGAATAAGCAAGGGATTTCTGCAACTCTACCTTAATAATGGTTAATGGGCTTTTCCTCCAGGAACTTGTCCAAATCTTTTATAAACGCAGCTACACTAATAGCTTTCAACATATCCTCTGGCAACTAATTCCAGAGCTTAATTATGCATTGAGTAAAAAAATATTTTCTCTTATTAGTTGTAAATGTATTACCCAGTAATTTCATTGTGTGTCCCCTGGTCTTTGTACTTTTTGAAAGAGTAAACACCGGATTAACATTTACTCATTACATTCCACTCATTATTTTATAGACCTCTTATCATATCTCCCCTTAGCCGTCTCTTCTCCAAGCTGAAGAGTCCTAACCTCTTTTGCCTTTCTTCATAGGGGAATTATTCCATCCCCTTTATCATTTTGGTCACCCTTCTCTGTTCCTTTTCTAATTCTGCTATATCTTTCTTGAGATGTGGTGACCAGAACTGCACACAATACTCAAGATGAGGTCGCACCATGGAGCGATACAGAGGCATTCTGCTATTCTCTGTTTTATTCTCCATTCCTTTCCTAATAATCCCTAGCATTCTATTTGCTTTCTTGGCTGCTGCTGCTGCACACTGAGCAGAAGATTTCAATGTAATTTCAACGATGACACCTAGATCCTTTTCCTGACTGGTGACTCCTAATACGGAACCTTGCATTGTGTAGCCATAATTTGGGTTACTCTTCCCTAAGTGCATCACTTTGCCCTTGTCCACATTAAATTTCATTTGCCATTTGCGTACCCAGTCTCTCAGGTTTGCTAGGTCCTCTTGCAATTTCTCATAATTCTCTTGTGATTTATCAACTTTGAATAATTTTGTGTCATCAGCAAATTTGATCACCTCACCTGTTGTTCCCATTTCCAGGTCTTTTTAAAATATATTAAAAAGCAGTGATCCTAGAACAGCCGATTCTCAACCAATGAAATGTTAACCATATGGGCCAGCCATTCTAATTCTTGGCCTGCCATAGACTTAATCAGCCCAGGCAGTCAGGAATCTAAAGAACTAACTGCAGGACTCATTGCAATCAACATCTGTTTCAGGCCAAATACACTAACCTATTTAAATTCCTGTAGCCTACCATCTGCTGAGGTTTCTGCCAAAGCCACCATTATATCACACTGATGTATACCTAATTTCTCCAGGCTTAATTCCAAACGAACAATTTTCTCTCTGAAAACAGCTACAAAATCAGAACAATTTGGCATCCCTAAAGGAATCATATTTTTCCTATGACTCAAGAGCATCTTCACTATCTTAAAAAGCTCTCATCTTGCACAATCTGCTAACCTTATGGAACAAGAGAGAGCCTCTCTCTCCTTAGCTATAACTAGCTTCCTACAACTATTCGCTGCTCCTCTCCAGTCCAAAAAGGCAGAATGAGATCTTCCAATGATGCTCGTCATCTAACCTCTTACCTTATCTTATGAAGATCATTCCCAAACCTTAAAAAAGTTGATTGTTCACTGAAAACCATCTCTTAAGGGTAATATCATCCAAAACAGACACTATGGACTTGTTCTGTTTCTCCACCTGTACCTCCTTCCTCAAAATCTACCACCATCTTCTCCTCCAGGAAGGAGTTAAAAACCTCCACATCAGTCTTCCCATGATCCCAATAACCCATTTTTCTACATCTCTTCCTACAAAGGAGAAAAGGGCTGCAACATGGTCAGATCATGGTACCATATCCAATGCCTTCCAAGACAATAGATTAGGACCCTATTGTTTGGACCAAAAAGGTAGGTGCAGTACATATCCTCCCTCATAAGTAGGGCTTTCCACTACTGCCCTAAAATTCTGAGCTTTAGTACAATATGTATCTTCATAATGAAAGTTAAAATCCCCCATTATTAATAATAAACAAAATTGTAAGTTCTGCTCTATAATTATCTCATTCAACTCTTCCAATGAACCAATACTGAGAGCTGGCGGGCAATATACTTCCAAAATACCAACACAAACAGCTAAATCCAGCTACCAAAGAAGACATTCACAGTCTACCAATTTCAGAAAAGGCAGCCATGAGACTGGCCATACATCTTTAAATATGTACCCATTTCCTCCCCCGTGAATTACCCTGTTCCCCTTAGAAGTGGATCCTCCAGAAGATAAAGTCATTGGTGGGGCTGCATAGAGAAGCTTTCATTGCCAAGAGCCCTGGCTATTTGTGTTCTTTTTAAAAAAAATTTATTTATTGCAAGTTTATTCAACAAGCAAATACTTATTAGCTAGGAGCTTTACAATGGCCATTTACATATATATTTATTAAGAAATAATAATTCCAAATACATCAATATAATATTAATGGTCATTGAATCAAGTCCACAATAATTATGGATCCTGAAAATAAGTGGAGGCTAGCATAATAAGAAAACTTTAAAGAGATATAGCTTTGGGCATTACTTAATTCAATTTAGAGAATTATTACAGCATTACTGAGGTATAGCAGATTCCGGTCTATCTTCAATAGTACAGAGGAAATTGTTTCAGATATAAATTTCGATTAGTTGTGACGGACAAAAAAAATATAGTTAACCTCTTTATAACTAATACAGCATTTACATGGGAATTTCAATTTAAACGTTGCACCCATTTGTAACAACTGGGATCTCATCGACAAAAATTGATGTCTTGTCTTTTGAGTGTCCCTTGCCACATTTTATTTATTTATTTATTTAAAAGTGTTTGTATACCGTCTTTACAAACAGTGTTTAATCAAAATGGTTTATATAACTAAATAAAAAACAAATGTAAATAAAGATTTAAATTTAAAAGAACATAAAACCGGGCCGACTCACCTCGTGTGGGGAGGGCCCCCCCCTTAACATGGCGTCCGCCGAGGGGGAGGCCCCCCCCCCCACCCCCTCCGTCCGGAGGCGCGGGCTGTTCGCGCGGCGGCGCGCGATCCTGCCCCCCGGTGCAGGGAGGGGCGGCGCGGCGGGGGCGCGGTGACGTCGGCCCTCGGGGGGGGAGGGGCGGCGCGGGCGACGGCGCGAACGCGTCATCGGCGCGATGACGTCGGCCCGCGGGTCTCTCGCGAGACCCGGGGCCTTTAAGACGCCGGCGAGCGCCGGCCTCGATCCCTTTTCCTGGCCAGCGCTCGCCGGTTCCGGAGCATCGGTAGTCGCGTGGGAGCATCGGGGTCAGCGCACGGAGGCCTATCGCCGATCGGGCAGGCCGGGGACGTCCGGAAGAGCGGACGGAGTGGGCGGGCACCGCAGCTGACGCCTGGGAGGACCGGAGGACCCGCGAAGGGAGGGACTTTGAGGAGAGCTGTCCCCTTTTGCGGCATTTTGGATCCGGAATCGCTGGCATCGGCGATTTGATTGCGGTTCGGAGAGGCAGACAGGCCGCGGCCACGTGGGCAGCGCCGGGATCGCGAACAGCGGCGATTTGGACTGTGATTGTGATCGTGGAAGCAGGCAGGCTGTGGACACGTGGGCAGCACGAGCAGTGCGGAGGAAGCCGGAGCGGCACAGCAAAAGGAAGCAGCTGCTGGGAGAACCAGCCAGGATCTGGGACAGCCAAGACGCGGGGAACCACGCGAATACACACGGATTTCAGCCCTGCACAGAGTTGTAAAGCCACGGACTCACTTCTGGAGACTGGAGGAGCTGGAGCCAAGCACAGGAGCGACACAAGATACCTGCCAGCGCCCCTCCCGTAGAAGCTGCAAACCGTGAGTAAACAATAATAATAAAAAAAAAAAAAAAAAAGGTCTCCTCTTATTGATCGCGAGCATGCCAGGTAGAGGAGCACAGAAAGCCCGGGGAGGAGCAAGGCAGCAGAAAGCCCGGGGAGGAGCACGGCAGCGGAGGGGCGCAGAGCCACGGGACACACCGGCGGATCCTGCCCCAAACACAGGGGAAGGAGGGCGCGAAGCCGTGGGGAGGCGTAGACCGCAGACCAGGAACCGGAAAGAGCCAGGATTGGCTGAAAAGGTCAAGGTGCAAGCGAAGAAGAACAGAGGCCGGCGACAGCAGGCGAAGCCAGCCCCGGTGGAACAAGGCAGTAACCATGGGTCGCAGGACAGGCATTTGGAGTCGGGGCAAGGCGGCCCACCTCAGTGGGGATGGCCCTTCTGGCCGGCGATGGGAACAGGGGCCATCCAGCCCTCGGGAGCGTCCGGACCAGCTACAGTGTCGACACTAAGTGGGCTGGGAGGAACTCAGCACGGTGCACAGGCATGGACGGCTGCAATGGGTAATCCTTACCAACAACACATGTACCCCCCATGGTGGCAGGTACCTCCGCCATGGTACAACCCGGCGACCGGGGGAATGACGGCTCCACAGGACAGGGTCACTGGAGCACAAAAGACATCGGAGCCCACCCAAGGGCGAGAGAGGAAGACCAAGTCGGGTCACCAACCCAAGAAACAGACCGCGGCGAACGGTGCCGGCAGAGGACAAGGAACGGAGAGCAGAGAGGGAGAGGCGAGCTCGGGGGAGGACGGCGAGACACGAGCCCCGGAAGGAGCAGCACACTTGGTGGTCGGGTCAGAGGCACCCAGCGAACAAAGCAGTGGAGGACGGGACAAGGAAGCAGTGACAAAAAGAAAGGGTAATAAGAGAAGGAGGGAGGACAGCGAATCTTCCACTGGCTCGTCAGACGAGGAATCTGACGGGAGCGAAGGGGAAAGAGGGCCCTCTGAGACGGTTGGGCGCGTAGCAGCGCGCGTGACAGCCGTAACGGCCCTGCCACCTTTAGCGGAGTTGTGGGAAAGTGTTCCGAGGGCGTTGCGCTGTAAAATTAGGAAAAGGGAATACATTGATATATTTTCCATAATGGAGGGCAGGAAAGGCGCAGCGGAAAGGAGAAAGAGGGGAAAGAAGGAAGAGAAGAAAGGGGGGGACGCGAAGGTGGCAAAGAACATAATAAATTGGGCCAGAGCCTTTTTGAGGATGATCAGCATCACGGGAAGGGAGGACCCGTCGCAGTATGCGCCCATGCTTAGCTACGCAGATGCCATACTCGAGGGTTACAAGGAGTATCAGGGCTGGTGCTGGTTAAATTATGATGAACAGTTTAGGGACAAAATGGAAGACAACAAGAGTATGTCTTGGGGAACACAGGACGTCGGCCTGTGGCTGCGTCAGATGACTAGCAAGGTCCTTGATACAAGTGGAGCACATGGGACCGCAAAGGCGGGCAACGGGACACCTACGCCGGGGAGTAGTGCCTGGGGAGAGAGCGGGAATAGCAAAGTGTGTTGGAGATTCAATAAGGCAGGGTGCACCTTCCACGAATGCAAATTTAAGCACGTGTGTTCCATGTGTGCCGGACCGCACCCGGCAAGTAAGTGTGTCAAAAAAGGGCAAGGGCCGGCGGGAAATCTCGGTGGAGGAGGAAGGCAATAGTGTGTTCAGCAAGGCACCTTCGCCGATACAATTGGTGACCATGTCGGAATGGCTGGCAGAATACCCTAGAAGTTTAGACGCTGCCAGGCTTCGGGAGGGTTTTAGATATGGTTTTAGAATACCGTTTACGGGAAAAATTAGGAGCGCAAGTTTAGGTAATGCGGCCTCAGTGGTGAGACACGCGGGCATAGTACAACAGAAGGTACTTAAGGAGATCGAATTGGGCAGGATGGCGGGCCCATTCGCGGACCCCCCATTCCAGGATATGATGATATCGCCCCTGGCAGTAGTGCCCAAGAAAGAGAGAGGGGAATTCAGACTTATTCAGAACCTGTCCTATCCCCCAGGTGACTCGGTTAATGATCACGTGCCGGAGGAGGCTTGCAGGGTCCAATATGCATCCTTCGATGAGGCGATCGCTTTGGTAAGGCAATGCGGCCACGGGGCTTTACTGGCCAAGGCGGACATAAAGTCCGCATTCAGACTGCTGCCCGTGCACCCCGATAGCTTCCCGCTACTAGGTTTTCGCTTCAAAGGCAGTTACTACTTCGACAAATGTATGCCGATGGGGTGTTCCATATCTTGTGCTTGTTTCGAAATGTTCAGTACATTCTTACATTGGGCATTGCAGGAAAGGGCGGGGAATGGCAACGTGGTCCACTACCTAGACGACTTCTTGTTTGTTGGACCGGCCAATACGGACACCTGTGCACAGCTGTTAGTAGAATTTCAGGGAATGGCCCGAGAGTTTGGGGTTCCATTGGCACAGGAAAAGACGGAAGGCCCCGCTACTACCCTTTCCTTTTTAGGCATAGAGATAGACACCCAGACAATGACAGCAAGATTACCGTTAGAGAAGGTGTGTAAGCTACGGGACTTGCTTAGGCAGACACTGGCATCAAGGAAGGTCACCTTAACCGCGATGCAATCCTTAATAGGAAGTCTGAATTTCGCCACCCGGGTAATACCCATGGGAAGGGCTTTCTTGAGGTGATTGGCAGAGGCGACGAAAGGGGTAAGGAGACCGCACCACCACATCAGAGTAGCGAGACCGATAAGGGCCGAAATCGCGATGTGGTTGCAATTCTTGGAAAATTTCAATGGTATAGCAATGTGGCAGGAGGAGGTAATGTCCAACAGGGATTTAGAGATTTACACGGATGCGTCAGGCGGTTGGGGATTCGGGGCGTACTGCCAAGGTGCCTGGTGTGCGGCACCATGGCCGCAGGCATGGCGGGACAACGGCTTAGTAAGGAATATAACGTTCCTGGAACTCTTTCCCATATTGGTAGCGATTACAGTGTGGGCCCACAAGTTGCGCAACAAACGGATAGTCTTTTGGTGTGACAACTCGGCAGTAGTGACGGTGTTGAATAGACAGGCTGCCCACTGTCCCCGGGTGGCCGGATTGTTGAGGGAAGTGGTCCTGCAGAGCTTGCGCTTGAACATGACTATAGGGGCAAAACATGTACCGGGTGCCCGGAATCAGGTGGCGGATGCGTTATCGAGGGCTAAGTGGGATCTTTTTCGCCAACAGGTGCCGGAGGCAGAGGCAGAGGGAGTCCCAATACCGGCCCGTCTATGGCAAATTGGAGCAAGGTCGAGCAGGGATTGCTGAGGGCGTCGGTTGCCCCGGCGACCTGGAAAGCGTACTGCCGGGGCTATGAGAAGGTTCAGGAGTTTCTGTTAGAGCAGGGCAGCGCGCCAGGGGTGGTAGAGGCCAATCAGATAGTTCGCTTTATATCACGGTCAAAGGAGGCAGGCCAGTCCAGGGGAGCCACGATCAACCATTTGGCCGGTTTTGCCTTCTTCGCTAAGGCGCAGGGGCTGGGGGATCCGTTCAGCTTCTTCATAGTCAAGAAGTTGCTAGCAGGGTGGGCGAGGGAGGTAGCATGGGAAGGCGATAAAAGACGGCCCATTACGCATGAGCTACTAGTCAGATTGTGGCACGCAGTACAACAAGTGTGCACCGAGCCATTTGAGGTGGCATTGTTCAGGGCAGCGTTCTGTACGGCTTTTTTCGCTGCGTTAAGGGTTAGCGAGTTGGTGGCCCCATCCAAAAACGATAAGGGTAAGAACGGGTTATTGTACGGCAACGTACAAGCTCAGGATCGGCTCATTAGACTCAGAGTCCACAAATCAAAGACAGACCAGAAGGCAAAAGGGGTCGAGATTATATTGACAACAGCGGGGGCACAGGTAACTTGCCCGGTGAGGAACATAAAGAACTATTTGCGGATAAGGCCGAAGGGCGGGGAGCACTTGCTGGTGCATAGGGATGGCGTTCCACTAACTAGATATCAGTTCGCAGCGGTGTTGCGCACAGCTTTAGGAAGCATGGGATTGGACCCGAGAGATTATGGAACACACTCGTTCCGGATCGGGGTAGCGACCAGCGCAGCGCAAGCGGGCTTGCCGATGGATACCATCCGTAAGATCGGTCGTTGGCAATCCGCGGTGGCCAAGCGGTATGTGAGGCCGGAGTTCGCCCAGATTGATAACCATTGCGTTTAATTTCACCTGCAGATGCATGGAACCAGAAGAAGATAGCATGGGTAATAGGACATTCCTTCGTGAGATGGGCGGCCAAAAGGGCGCAGGAGAGACCTTATGGAGCGCACTTAGGGCTGGCTCCGAAAGGAGTCAGCCTGAAATGGATAGGAAGGTCGGGAATGAAATGGGACCACCTGTTATCGGACCTGCAGCACAAACTATGCACGTCGCAACACCCAGACGCCATAGTTATTCACCTCGGGGGAAACGACCTGGGGGTGCATTCGGCCAAACAGTTGATTGAGATGGTGAAGAGGGATCTGGCCGCGATTAGAGGGTTGACACCGGGGACAGCCATCGTTTGGTCGGAAATAATACCTAGGATTAAATGGCAGGGCAGCAAGTTATGGGGTAGGGGCAGGAAGAAGATTAATAGGCAGGTGGGTTTATGGGCGCAACAGAGGGGCATTCACCAAATCAGGCACGAATGGGCGGACGAGCCATGCTCCGGCCTGTATAGGCCGGACCAAATACATCTGTCTGACATAGGTTACGATTTATTTAATAACTCCATTCAAGAATCGCTGGAGCGGGTTTTTTGCAAAGTTGGGCCGCAGCAATTGGGGGGAGACTGAGACAAGTGGGGCACTGTCCCAGTCTGGTGGCGGGGGTACCCGAGTCGGTAGGTAGGTGGGGACATAGAGGACACGGTCAGGATGGACCGGAAGTCCCAGGTAAAAGAAAGTGCATGTATCCAGGCGTGGGCAGCCTCGAAGAATGGCCCCGTGGCTTTGGCACGGCGGGGGGCCGGTAAGACGGTGGCGGTCTGGCTTAAACGGCGGACGCCGGTTTGACGCCCGGAATGCACTAGGGTTGACGTACCGACGGCTCGGGTACCGGTAATGTAATTATGTTGATTTATTCTAATTAATGTTAATAAATGCTGCGGCCTTGTTTCACCAAGCATTGAGTTTCTGTGTGATATGTGGGGCGGCTGTGAAAAGGGGGGGGGGGGGGAAGGGGACGGACACGGAAGTGCGGACTGCCGATGTTAAACCGGGCCGACTCACCTCGTGTGGGGAGGGCCCCCCCCTTAACATGGCGTCCGCCGAGGGGGAGGCCCCCCCCCCACCCCCTCCGTCCGGAGGCGCGGGCTGTTCGCGCGGCGGCGCGCGATCCTGCCCCCCGGTGCAGGGAGGGGCGGCGCGGCGGGGGCGCGGTGACGTCGGCCCTCGGGGGGGCGGGGCGGCGCGGGCGACGGCGCGAACGCGTCATCGGCGCGATGACGTCGGCCCGCGGGTCTCTCGCGAGACCCGGGGCCTTTAAGACGCCGGCGAGCACCGGCCTCGATCCCTTTTCCTGGCCAGCGCTCGCCGGTTCACCCACCCACCCGCCCACAGTAGCAGAAGGGGGTTGCCATGAAGAGACGGGGTAGCGGGAGTCAGGAGAGAAGGAGGGCGAATTTACATCTGGATAAGAAAGGAAGGATTCGTCGCAGCAAGGCGGGGGTACCCGAGTCGGTAGGTAGGTGGGGACATAGAGGACACGGTCAGGATGGACCGGAAGTCCCAGGTAAAAGAAAGTGCATGTATCCAGGCGTGGGCAGCCTCGAAGAATGGCCCCGTGGCTTTGGCACGGCGGGGGGCCGGTAAGACGGTGGCGGTCTGGCTTAAACGGCGGACGCCGGTTTGACGCCCGGAATGCACTAGGGTTGACGTACCGACGGCTCGGGTACCGGTAATGTAATTATGTTGATTTATTCTAATTAATGTTAATAAATGCTGCGGCCTTGTTTCACCAAGCATTGAGTTTCTGTGTGATATGTGGGGCGGCTGTGAAAAGGGGGGGGGGGGGAAGGGGACGGACACGGAAGTGCGGACTGCCGATGTTAAGATTATCAAATTATAAAAGCTCAAAATTACAAAAATATATAATAAAAATAAAAATCTAAAACAATGAATAGTTTACATAAAAAATAAATCAATATATAATAATGTTGTGCCCTGTGTGATGGAGAAGTAGTTATGTTATTTAGTGTGTGATATATGGAAAGCAGATTGAAATAAATGTGTTTTTAGGGATTTTTTGAAGTGTTTGGAGTTGGATATGGATCTTAAAGAGTCTGGTAATGCGTTCCATAAGATTGGTCCAATGACAGAGAATGATCTTTTTCTGGTGAAGTCAAGACGGGCCTGTCGTGGTGATGGGATGTCTAAGAGGTTTTTGTCCAGTGATCTTAGATGTCTGGTGGGTTTGTAAATCCGGAGAATGGAACATAAGGTAATTGAATTAGGAGTGTAGATGAGAGAGTGTATAATGGACAGGATCTTGAATTGTATTCTGTATTTAATTGGTAACCAATGTAATGATTGAAGTATCGGAGTGATGTGATTTTTTATGGAAGAGTTTGTTAAGATACATGCTGCTGCGTTTTGGATCAGTTGAAGTGAGTGAAGTGTGTTATCTGGGAGACCTATATAAAGAGAATTACAGTAGTCAAGCCCAGAAAAGATGAGTGATTGAAGTATAGTCCGAAAATCGTGAAAGAAAAGTAGAGGACGAAGCCGTTTCAAGAGTTGAAGCTTATAAAATGAATTTCTGGTAATTATGGATATGTGTTGTTTTAATGAAAGATCTGAATTAATGGTTATACCTAAATTTTTTGCAGATTTGGAGATGGGGATAGTGATACCGTTAAATACTAATTGAGGGGGGGGGGGGGACCTATGGATGAATCTGTAATTGATGAGCGGTGGACTATTTCTGTTTTTTTTGGATTTAGTTTTATATTGTGAGAGAGCCATGTGTCAATAGTCGTGAGGTATAAAGATACTAAGGATAATGTGTGAGTCCAAGAGGTGTTGTATGGTACCATAAACTGTATGTCATCGGCATAGATTTTGAATTGTATGTTTAGTGAGGCTAAGATGCGGCAAAGAGGTAGTAGATAGATGTTGAAGAGAATAGGGGATAGAGAAGAACCTTGTGGAACACCCGATGCAATAGAGTATGGTTCAGAAGAATGATTGTTTATATTGACTTGTTGAATGCGATCAGACAAAAATGAAATAAACCATTGTAATACAGCACCAGAAATACCTATAGATTTGAGAATGGAGATGAGAATTTGGTGATCAACAGTATCAAAAGCCGCGGAAATATCTAAGAAAACAATGATGTGATCTGTGTAAGAATCAAAAGCCCGAAATATAGTGTCAAATGAAGTCAACAGAAGAGTTTCAGTGGAGTGACCCTTGCGAAATCCATGTTGGTTTGTGTGTAGTATGTCATTTTCTGACAGATAATTTGATAATTGAGATAACACTACTGATTCAATCAGCTTAGCTAGGGATGTTAATGTAGCAATGGGTCTGAAATTGTTAAGATCAAAATCATCCTTTGATTTATTTTTTAAAATTGGAAGTATGGAGGTTTTTTTGAGGGAAGATGGAAAGAAACCATTTTCTAGAGATTGATTTACTAATAGTGCTAAAAAATTGCTAGCGTGAGGACCTAAGGCTTTGAAAAAGGTACCAGAACACGGATTGTCAGGTGAGTTAGAGGGGTTTTGTTTTCTGATAATGGTTTGAATAGTGTTTTCAGAAACTGGTGTAAATTCGGACCATGTATAAGTAGATTCAAGGTTATTGTAGGAGGGAAATGGTAGCTTGGAGAGTTGATTTGAAATGTCTGTGACTTTTGATTTGAAATGATTAGCAATTTTATTACATAGAGCCGTGTCAAAAAAGGTAGAACATTCTTTTTGGGTGGTTGTTAGAGTTTTTACTATATTGAATAGTATGTTAGGGTTTCCATTAGCTTTGGCAATTTGATTTGCATAGTAAGATTTTTTTGCTAAATTAATGTTTTTATTATATTGATGTAGTAAGGAATAATATGCATTTTTTGTTTCAGGGGTTTTATTCTTCCTCCATTTGCGTTCTAGTTTTCTAAGTGAAGTTTTTAATGAATTTATTTATTTATTTATTTAAGGATTTTTATATACCGGGGTCCGTAAGAAACATCACCTCGGTTTACATTCAAACATTAATTCAGCAAAGAGCTTTACAATATAACATAATAACTGTATGAATATAAGACTAATTATAACTTTGTAAAAAAAAAAAAAAAAAAAAAATGAATGCAAAGCTTTTGTATACCAGGGAGCATTTGTTTTGTTTTTTTTGTTTGCTTGTATTTTTATTGTTTTTAAAGGAGCAATCGAGTTTAATGAAGAAGAAATAGTAGAGTTCCATTTATCAATGGTTTCCTGAATGTTAAGAGCAAGTGTAGTTGGTAAATTGGGTACTACTGTATCGAGGAAGGTGTCTATGGTAGTGAACTTTCGTTTGACTATGGATTGTGAATCCTTTTTGTTTAATGTTTTTGTATGAGTGATATTAAGGGAAAAATTGATTAAATAATGGTCTGACCATGGTATTGCAGTAATCTTGGTTTTTTCCGGGATATTGGAGAAAAAAACTGGAATTGATAAAAACCAGGTCTAAGGTTTGACCTTTTGTATGTGTAGAGGATTGGATAAGTTGTTCCCAGCCCAGGCCTTCAACTGTAGAAACAATTCTTTGGTACAAAAGTACTTTTTCATTACTAAATCTTTATCAGTATCCAACAAAAAGGATATGATCAAGGTTGATGATTGAGCTATTTCTATATCCGAAGCTTCCAAGATTTCAGATACATTTAAAGGTGTAAAAGATTGAAAATCCTGTTTCCCAGTATCTTTTAATTTCATTGGTGGTATGTAGTAAACTTTAGTTAATGGTGGAAGCGTATTTGGTGTAAACGTCAGGATCTCTACCGCATACCTGCTCCACATGTCTCTGGCCGAGACCAGTGGCACTCTAGGGAAGTTTATTAACCTTAAATTCTTTCCTCGCAATTGATTTTCTAGACTCTCCACCTTTCTTCCCCGGAATTGATTTTCTTTAATTACAGATAGGTATTGATCATTTATATTCCCCACAGTCCTTTGTATTGCTTGTATTACATGATCTTTCTTTATATTATCCTCTTGTATTCTCTTTATATTTATCTCATTTTCCACAACTTTGTTAACCAATGGGGTTAATTGCCTGGCAATATTTGTGTTCTATGTGTAAGGGAGCCTCCAGAGTTGCCCCTTACTAGTAGAATTGCCCTTAACTATTATGGCCACAACAAATCTGGTGTGCCAGTAGTGTAGGATGAGTGATTGCAATAGATCCTGCCCTGCTAGTGAGGTCAGTATAGGTGGCAGTGTGTTAGGAGCTTTGACATTCTCCAGTGGGAGGGGGGTCTTCATTTTAGTTAAATTTCTGCCGCTATGTAATGCATTAGGAATTGGAGTTGGAGAATCTTGAGAGGAAGTCAGGAGAAGCCAGTCTGCAAACCGCAGTCTAAGGGTGTCAGCTCGCCACTGAATGGTGCTAGTGAGGGTCTTTCCTTCCGCAGGGAAATTACCTGGAGTTGGACCTTCTCACAATTAAGGAGTGTCTACAAGAGAGGAGCTCCTCTCCAGGGAAGATCGGGCCTAAGATCGGGATACTTAATACTTCCAGGAAGGATAAGTTCTTGGGTTTCAGTGGGGAGAGCCCTGGGGAAGTCTGAAGGGAAAACATAGTAGACAGGAAGCAGAGTGTTTGAAAGCCCTCACCTGAAATGGGAGATTAGAAGAAGGGATTTTGTCCTTGGTGAGAGACTCGAGAAAGGAAAACTGCCCAGGAGTATTAAAGAGTTCCTGGTTGAAAGAAGAGTTGGTTGGTTACTTATACCGATGTGTACACACAGTCGGTTAGATATCCTTTCCATATTTTCACCTGAAAGAAGAGTTAGTCAGAAGCTCACCAGAACTGAAGAAGCTGCTGCGATAAAGGAGAAGTGCTGCTTTCAGAGCAGGTATCTAACAGAGCAGGGTTCCTGTTCAAAGAGCTGACCTGTTTGGGAGGGCAACTGTTAGGAGCCTATACTCTTTTTTTTTTTTTTTGGACTTTGTGCTGCTGTTTGGCACTTTAGCCATTGATATATCATTAACAGGGACTTTGTTCATCCTGCCATCAGTGCCAGTAAAGAACTTTTATTTTTGTGGAGTAGGTGTGGGGTTTTTTGATACCTGTACAAGACTGATGAGCAGAGGAGAAACCCGAACGGCCTTATTCAGCACCTTTCATAAGCTCTGAAATTCAGTAGAAAAATGTAAACAAAATCAGTAACGCTGTGCTGGCAATCTCCACTAACATAATGTTTTTTTTCCATGATAGAAGCATTGACGTTTTGTGCAGTTACTAAACTAGAATTATTCACAAGAGGTACAACTGCTAGCAACGTTCTCTGCATTTTACTTTTTAAACGAACCCATTCTTAAGGGCTTGATACCGAAAGTACCTACCACCACTGTTTGGCTGCTTTTTACACATTTTAAACTGAGAATTATATCACAAGTTTAAATTATTCTGACAGCTTGCATACAAGGCCTCGACTCCGTGGGGATTTGAAATGTTTGAGTTACAAATTCCAGGCGCATGGGAATATTATGAAAAGCTTAACTGCACCCCTCAGCTCCGTGCTGCGGTAAGCCCTCTTACGGGCTTTTCTTCACCCCACCTTACTGATTAAGAAGGAGTTGGCCTTGGCTATTTAGTTGCCAGCGTGGCCCCCTTTATGTAGCTGAAGTTACTCTCAGGCAGATACAGTACAGTGCACTGTTAGCCTGCTATTGGACGCGCGTTTTCCCTTACCCCTTATTCAGTAAGGGGAGGAAAACGCGCATCCAACCCGCGGCACTTAATAGCGCCCTCAACATGCAAATGCATGTTGATGGCCCTATTAGGTATGCGCGCACGATTCAGAAAGCAAAATGTGCAGCCAAGCCGCACATTTTACTTTCAGAAATTAGCGCCGACCCAAAGGTAGGCGCTAATTTCTTCCAGCACCCTCCGACTTAATATTATGGCGATATTAAGTCAGAGGTCCCGAAGAGTAAAAAAAGTAAAAAAAAAAAAAAAATTGAATTCGGCCCGCGGCTGTCAGGCCGAAAACCGGACGCTCAATTTTGCCGGCGTCCGATTTCCGAGCCCGTAGCTGTCAAATCCGCTGACAGCTGCCGCTCCGGGGCAAAAGGAGGCGCTAGGGACGCGCTAGTGTCCCTAGCGCCTCCTTTTCCCCGTTTCTACCGCGCCACCTAATTTGAATACTGCATCCGCGCACCGGCGAGGGGCCGGTGCGCGCGCCGGGAGAGCGGGCATTCGTCCGCTGTCCCGCGGACTTTACTGAATCGGTCTGTTTGGTATTTAAGCACTCTCGTGATGAGTTTCCCCACATTTCACTTATCATCTAATTGTTTTGTATAAAGTTGCTGCAGGGCAAACTGATTCTGTAACCTTTTTGAAACTTGCTATATGCATGTGACATTGAAAAGCAAATGTGGGCACTTTAAGAGACTAGCAAAACTGTAATGTTTTTTGTTTTTTTTATTGAGAACTGAAAAAATATCCCAGGTCAGGTACTCAAATTTCAGGATGCATTGCAAAATTTGAAATCTACTATATTTTAGCATTTTTCTGCTGTGCTGCAATTCTGAAAGGGGTGCACAGCACTGGACAAGGGACATATAGGAAAATCAGTACAATGATAAAGTGAATGAGTGACATCAGTCATATCAATACAATAGTTAATGGAGTTCTCTGCCTTTAAGAGGCACGGTCTAAGTTCTAGGTTTCCAAACTTGGTTCTTCAAGTGCTGCAAACCAGTTGGATTTTTTGGATTGCCACAATGAGATCTGTTTGCATGTACTGCCTCCATTGCATGCAGATTGATCTCATGCGTGCTCCTTGCGGACATCCTGAAAATCTGACTGGGTTGTGGACCTCGAGGACCACATTTGTAAAGCCCTGGTCTATGCCCTGGGTTCTCAGTGAGGGCTGCAAACTGGTCTGCTTTTCAGGATATCCACAATGAATATTCACAATGTATTTTGCTTATAAATGGACCGATAACAAGGATAATTTGCTTAACTTGATTTCCCTGAACCCCAGATCCATTTGCAACCTTTGCGGAATGGAGCTGAAAGTCCCTGATCTAAGTGACCTAAAGAAGAGTGATGTGAGCAATATATATATATTTTTTTTTAACAGATTTAGTCCTCATGCTTTGGCAATGATTGTTACATCGTTGTGTCGCCAATTGAAATTCCCATGTAAATGCTGTATTAGTTATAAAGAGGTTAACTATATTTTTTTTGTCCGTCACAACTAATTGAAATTTATATCTGAAACAATTTCCTCTGTACTATTGAAGATAGACCGGAATCTGCTATACCTCAGTAATGCTGTAATAATTCTCTAAATTGAATTAAGTAATGCCTAAAGCTATATCTCTTTAAAGTTTTCTTATTATGCTAGCCTTCACTTATTTTCAGGATCCATAATTATTGTAGACTTGATTCAATGACCATTAATATTATATTGATGTATTTGGAATTATTATTTCTTAATAAATATATATGTAAAAGGCCATTGTAAAGCTCCTAGCTAATAAGTATTTGCTTGTTGTGATTTGAATAAACTTGCAATAAATTCTTTTTAAAAAGAACACAAATAGCCAGGGCTCTTGGCAATGAAAGCTTCTCTATGCAGCCCCACCAATGACTTTCAATCTTCTGGAGGATCCACTTCTAAGGGGAACAGGGTAATTCACGGGGAAGGAAATGGGTTCATATTTAAAGATGTGTGGCCGGTCTCATGGCTGCCTTTTCTGAAATTGGTAGGCTGTGAGTGTCTTCTTTGGTAGCTGGATTTAGCTGTTTGTGTTGGCATTTTGGAAGTATATTGCCCGCCAGCTCTCAGTATTGGTTCATTGGAAGAGTTGAATGAGATAATTATAGAGCTGAACTTACAATTTTGTTTATTATTAATAATGGGGGATTTTAACCTTCATTATGAAGATACATATTGTACTAAAGCTCAGAATTTTAGGGCAGTAGTGGAAAGCCCTACTTATGAGGGAGGATATGTACTGCACCTACCTTTTTGGTCCAAATAATAGGGTCCTAATCTATTGTCTTGGAAGGCATTGGATGTTGTGGAGCGCTAGGAGAGCGATCCCACTCCTGGGTGATGTGTGTCGGGCCACGGCTCGACCCCAGAGGGCTCTGAAGAGGTGCCGCGGGAGGCGTGGCATGCCCGAGCATGGGCTGGACGGGAGCAGGGCTGGAGTGACATGGAAGACAGGCCCTCCTCTGGACCTGCACGCTTCGGAAGACCCAACAACGCAATGTTGGTCTTGTGAACAGTCCTCCGACCGTTCCCAGCCCTTTCGGACCTGCCGCAGGGTACGGCACGAAGCGGCAGGCCGGATGGAGGCCAGGACAGTGATGACTGGAACATGGATTCAGACGAGACTCAGGAACGACGTAGACTCAGTCATAGACGTGGACTCAGGACGAGGTGCAGGATCCATAGACGTGGACTCAGGCATAATTTAGTCTTTCCATGATGGCCTTATCTTTCTTAAGAGCCCCTTTAATCCTTTGATAATCAGTTTTCTATTTTTCTCATTTTATCAAAGTTTCCTTTTTAAAGTTTACTGTTAGATTTACTTACTGTCCCCCTTCCTGTCATTAATTCAAATTTGATCATATTAAGATCACTGTTGCCAAGCAGCCCCACCACCGTCCTCTCTCACCAAATCCTGCGCTCCACAATTAAATCTAAAATAGCTCCCTCTCTCATTAGTTCCTGAACCAATTGCTCCATAAAGCTATCATTTATTCCATCCAGGAACTTTATCTCTCTAGCATGTCCCGGTGTTACATTTACCCAGTCAATATTGGGGTAATTTAAATCTCCCATTATTACTGCACTACCAGTTTGGTTAGCTTCCCTAATTTCTCTTAGCATTTCATCATCCCATCGTCTTGGCCAGGTGGACGGTAGTATACACTATATACTGTTTCCCAACACACATGGGATTTCTGCCCATAAAGATTCTCTTGTGCATTTAGTCTCTTTCAGGATCCTTATTCTGTTGGACTCTATACCCTCTCAGATATAAAGTGTCCCCCCCCCCCAAAAAAAAAAATTGCTGCTCCCTATCATTGCAATATAATTTATACCAGAGCCGTAGTGTGCCTATGGCCAATATAGCCTCGGCTATAGGCGCTGCTACCAAAAGGTGCCATGCCATGTGCCAATGAGAGCAGTGCGGCTGGCCACTGGTGGGTCCTCAGCAAAAGAAAAGCAGCATGGCTTCATCAAAATTGATGGTGAGGTCAGCACAGCCTTAGTAAGTGGAAAAGCAGCGCGGCCCCTCTGGCAGCACTGCTAATTCTGGCAGGGCCGCGCTGCTTTTCCATTTACTAAGCCTGCGCTCACCATGCCATCAATTTCGGAGGGCTGCGCTACTTCAGAGGAGGAGGAGCGCCACTGCCGGAATTAGTCCAGTGCTGGAGCTTGCTCGGCCCCCATGGCCGGAAGTCGCTCCCTTGGCTACGGGGGCTGAAGAAGGAACTTGCTGCTGCCTGCTAAGTCAAGGAGGAAGTGAGTGAGAGCATGTGTGTATGGGAGAGTGAGAGTGAGCATATGTGTTTGTATGTGGGAAAGTGAGTGAGAGCATGTGTGTGGGAGAGTGTGTGGGAGAGTGAGAGTGAGCATATGTGCTTGGATGTGGGAAAGTGAGGGAGAGCATGTGTGTGGGAAAGTGAGAGAATGTGTGGGAGAGTGAGAGAACATGTGCTTGTGTGCAGGACAGTGAGAGTGAGCATGTGTGCTTGTGCATGGAAAAGTGAGAGAGAACATGTGTGCATCTGTATGGGCATGATAGAGAGAGAATGTGTGTATGTGTGTGGGAGAGTGACAGAGAGCATGTGTGTGTGTATGAGAGGGAGCATGTGTGTGCACAACTACCCCAGTTACTCTTTGCCTGCTAATCTATGACAATTTCAGGGCATCTGGAAATCAAACGTTCCAAGCTATGGATAATGGGGATATTTTTTAAAATCCTTATTTTAATTGTTGGGTGTTATTTGATGTGTCTGCTTTGAAATATTTTATTAATGTTTGTAAGATTTTTATATTAGTTTTAAATTATTGAATGTTATTCTATTCTTTAATTGTTTTGGATTATTCTTTTTATTGGTATGGTTTTACTAATTTTATGAGGAATGGTAATGTTTCTGTTACTTTACATTGTTGCAGTGCATACAGAATTTGGCTTGTTGGAGTTTTCAGTTCAGTTTTTGTCTGTGAATTTCTATTATTACTGTATGGTCTCTTTATTCTGTATTTGAGGGTCTAGCTGTGTTTTTCATGTGTCACTGAAGTGAGTTATTCCATTCGGGGTAGATTTTAAAAGGGTGCATGCGGGCGTACATGCGCGCGCGTTACCTGGCGCGCACAAGGGGGCGCACAGTTGTGCAACTTGCGCGCGCTAAGCCGCGCTGCCTCCCCCCCCCCCCCCCCCCGTTCCCCCTGGCCTGACCTTCCCACCCCTTCCCCTAACCTTTCTCCCCAGCCCTACTCTAACCGCCCCCCCTCCCCCCGACTTTTGTCTTACCTTTTGCGCCTGCCGGCACGCGATCCTCCAACACAGCGGCAATAGCCACTGTATCGGAGGCCTCTGGCCCCGACCCTGGACTGCCCCACCCCGGACCACCCCCACCCCTTTAGTAAAGCCCCCGGGACTTATGCGCGTCCCGAGGCTTTATGCGCGTCGCCGGGCCTTGCCACGTAACCCCCACACACACACACACACGCGTAAATCCTCTGGATTTACACGCGTAGGGCTTTTAAAATTCGGCCCTTAGTGTGTAGTTTCTATGTAGGGATCTACAGCAGCTTAGCTTGTCCTGTTTTCCTAATAGGGGGGGTTATTAGTGAGAGCAGTCATACCAGCTTTGAAGCAGCTTGACACTCACTGCCAGTTAGTTTTTTATTTACCTCCTCTATCCTTTGTTTTCCGGCTACCTCAGCCCTCCCCCCAAGTTCATCTCTCCTTGTTTTCTTGTAACTTTGCTTCTTGTTAAATGGTTTGTTTACAGTTATCACCCATTGTTCCATGTAAACCGATATGATATGATGCTTATGATATGATAATTACTATTTTAGGCCTGGTGTAATATTTATAGTATTAACTTTCATAGGTAGGGTTGTTGCTGTTTGAGTGCTGACAGTTAGTGCTGTTTTTATATAGAAATTCTTTTTTCTTGTGGCTCTCTGATGGTCATGCCCATACCCAAGATGCATTACAGTAGGCCTAATACTATATAGATTCCATGCATCTCTTGCTTTTTTGCAGGGTTTTCTGGTTGGCACTTCAGTAGTGCATGTAAATATAATATACATATTGTAAGTGATATTTTTACCTCAGAAGACTGTGCTTTGAATGTTCTTTTTCATGTAAAATCTGTATTAGAAATGCATAATTTTTATTGTGTGTGAAGAGGTTGTGATGGGGTGGGGAGTGCAAGGCTGTAAAGTTTCCCTAGGGCCTCTAATACCCTTGCATTAGCCATGGGCATTTCTGTGCGAACACTTAACAGAATCTCCCAACTCGTGGTGTCATGTGTTGGGTAAAGGGAGAGATCACAGTTTTACACTCGGACATAGGTGTCAAATTGCCTGGTTACAACTCTGATTTATAACCTGGTATGGCAAAATCCCTTCCACCATGTCTCTGAGAAGCCAATTAAGTCTATGTCATCATTCACTGCTATACATTCTAAGACTTCTGGCATTAGCATACAAACATTTCAAAGTTTGTTTTTTGTTTGTATTTTCATTCTACTCTTTAATTGATAGGGATAAGTTAGAATTTTTTTTATAGCTCAGGTGATTCTTTCCTTTTAGGAACATGGATTACATTTTCTATTATTATAACCTCTCTGTCGGGATGCCCTAACTCTCCTGCTTCATTAGTATCCTTTGAAGATACCTCCCTCCAAACCATGCACTTCTCAGTGACTGTCGGCTTTCCCCTTTGTTCTAGTTTAAAAGCTGCTCTATCTCCTTTTTAAAGGTTTGCGCCAGCAGTCTGGTTCCACCCTGGTTAAGGTGGAGCCCATCCCTTCGGAAAAGACTCCCCCTTCCCCATAAGGTTCCCCAGCTCCTTACAAAACTGAATCCCTCTTCCTTGCACCATCGTCTCATCCACGCATTGAGACTCCGGAGCTCTGCCTGCCTCTGGGGACCTGCGCGTGGAACAGAGAGCAAGTCCCTACTTTATATTTGCATGTAAAATATATGCATGTATTTTTTAAAATAAGTCAGAAAAGTATGTATGTATAATCCATTGAAATATTCATTTTCAGTACATTATATATAATCACATATATGCATGCTGTGGGGTAAAAATAATGTACATGTATTTTATAATAAATACATGCGAATGTGATAAATGCATGAGTTGTAAAATACTGTGCTAAAAATATACGCTGCCATATACATGCAGTTGTTTGAAAGTTATCCTCTAAGGGTTTGCTGTACAAAGCATTTTTTTGAATAGGCACAAAAAGCGAAAAACATAATCTTTAATACACCAGGCCTCAAAAACGGCAAATGAAAATCGGGCATATTTTTGGAGGCAAAAGAGATTGGTGGGTATGCTGATATAACTGGATACTGGAGAAAAACTAAAGCCAGGAATTAAACGGGATTGCGAATGCCTTTTCGCAGAAGAGGCTACAGATGCAGAGTGTTTACTGTGTCTCCTTCTGAATGGCCGGTTAGAAAGAGCTTTTAGACAATTAGAAGGCATGGACTTCATTGATGCCTGCTCTTTTTTTTTCTGGCCTAACCAGCTATGAGGGCAAGTTTTAAACTGCCCGCAGGCCTGTTGACTAATTTTCAAAGGGAAGCTCCCTGCAGAGTTTTCCTTTACAAATTCAGGCCAATGGAGGAATAGGGGTATTTTGTATCTGCATAATTTGCATCTGTGCCGTTTCTGTGAGCCACAAGCGTTCTTTTCCCCACTCAGGGAAGAGAGGACTGGGGGCCAGTTTTCAAAATGCTTTTTTAAGTAAAAATGTCTGAGAATTGACCTTTATGTAACTATTGATATTCTATATTTTGATAAGTAAAAGCAAGGATTTAGATATTTTATTCTCCTCGGTTTGATTAATGTTTTCCTTTTTCTTTTTGTCAGGGTTTTGAGGTGGCAATGTTCGATATTAGC
Source organism: Rhinatrema bivittatum (assembly GCF_901001135.1). Classification (NCBI taxonomy): domain Eukaryota; kingdom Metazoa; phylum Chordata; class Amphibia; order Gymnophiona; family Rhinatrematidae; genus Rhinatrema; species Rhinatrema bivittatum. The sequence goes on from NC_042619.1 coordinate 373,736,560, forward strand.
TATCCAGCATTCACACGCAAGCATGACTTGTGCTGCATGCTCATGCACTGGCTCATTCTATCCTGTTTAGTCTATGAAAATTTGTATTTTGACTAGTTTTATGGATTCTACCACCCACCCTCTTTATTTCCTTCAGACTTGTGTGCCTAGACTCTTGTACTATGTCCCTCGCTGCTATCACGTCTCCCGTCTGTATGGACCCTCTGGTTCTGTTACCAGTAAGCCCTGGGTAATTTCTGGTTTAGCTATAATAGTATAAAGTGGAGAAAGTAGGGAGGTACCATTGCAGTACAGGCCCCTCCCTTTGAGGGTGCTGGAGTAAGGTGTTTTTTTTTAAGCAACCTTCTACAGAGAGACTGTGGGCAGTCCCTTATGGTGTACTTATAGTTAGGAGGGAGATTTTTCTGTATTTGCTTTTCAGGCCCAATCAGAGGAGTCAGGCACATCCTGCCTGGGGTTCCTGATCAGGGTCGGGGGGGGGGGGGGGGAGTAATTCCTTCCAGGCCACTCACTGGCAGGTTGGGATTTACCTCTGGGTTGATTTTTGGGTTGTTATGGCAGCCTTAGGAGACCCCCTGGGTACCACCTGGATTCAGGGCACGGGGGAGCCCTGTGTCAGGGGCTGCCCATGTTAGGGAAGACCTGCCCCTCCACACCCTCAACGAGGAAGGAGGTATGGTGGTGACCTGCTGCAAGGAAGAACTCCGGTGTTAAATTCTTTTTTTGAGGGACTTAGACTTGGTTTTTGAGATCCAGGTGGAAGATGTTTGGCTGCTCCTTCCTTCCTCCATTGGAACCGTCATAACTGCATGTTCTAAGTGGATTCCTCCCGTCTGGGATCCAGAGAGAGAAAGAGACTGATAGAGAAAGAAGTATCTGCTAACTCTTGAGTAAAAAAACTAATTAAGAACATCTGAGGACACCCATCTGGAGTTTTCAACCCCTGGGGAGAGAGAGGAGTTGATGCTCTATGCTGAGACTGTGTTTTTTACTCTTTTTGCCAGATTGGAAGGGGTTTTCCAGGCCAACTAAAGGATAGCCTGCCCACTAGGAAATTCATTTTCCAAGCCCTAAAGAGTGGATGTTTCCCTTGCCCTGATAATAGAAACCCTTGCACAGATAGTAGAGAAATACTGTAAAGGAAAAGAAAGACATTTGTGGTGCAGAGGATTCTGTTATTATTGCCATTCTACAACCTGATTGCCCATCAATAAAGATGTTCATTTTGGACATTAACTCAGTGACTCCAGTGTGTTATTTGAGCATATACTGCACACACATAAGGGTATATTTTTAAACATACCTGTGTGCGCCAGTAGGCGCATCTTATAAAATCCAGGGCAGCGAGCGCAAGGGGGGGGGGGGGGGAAATAATGCAATTTTCGTGCGGTGACACCTCACAGCTTCCCCAGTTCCCTCCCAGATTAACTTTTTACATAAGAACATAAGAAATTGCCATGCTGGGTCACACCAAGGGTCCATCAAGCCCAGCATCCTGTTTCCAACAGAGGCCAAACCAGGCCACAAGAACCTGGCAATTACCCAAACACTAAGAAGATCCCATGCTACTGATGCAATTACTAGCAGTGGCTATTCCCTAAGTAAACTTGATTAATAGCACTTTATGGAGTTGTCCTCCATGAACTTATCCAAACCTTTTATAAACCCAACTACACTAACTGCACTAACCACATCCTCTGCAATGAATTCCAGAGCTTAATTTTGTGCTGAGTGAAAAAGAATGTTTTCTGATTACTTTAAAATGTGCTACTTGCTAACATCATGGAGTGCTCCCTAGTCCTTCTATTATTTGAAAGAGTAAATAACCAATTCACCTGTTCTGGTCCCCTCATGATCTTAAAGACCTCTATCATATCCCCCCTCAGCCGTCTCTTCTCCAAGCTTGAACAGCCCTAACCTCTTTAGTCTTTCCTCATAGGGGAGCTGTTCCATCCCCTTTATCATTTTGGTTGCCCTTCTCTGTACCTTCTCCATCGCAATTATATCTTTTTTGAGATGCGCTGACCAGAATTGTACACAGTATTCAAGGTGCAGTCTCATCATGGAGCAATACAGAGGCATTATGACATTTTCTGTTTTATTCTTCATTCCCTTCCTAATAATTCCTAACATTCTGTTTGCTTTTTTGACTGCCGCAGCACACTGAGCCGATGAATTCAATGTGTTATTCACTATGATGCCTTGATCTCTTTCTTGGGTAGTAATTCCTAATATGGAACCTAACATCGTGTAACGATAGCATGGGTTATTTTTCCCTATATGCATCACCTTTGCACTTATGCACATTAAATTTCATCTGCCATTTGGATGCCCAATTTCTTGATTAACTTTGGAGAGCTAACACTCCCTTCATCAGGTCAAAACAAGATGAGCAAGTCAGAGCAAAAGATGATGTTGTCTGAATCATAGATTTCATTACAATAGTGGTGTAAATGGGAAGGAGGAAGGGAGGATCTGATGTTAACTGAGTGACAGAGAAGCACAGAATTAGGGCTGGTAATTAGTTTAAAAATCCCAAAGTGTCTGGTAAGTTCTTTTATGCTAGGCTTGAAGTCTTTAATCATTTTAACTTCAAATGTCTTATATTCCTGGATTGTCTCTGAATTTCCCTTGGTAGTATCATGATCATAAAGTCACCGATGCAATGTTCTGGTCTCGAAAAATGTGTTCCCTTGCTCTTCTTTATGATGTCTAAATTTTCTGTCTGTGCAAGTTTATTCTTGTCTTTAACTTCTGGCCTCTTTAAAAATGTAGCCTCCCTCTTCACATCTTCTGCATTGCATAATATAAATATATACTGTATTCATATTAAAGGAGGAGCATGGCTCGGGTCTAATACTATTGTAACCTCCTTTAAATTTCTTGTAATTCACTTTGAATTACCACTCATGGTAAAAAGTGGAATATCAGATGTCAATAAATAATAATAATGATAAATAAATGTCTTTCCGCTGTGAGTGTAGCCCTTATCCCACTGTCTGTCTGAGCTCAGCGTTTCACTGGGGGGGATGCTGGGGCCACATTCTGACCCATGCTTCTTGGTTATTTTCTCAGAAATCTTTCGAGGATTCTTTCCAAGGTCTTCTGCAAAGGTACAGCATGAAAGTACACAGGCACATAGTGGCAGCTGTTCAAAATAAATCCCTTTTACTCAATATGATTGCAGGAAAAAAAGTCACAAGTAGTCCATTGTTGACTAGTGCGCTTTCACAGTCAATGGTAGATGTAGTGGGGATTGGAACCCGCGCAGATATTTTCCTAGTGGTCATCTTGTGATTTTTGTAGGTGGGCTTTTTGCATATCCAGCTTTTGGGCCACCCTCTTGTGGGGATGGGTCTCAGTGGTATAAATAGCCATTGGGCATGTGCAGTAGCCAGAGGGAAGGACATACTGAGATGGAAGGCGAGATTGCAGAGAGCAGTGGGTTAGTGGTGCACTGAAGAGACCAACCCTGGATCTCATAGCGTAGAGTGTTTTTGTAGGAGAAGAGTTTTTTGAAATTTGAAGGAGTTTGTGATATTGAACAAGTGATTCTTGGCTACTTGGGATCAGCTCCTGACCGAAAGGGAGGACCCCCTCTGGAAAAAAGGCCTGTATCCATGTTTTTCCATCCTGCACCCATTTTAACAGCAAGGTGGAAGACAGATTGGAGTTCTTGAGCATTTTTAGAAGTGTTTTTGAGATTCAATCTATTTTTCAAGCTAGGGAAAGTTTTTCTATCATCCCTGGTGTATGTTGGAATTGGAGGAGAATTTACCTTGGGGGAAGGCATTTTTGGACCAGAACACAGTGACAAGAAGAGGGTCCTCAAAAGGCAAAGATACCTACATCTTTTGTATTCTGTGCCTCTTACTTTTGACTTTTTGAATCGTTGCCTGGATATCATTTTTCAAGTGTGCCTTTTAGATCAGCCGATCCCTCACTGTGAGCATCAAGCTACGGGTGAGAGTGACTGTGCGGCCTGGTTACCCTGCCACATCGCCTGGTGCCCCAGAGGCTTAGGCCTCCTCCCAGCTGGAGAAACCCAGCCCCCGGGGCTGAGGTTTGGTGCAAGAGTGTTGTGGAAATCCAGGAGGGTAAAGGCAGCCCTGGGACTTTGCTGTAGCCCCTGCAACAAGGACCACCCTCCATTAGAGAAGGGGGCTGCATAAGCCTGCACAACCTGGCAGTAGGCCCTGTTCACAAGGGTTCCTCTCTGGGCACTTCCCCCAACAGCACCTGCAAGCTGGATGCAGATTCCTTCTTCAGTAGGTAGCAAGCTGCAACTTCTGCTGATATACTTCAGAAACCCTTGACTGGTGCTTCCCTGTGGACAACAACTCTGTAGCGGACCTCCAAGTCTGGAAATTCTCCTTTGACTCCATCTCGAAACCTCACGCCCAGCATCTTAAAGGAACGCCCAAGGCAAGTGATAAATATGGCTCTAACTCCCTCCTGGTCACAGATCGACCTCCGGTTCCTCAGTAGTCTCAGTGATTTCACCTTGAACCCCAAGACAGAAAAATCTCCTCTAAGACCTGAAGGCCAGAGCATCCCCGACCTTGGTCCCCAGCCACTTTCACAGGACAAGAGAGATCAACTCCCCCCCCCCAAATAACTCGGTGTCAAGTGGGCTCATAAGTTTTCAGAGTAGAAAGACACCTCTCACCGGGGAGAATCAAATACATCAAGAACTCCTCCTCTCACTGAAATTGCTAGCAAGAGGCCACTCTGGTGACGCCCCCTCCCTCACGTGAATAACCGTGGTGTCCTGTGAAATGTGCTGGCATAGTTTGCAGCAGGTTGAATTGCAGGGTTTAGTCCTATTTTCATCTCTCAGGGTTTCCATATGAAGCTTGCTACGTCCTAGCTTTTGATTCGGGTTAGGTGGTCGATGGAAGGCTAGTACCAGAGGAGCAGGGAATATTTCTTTTAGAGATTCATCCTCCAGGAGTGGTGACCGTAGGTTTATCTAGCTCTGAGTTCTGCATCACTACATGGAATAGTTTTCCTTTCTTTGCATTGCAGTATGTTTTCCCAAGTGTTTTAAGTGATTCTCGCTTACCATATACTGCATTTTTATTTTCCTTTCTAGTTTAAAGGCAGCAGCAGCAGCAGGCAAATAAATCTCCCCAACAATAGAAAGGAAACAGTTTGAGCACCGACATAGTGAAATAAATGTTAAGCTTTGGAAATATTAAAATACGCTGTTTTAACGTAAAATGATCACAAATTGGCATTAAAAAAAAAAACCCCCATAAAATAAGTGCACCTGGCTCAGTTTTAGGCATGTTTTAAATATATATTTTTAAAGTTTTGGTGCATGACGCCAAACCTTTGTGCACAGTTACATCCCGTGAGCATTTGGGTACATTTAACAGCCTCTCCTGTTTGAACTTTGTGCTGGCAGGAGGAGAGACCAGCACGTCGTGCTGCATCAACCCCTTTTCAACAGCTGGGCCCACTTCTCGTACGTGGTCTTGTGGGACCTGCCGGGCAGCGGGCAGTTGAAATCGTGAGGCTGAACCCAGCCAGCAGGGGAGGTTGACACACTTCATGAATCTCTGCTCTCTTCCTGCCAGCTAGAAGGGAGCAGAGAGCGAGAAAAGGCCAAGGGGGTTAAAAGAGAGGCTTATGTACGGAGGGAGGACTGAAGGGGTAGCTGGAAGAGAGTGGTGACGGAGGAGGGATTGCACAGGTGTGGAGGAGATGTCTACAGGGGGGGGAGGGAGTGAAGGGCATCCTTTCAATAAGTGGATGCCTCCCCAAAGCCTTCAACTGCTGCCGGCCCTAGTTACTTAGCAGCGTCTCGGTAAATATATTCAGTGCAAGCTTCTGAAACGTGAACCGTTTTCCAAAAGCTGCAAAAACTGACTATGCTTGGCTCCAATACGCTCTTTAATATTTTTCTTTTCCGTGTGGTTTTGGAAGGAAAGCATTCTTTTTCCTTAGGAAGAAAAAAAAAATGGAAAAGCATACAGCCAGGAAAAATACAAAGCAGGCTTTCCAAAATAATATGGCCGTGCTGATTAACTCGTTCTGCCTGTCATTCAGTCTGTGCACCAGTTAGAGTAGTGGTTAAGAGTCAGAGTGAATTTCTTTTTCCTACAGAAATGGAGAGTGACAGGCTTTCTAGTAAGTAGGCTGTTAAATTAAGATGTCAATTCAGCTTTCTTATTAATGCCGTCTGGTTGAAATGTTATCTTTAATATAGTGGCCAGTGGAATCCCACTCTTCACAAATTTCTGGTAATGGTGAGGCCGAGGCTGTATAACACGGATGTTGGGAGCTGAACTTTTTCTGTTGATAAGTAGGGCTGAATTAGTCATAACGTGGGGGTGACATCATCCAGCGGCACCAAACGGACCTCTGTCTCATAGGGGCCAATGTAATAAAACCCATATGTGTTTTATTTAACATGCACATTAAAAAAAAAAAAGGTCCATGCAGGAAACTAATGACATGCAAATAGACCAAGAGTAAAAAAAAGCATGCTAAACAGCTTTTTTTACTCGATGACCATTTTGCATGTCATTACCTGAAAATCCACGCTTAAAGAGCAAAACGTTCCCCGACCTCCCGTGTAGAACGCCCTCCCTCCTGCCTTAGCGTGATGTGGTGGGGCCAGGATGAGTGGGTGGGGCCAGTGAGTCCTTCCTCCCTCCCAAGCATGTTGAGCACCTCCTCCCTGAAAAAGTCAGGCCAGGCCGGTTGGGTTTCGCTGGATCCTCCTTCCCTCTTAAAAAAAACGAACTGGGCCACAGCTGAACTCCCACCCTCCATAACCCCTTCCTACTCACCAAAACAGAAGGAGCCCACCAAATACCCCCCCCGCCCAACCCAGGTACTTAATATTAATTTATTCACTCCTTCACTGTCTGCCGATTGGTCCCTCCACTTTCAGCTGTCAGTGAAAGGACCAGTCTCTTTTCAGAAGGCTGTCCTTTCAGAATTCTGAAAGGGGATTGGCCCTTTCACTGACAGCTGACAGTGGATATACCAATTGGCTGTCAGTGAAGGAACAGCCCTGCTGGAAGAGATAAGGTCTTCTCTGGCTGGGGTTCCGGGGGGGGGGGGGGGGGTAAGAGGATTAAGAGGGGGTTCCGGAGGGTGGGAATTCTGCTTGATCCGATTAATTTTTTTTAAGGTGAGAGAGAGGGGGCTGGGAGAGGACTGACCCCACCCTGCCCAACTATTTTAAAGGTAAAAGTGGTTTGAAATGCTTAGGAGGGGAGGGAAGACTCACCCAGCACGACCCAGCCCGCCCGAGTGGAGTTTGGTGCCCTCCTCTCTACCGTGGGAAATTAAACTCCTGCCACTCCAGGAGTTACATTTCCCTCAGTTAAAGGAGGTAGCCTACCCACTAGCGTGCCTCTTTGCAATGCAGGGTAATTACTAATAAGGCTTATTACCCTGCAGTTTGCATGAGACATGTTAATCTTGCCATGGGGGTTTTGACTCCTGTTTTAACGTGGAATTTTCTGTCGCTAAAATCCCTGTTACTTCCTCCGTGAGTTCGCCTTGCAGTGAAATGGAAGGAAAGGATTTGCTGCTATCCATTACAGCTTTGGATACCTCTCTGAGTCCGGAGGAGAGAATTCCAGCGCACCTGACTGAAGAAAGGTTTCTGTCCCCAGTTGATATCATTGAGGCCGGTGCATCGAGAAGGCCTCAGATGGAAGCCACGGAGGTGGTGGCATCAAGCAGTGCCTACGAGATGATGGTCAGGTCGCTAGAGAATACCCATCTGAGCGAGCAAGAGAGGGTTGCCTTACAAGAAGGAGCCTCACTACAGCATTTTTTGGGTGAGACTATTGAAACTTCTTTCTCTATGCCTAAACCTCAAGTGTTCACATTGGAAGAGATTTGCCTGGCAATTAAAGACCTTGAGAAGTCTCTGTCTACTCAAATTACTCAGGTCGCCACAAATTTAAGTGATATTAATTCCAGACTGAATGTACAGGAGAAATAATTGGTAGAGAACTCCAACAGAGTGGATGACGTTGAGTAGAAGGTAGAACAATTTCAAACAAATATTTCTGCCATAATAAAAGATAATGCAATGATTCATAGGAAGTTGGAAGCCCTTGAAAATATCTCTAAAGCTAAAAATCTTCATTTGATTAATTTTCCTAAGGTGGATTTAATTTCACCAAAAGAAATGTTTAGGAAATACTTGGTAGAGGTTTTAAAAGTTCCTGCTGAATCTGTTCCACCAGTTGCTTGTGCCTGTTATTTGCCTACGATTCAGGAGAAACCTACAGGTGTAGTGGGGTATATTGTTTCATCTACCCCCCTGGACACTGGTAATTTGACTGCCTTCTTAGAAGACTCTGGTGAGGGTCAGGTTGATATCACTACATTGGTAGTTAACCTGGTTTTGGAACCTGACAAAGCTCGAATTATGAAATTGTTTTTAAGCATAGAGATGATTTGTTCTGCCATTGTAAAATTCTGATTTTTCTAGATGTGGCTCATGCTCCGCAAATAAGTCTCAGGCAATTTTTGTTGTTAAAACCTAAAGTGTTACAGATTGGTGCTTTGTTCTATTTAAAGTATCCTACTAAGTGTTTAGTCGGATATCGCAATGTTAATTATGTTTTTTTGAACCTAGCCTCCTGCTGCCTTTCTATCAGGTAAGGTTCCTTCTGATACTACATGATTTCTTTGTTACTTGGCTTAACATAGGTATCAGCTTCTGTATAATCATAGGTCGGTGATTCAGCGAGCTACCCCATTATTCTTGCTTTATTTACTTCCTTGATTTATGGCCCTCCCCACCATCAAATATTTGTGGACTTTTGTGTATTTTCCATATTTATGGTATGTGATATATTTTGGAATGCCTTACCTTCATTGTGCGCTTTTCTCAACAAGAATATTTCTTGGAAAGTTTGTTTAAATATGACAAAAATAAAGTAAAAAAAAAATCCATGTAATGTACATACATAGCATTGAAAAACCCATCTAAAACAGGAATTAAAATTTGCAATAGGGTCAGCACAATCAACAATGGTGAATTGTCACCATCAGTGCATGGTGCATCGGCATCATCAATATATGTTGCATCAACGCCATTAACAGACAAGGTTCCTTCAGTGCATAGAGCCTCATCTGCACCATAAATGCATAGAGCCCCATCAATGCTGTCGATGTATAGAGTCCCATCAACACAGTTGACAACTTCAGCACCATCGGTGCACACATCTTCATCGGCACCATTAAAGCACAAGGCTGTATCAACTCGGTTGAAGCATAAAACTCTGACATCATCAGTGTTTAAGGCTTCAGCACCATTGATGCAAAAGTCACCAATGCATAAGTCATCAAAGAATTGAGCTCTGGAACATCAATCTTCAATGCCTTTGACATTGGAAGCATCAGTACATCATGTTGCAAATCTTCCTATGCAACTATACACTAGTCAAAGAGTAAAAGGGGACAAGATCCCTATTCCTCCATCAATTACTAGAGCAAAAATTAAAAACAAAATTACTATCACAGGGTCTGCATCTAGAAACACTAGATCCTATTTTCTGTCTGGTGCCTCATATTTCCAATTTGCCTTCAGTTCAAATTTTGTAAAGTCCAGAAGATGTACAAGATTCCATTCTAGAATCAGAAGAAGATGTTCCATCATCCACATAAGCTTAGAGAGCATATCAGCCACTTAACCAAGTAAAAGATTTGGTAAAAGATTACTTTACCTCATTAGTGGCTAAGGATAAAGAGGGTACCAAGAGACATTCCCTTTCCAGGATGTCATCTATACTTCTACAAGAGGAAGTTCTAGTATCCCTGATTCATGGGATTCTCCATCAGATCTCCTGCAAAGTGCTTCTAGCCCTCGGCATTTGCATGCATCAGACTCTAGCCAAGAATGTCCAGGAATTCACTCCTCCTACACAACCAAGGACTCAATCAACAGCTTCATCGTTGGAGTCCTGGATCAATGTTTTCTCACCCCTACGTTCTGAAGAGGGATCACTGGGAATTCTCTCCGACCCTCTTCAAGAATCTCTGGAACACATGCCTCCTGCTGAAGACCTTTCCTGCTCTGGACAAATTAAGAAAGGCCTTGGAGTGAATGTACATAAGGAAAAAGATCCTTGTGCAGACATCTTGGACTTCCTCCAAGTTCTGGAAGCTACAGCGGACCCAGCATCAATTCTGGTCCATCATATCCTGCAAGATTCACACATGAGAATGCAGGATAACCCCATTTTCTGTGTCCCAGTAGCAAGGAAACTTGACCTCAAATAGCCCCAGGTTTTGAAATAATGCAATTACCCCATCAGTCAGTAGTGGTGCTGGAATCAAGTCTTTAAAGAGCAATGAAAACAAGAATATGTTCAAATACGCCCCTAGGAGAAGATCCCAGGCTACTACACAATTTTGATAAGATGTTTCAAAACTTTATGCTTCATGGATCACTACTCATCCGTTCTACATTTTTCAGTATTTACACAATTGTATACAAAAACTATAGCCTTTTCTTCCAGCCAGCAATGGCGGAATTGCATACCCTCAGCTACTATTGGATGCTGAAGATGTATACATCATCTTCTTTGATCTGTCTACGAAGCATTTGATACCACCTAATGTGCCTCATGAAACTCCATTGCAGCTCGCCGCATGGCCTGGTTGAAAGCCAGTACCCTATTAACAATGTCCACGAGAAGTTGGCAGACATGCTCCGCCTGGTCAGTAACTTCATTGGAGAAAAGTTCAGAGAAATAGAAGCGCAAATAAAGGAACAGCACATGGTGGTGCAATCCCTCTCCACAGTATCAGAACAGCAGTCTTCTGCAAAGCGTACCTTCTATGTTTTAAAAGACTATGTGTTACGGCTATGGCTGCTGTGCAACCGCCTCACCACCAGGGGTCCCTCTAGAGCTGGCTCTCCTGACCGGCCCAGTCTATCTCCCTTCTCCTCTCTATGTTCTGGGCTTTCCCTTATAACCCTGCCTGACAGTTCCCTCAGGGCTTCGGCATCGAGCTCGCCTGGGCTCCCTGCTCTAGCCTTCCTTGCTTGCTGTGCGTGTGGTCCTTTGACCTTGCTTTGCCTAGCCTTGCCTTGCCTTGGGGCCTTTTCTCTTGTCTTGCCTTGCGTGGCCTTCGGGCCTTCTGTCTTGCCTTGCCTTGCACGGCCTTCAGGCCTTCTACCTTGTCTTGCCTTGCCTTGCCTTGCGTGGCCTTCGGGCCTTCTACCTTGTCTTGCCTTGCCTTGCGTGGCCTTCGGGCCTTCTACCTTGTCTTGCCTTGCCTTGCGTGGCCTTCGGGCCTTCTACCTTGTCTTGCCTTGCCTTGCGTGGCCTTCGGGCCTTCTACCTTGTCTTGCCTTGCCTTGCGTGGCCTTCGGGCCTTCTGTCTTGCCTTGCCTTGCCTTGCGTGGCCTTCGGGCCTTCTGTCTTGTCTTGCCTTGCCTTGCCTTGCGCGGCCTTCGGGCCTTCTGTCTTGCCTTGCCTTGCGCGGCCTTCGGGCCTTCTACCTTGTCTTGTCTTGCCTTGCCTTGCCTTGCGCGGCCTTCGGGCCTTCTACCTTGTGCTGTGTATGGTCTTCGGACCTTCTGCCCTGCCCTGCCTTGCTTACTGTGCGTGCAGTCCTACGGGCCCTCTGCTCTACTGTCTGTGTGTGTTTGGCCTACGGGCTCTCTGCCCTGCTTACTGTGTGTGGCCTACGGGCCTTCTGTGCGTGTGTGGCCTACGGGCCTTCTGACCTGCCTTGCCCCGCTTACGGTGTGTGGCCTACGGGCCTTCTGTGTGTGTGTGGCCTACGGGCTTTCTGACCTGCCTTGCCCCGCTTACGGTGTGTGGCCTCCGTCCTTCTGTGTGTGTGTGGCCTACGGGCCTTCTGACCTGCCTTGCCCCGCTTACGGTGTGTGGCCTACGGGCCTTCTGTGTGTGTGTGGCCTACGGGCCTTCTGACCTGCCTTGTCCCGCTTACGGTGTGTGGCCTACGGGCCTTCTGACCTGCCTTGCCCCGCTTACGGTGTCTGGCCTACGGGCCTTCTGTGTGTGTGTGGCCTACGGGCCTTCTGACCTGCCTTGCTCTGCCTCCTGCCCTGACCCAGCCTGAACCTAGACACTGCTATCTGCTGCCTGCCCTGATCTAGCCTGAACCTAGACACTGCTATCTGCCGCCTGCCCTGACCCAGCCTGAACCTAGACACTGCTATCTGCCTCCTGCCCTGACCCAGCCTGGACCCAGACCCTGCTAACTGCCGCCTGCCCTGACTCAGCCTAGACCCAGACACTGCTACTTGCTGTCTGCCCTGACCCAGCCGGGACCCAGACACGGTTTCCAGCCATCCCTGTCTCTCTCCACCTGGAGCCACCCTTTTGGGTGGTGTTCACTACCCCTGAACTCAGCCCAAGCGTAACACTATGTTTACAGAGATGCCCCTTCGGGCAATTCCAGCAATACTGGATGCAGCAACTTCAGACTCACGCTTGACAACATGAACACTGGTAATCAAAAGCAATGCAACAGATCCAGCTCAAGTCTGGGGCAAGTTTTTGGCCAGCCATCAGACCCAGCAACTATCTTCTCCAGTAGGGGGGAGAATCCATCACTACCTAGAAGAATGACACAAAATCACCAAAGTTCACTGGGTTCTAAAGATTGTGGAATCTGGATACCACTTGCATTTCTGGTTTTCGACACTTCCTTACCACTTGGCCTTCAATCCATATCCATCCGCTGGGAGGTAGACTTCTTGAACAGCAGCTGATACAACTGGTTCCTTCCCATCTCCATGGCCAAGATTCTACTCCCACTATATACTCATCCCCAAAAAATCTGAGGAACTAAGACCAATCCTGGATTTTATTTATTTTTTACTTTTCACACTTTTTTCAGCGCTTCAAAGTGGATTACATACAGGTACTATAGGTATTTCCCTATCCCCAGATGGCTTACAATCTAAGGGCTGGATTTTCTATCTTCACATGCCTTCCTGAATCACGCGATAACAGGGGGTGGGGAAGCGGGGGGCAGCCTGCGAAAGCCGGCAGTGATCGCACCACCGCAGTGTTATTGCTGCCGGCTTTCGCACCCAATAGCGCCATCTTGAAAGGTGGTGCTATTGGGTGCACTACTGGCAGCGAAAAGGGGTCTTACCTTTATCACTGCCAGCGAAGTTTTCACAGCGTCCGCCCCGACGACGCCCCGATTTCTCCTCTTCCAGTGCCGACGCCTCCCCGACTCATCTATCGCACGCGAAAAGTCCCTTTTCGCGTGCGATAGGGTTAGAAAATAACCCCCTAAGTTTATACCTGAGGCAATGGAAGGTAAAGTGACTTGCCCAAGGTCACAAGGAGCAACAGTGGGACTCGAACCCTGGTCTCCTGTTCGTAGTCCACTGCTCTAACCACTAGACAACTACTCCTTTAAGAAGCCTGAGTAAGCATATACTCCAGGAGAAATTAAAATGAATTCCCACAATTCTCCCCTTCATTCAGAAGGGGAACTGGATGTGTGCTCTGGATATAAAAGATGCTTATGCTCACGTTCCCATCCACCCCTCCCATTGGCAATACCAGTACTTTATGGTGGATTCTTCTCACTGTCAGTACAAAGTGCTCCCCTTCAGCATCTCAGCTGCACCACGTCTTCACAAAATGCCTAGCTATAGTAGCAGTGCATTTATGCTGCTTGAACATCCAGGTCTTCCCATACTTGGATGACTGGCTTGTGAGTGAATTCCCAAGAGGGTGTTCTAACTTCCCTGGAGAAGTCAATATGTCTCCTTTAGTCTCTCAGTTTCCTCGTTAATTTTGAGAAATTCACTCTGATTTTCTCCCAGAAAATCAAATTCTAGCAGGAAAATCAGATTCTCTGCAGGAGAGTGCTTTCCTTCCATCAGTCTGAGTGCAAACTCTCCCAGAACACAGATCAGTCAGCTGCCAGAGAAATGCTGGTTGTTCTCAGTCATGTGGCAGCTGCAATCGACATAGTATCGCTGACCCACCTGCATATACGTCTCCTACAGTGTAGCCTTCAATTCCAATGGGACCCGTTAACTCAGCCTCCAACATCCATAATGGAGGTTTCATCAGAAATGAAACAGGAATTGAGTTTGTGACTAGACACCCTTCTTTCTGTAGGAAGGAGCACCACTGAGACTAACTCATCACCAAGCAACCTTAGCAGCAGATGCCTCCACAAAGAGTCGGGGGACCCACACAGGCCCTTTTCAAACTCAAGGGACATGGTCATTCCAGGAGAAACAATTTCAGATCAATTTCCTCAAGTTGAGAGCCAACTTTCACTCAGCACCTTCAAGGGAAGAATATTTTCATCCAACAGACAATCAAGTTGCCATGTTCTAAGTGAACTAACAAGGAGGCACATGATCCTGGACTTTGTGCCAAGAAATGATAAAATTATGGGAGTGTGCATGAAAACATCAAGCTGCACAACAAGCGCCCTACCTTCTAGGAATTTCCAACACATTGGCAGATCACCCTAGCAGAATCTTTCATCCACATGAATCAATAGCCAACAATCTCTGGTGACTTCTCTGAAATAACCTCTGGTGACTTCTCTGAAATGCTCCCTGTTCCACGCGCAGGTCACCAGAGGCAGGCAGAGCTCCGGAGTCTCAATGCGTGGATGAGACAATGGTGCAAAGAAGAGGGATTCAGTTTTGTTACGAACTGGGGAACCTTTTGGGGAAGGGGGAGTCTCTTCTGAAGGGATGGGCTCCACTTTAACCAGGGTGGAACCAGACTGCTGGCCTAACTTTTAAAAAGGAGATAGAGCAGCTTTTAAATTAGAACAAAGGGGAAAGCCGACAGTTGCTCAGCAGCGCATGGTTCGGAGAGAGGTATCTTCAAAGGATACTAATGATGCATTAGAATTAGGGCATCCCTACAGTGAGGTTCCAATTATAAGAAAAGCAGTCCAAGTGCTTGTAACTAAAACCTCATCTGAGCTAAAAAATTCTAACTTATCCCTATCAATTAAAAAGCAGAATGAAAATACAAACAAAAAACTTTGAAATATTTGTATGCTAATGCCAGAAGTCTAAGAAGTAAGATGGGAGAATTAGAATGTATAGCAGTGAATGATGACATAGACTTAATTGGCATCTCAGAGACATGGTGGAAGGAGGACAACCAATAGGACAGTGCTATACCGGGGTACAAATTATATCGCAATGACAGAGAGGAGAACCTGGGAGGTGGTGTGGCGCTTTATTTCCGGGATGGCATAGAGTCCAACAGAATAAACATCCTGCATGAGCCTAAATGCACAATTGAATCTTTATGGGTAGAAATCCTTTGTGTGTCAGGGAAGACTATAGTGATAGGAGTATACTACCATCCACCTGGTCAAGATGGTGAGACTGATAGTGAAATGCTAAGAGAAATTAGGGAAGCTAACCAAATTGGTAGTGAGGTAATAATGGGAGACTTCAATTACCCCAATATTGACTGGGTAAATGTATCATCGGTACATGCTAGAGATATAAAGTTCCTGGATGGAATAAATGACATTTTTATGGAGCAATTGATCTAGGAACTGACAAGAGAGGGAGCAATTTTAGATCTAATTCTCAGTGAAGGACAGGATTTGGTGAGAGAGGTAACGGTGGCGGGGCCGCTTGGCAATAGTGATCATAATATGAACAAATTTGAATTAATGGCTGGAAGGGGTCAGTAAGCAAATCCATGGCTCTCGTGCTAAACTTTCAAAAGGGAAACTTTGATAAAATGAGAAAAATTGTAAGAAAAAAACTGAAAGGGGCAGCTACAAAGGTAAAAAGTGTGCAAGAGGCGTGGTCATTGTTAAAAAATACCATCCTAGAAGCACAGTCCAGATGTATTCCACACATTAAAAAAGGTGGAAAGAAGGTAAAATGATTACCGGCATGGTTAAAAGGGGAGGTGAAAGAAGCTATTTTAGCCAAAAGATCTTCATTCAAAAATTGAAAGAAGGATCCAAAAGAAGAAAATAGGATAATGCATAAGCGTTGGCAAGTTAAATGTAAGACATTGATAAGACAGGCTAAGAGAGAATTTGAAAAGAAGTTGGCCGTAGAGGCAAAAACTCACAGTAAAAACTTTTTAAAATATATCCAAAGCAGAAAACCTGTGAGGGAGTCAGTTGGACCGTTAGATGATCGAGGGGTTAAAGGGGCACTTGGAGAAGATAAGGCCATTGCGGAAAGATTACAGATTTCTTTGCTTCGGTATTTAATAAAGAGTATGTTGGGGAAATACCCATTCCGGAGAAGGTTTTCATGGGAAATGATTCAGATGGACTGAACCAAATCACAGTGAACCTAGAAGATGTGGTAGGCCTGATTGATAAACTGAAGAGTAGTAAATCACCTGGACCGGATGGTATACCCCCCCGGGTTCTGAAGGAACTAAAAAATGAAATTTCAGAACTATTAGTAAAAATTTGTAACCTATCATTAAAATCATCCATTGTACCTGAAGAATGGAGGGCGGCTAATGTAACCCCAATATTTAAAAAGGGCTCCAGGGGCGATCCGGGAAACTACAGACCGGTTAGCCTGACTTCAGTGCCAGGAAAAATAGTGGAAACCATTCTAAAGATCAAAATCACAGAGCATATAGAAAGACATGGTTTAATGGAACAAAGTCAGCATGGCTTTACCCCAGGCAAGTCTTGCCTCACAAATCTGCTTCACTTTTTTGAAGGAGTTAATAAACATGTAGCTAAAGGTGAACCGGTAGATGTAGTGTACTTGGATTTTCAGAAGGCGTTTCATAAAGTTCTTCATTAGAGGCTTCTAGGAAAAGTAAAAAGTCATGGTATAGGTAGCGATGTCCTTTCGTGGATTGCAAACTGGCTAAAAGACAGGAAACAGAGAGTAGGATAAAATGGACAATTTTCTCAGTGGAAGGTAGTGGGCAGTGGAGTGCCTCAGGGATCTGTATTGGGACCCTTACTTTTCAATATATTTATAAATGATCTAGAAAGAAATACAACGAGTGAGGTAATCAAATTTGCAGATGATACAAAATTGTTCAGAATAATTAAATCACAAGCAGATTGTGATAAATTGCAGGAAGAACTTGTGAGACTGGAAAATTGGGCATCGAAATGGCAGATGAAATTTAATGTGGATAAGTGCAAGGTGATGCATATAGGGAAAAATAACCCATGCTATAGTTACACAATGTTGGGTTCCATATTAGGTGCTACCACCCAAGAAAGAGATCTAGGCGTCATAGTGGATAACACATTGAAATCTTCGGTTCAGTGTGCTGCGGCAGTCAAAAAAGCAAACAGAATTTTGGGAATTAATAGGAAGGGAATGGTGAATAAAACGGAAAATGTCATAATGCCTCTGCATCGCTCCATGGTGAGACTCCACCTTGAATACTGTGTATAATTCTGGTCGCCGCATCTCAAAAAAGATTGCGATGGAGAAGGTACAGAGAAGGGCGACCAAAATGATAAGGAGAATGGAACAGCTCCCCTATGAGGAAAGACTAAAGAGGTTAGGACTTTTCAGCTTGGAGAAGAGACGGCTGGGGGGGGGGGGGATATGATAGAGGTGTTTAAAATCATGAGAGGTCTAGAACGGGTAGATGTGAATCTGTTATTTACTCTTTCGGTTAGTAGAAAGACTAGGGGGCACTCCATGAAGTTAGGGGCACATTTAAAACTAATCGGAGAAAGTTCTTTTTCACTCAACGCACAATTAAAGTCTGGAATTTGTTGCCAGAGGACGTGGTTAGTGCAGTTAGTATAGCTGTGTTTAAAAAAGGATTGGATAAGTTCTTGGAGGAGAAGTCCATTACCTGCTATTAATTAAGTTGATTTAGAAAATAGCCACTGCTATTACTTGCAACGGTAACATAAAATATACTTAGTTTTTGGGTACTTGCTAGGCTTCTTATGGCCTGGATTGGCCACTGTTGGAAACAGGATGCTGGGCTTGATGGATCCTTGGCCTGACCCAGTATGGCATGTTCTTATGTTCTTAACCTATTTGCATCAGAGCAAAACAGAAAACTAGAAAGGTTTTGCTCCATTTTTCTCAGCAAACTCAGATCTGCTAAAGACACTTCTGGTTGACTGGAATAAAGAGCTCATGTATGCTTTTCCACTGATTCTGCTAACAGCCAGATTTGTGCAAAAAGTACTGACAAATCGGGCCCATCTAATTCCTGTAGCTCCAGTGAGGCCCAGACAAGTCTGGTTGCATATCTGTTTCAGCTCTGCAACCATCCTCTGACTCCTTTCAGCTCAAATCCCTACTAAATAACTCAAGAAGAGGGTTTCCTGTTTCACCCGAACTTCCCTCCTTGAACCCGATGGCGTAGATGTTGAACGCTTAATGATAAGAGTTATCCTTACCTAAAGAAGTTGTGGATGTAATAGCATCTGCCAGAAAACGGATTCAAGTGGAAAAGGTTTGCCGCCTGGTGTCAGTGCAACTGCTTGGATTCATTTGCAAGCGAACCAAAAGAGTTTACTGATTTTTCTACTCTCGCTTTCTAATTGAGGCCTTGCCCACCTCATCAGTGAACGTGCATCTCAGTGCCATAGCAGCTTACCATGAACAGACTGAGGGTAAAGCTATCTCTGTTCATCCAGTAGTACCCAAGTTCATGAAAGGCTTGTGGCATACTAAACTACCAGTTGTAAAACGTCCCCATTCCATGGGATCTGAACATGGTCCTGGCACAACTGATGAAGATGGCGAAGGCTTCTCTCAAGTTTTTGACATGGAAAGTAATATTTCTTGTAGCAGTAACCTCAGCCAGAAGATTCAGGCTTTAGTTCACTATTCTCCTTATATGCCATTCTTCCACCCAAAAGGCTGCGTGCCCATGTTTTTGATACATCCTTTTTGATACTTTCCCACACCTTATTTATTATGGTCATTAACTAAAATGTCTCATCTCGAGCATTTTCATTATCTCATGTATCTCATCTGCCTCCTACCCCATGCCCACCCCTAGCCTCCTACCCCTTGCCTCCTACCCCTTCTCCTCCCTCCTCCTCCTACCCCTTCTCCTCCCTGCCTCCTTCAAAATACGTTACCTACCTAATACATATTTGTACATTGAGCCTTAGTTATTATCTACCTTCCTTGTTTCACTATCGTTCCCGTTAATTGGTTTCAGTTATAACCTGTTACAACCTGTTCCATGACCTGTTATATGCATAAATTTGTGTTATACGACATGTTCTATGTATAATTGTTTCGTTCCAATGTAAACTGGGGTGAAGGCTTTCGCTAAACCTCGGTATATAAAAAGCTCCAAATAAATAAATAAATAAATAAATGTATTTCTCCTGTATGTATAATTTTTACTTACAATGTGTCCTCATAATCTTCACCCTTATCCTCAACATCTATATAACATGCATCCCTCAAGTTACTGTGTTGTAAAGTTTTGTTATTCTTTTTACTATTCATTTATCAAATAACCCTCACTCAAACATTATGTAAGTCACCATGTTATAATGTAAGTTACCTAGCTACCAAGTAAGTTACCTAGTTACCATGTATGTGGCCATGTTACAATATAAGTTACCTAGTTTCAATGTATAATAAGCATTTCCTGCCTTATTGGTTTCTTGTTCCTTGTGAACCGATGTGATATCTCGATCGAATGTCGGTATATAAAAACAGTTAAATAAATAAATAAGGTGAGAAAGCCCTTCATGCCTTGGACTGTAAAAGAGCTTTAGCTTACTACAAAAGAGAAACACATCCTTATCACCAAATATCCCAACTATTCATCTCGTATTAACCCAACAGATTGTGCTTAGCTGTGGCGAAAAGTACGCTGTCCAACTAACTAGCAGACTGCATTGCACACTGCTATAACTCTGCAAGCATTCAACATACAGACTCCGTCAAGGCTCAAGTTAGAGCCATGGCTGCGTCAGTAGCTCATCTTTGAGCTGTGCCAGTCACAGACATTTGCAAAGCTGCAACATGGTCCACAGTACACATCTTTACATCCCATTACTGTCTCAACAATCTCTCAAAGAATGACAGTGAATGCAGACAAGTAGTTTTGCATAGCCTGTTTACTTAGTAGTCTGTTCTCCATGGTTGGTTGCTTATTCACTAAAATGCTCCACTGCAACCCTCAGCTTGGGACGCCTCACATGTTATGGCTAATTCAGCCCTGCTTATTGACAGAAAAGGCAAGTTTACATACTGTAAACTGTTTTCCATAGAAAGTAAGATGAATTAGCCATACTAAATGCCTGCCCCGCCTCGCTGGAGAGTTGACTACTAGCCAAACTTCACTCTAAAATCGACTGAAGGGGCTCACAAGGCAACGCCTAAGTGGGAATTCCTGCACATACTTAGCAGAGCAAAAAATTCTAACTATAAGAGAGAGAGGTCTGTTCAGTGCCACCAGGTGATGTTACCTACATGCTATGGCTAATGCATCCCTTTACGGTAAGCAAACTTGCTTTCAAAACCATTTATGCTGATGAACAGCAATTTATAAATTTAAATTGAACATTTGAAAGCTGCTTTCTCCAAAAGCAATTAAAGCTCTATGTGTTGTTTCAAATTGCACATGCTTTCAGGTGTAATTAGAATTGCTCCTGGGGCAATATAGATTGCATTTTCAACTGCATGTATTATTTTCCTCAAGAAACATCCCCTCCCATAAAGCAGGTGCAAATTTTCACAGGTACTTTTCCAAGTGAAAGTATGTGCACCATTTCCCTGTGAAAGCTGGTGGAAAGTCCACAGGTTAAAAGTACCCATGAATTTTGTCCCAAAAACTAAAAAAATCTAAGGGGTAGATTTTCAGAGGTACGCGCGTAACCCCCGAAAACCTACCCCAAACCCCCCCTGCGAGCCGAGCCTATATTGCATAGGCTTCCGGCATGCGCAAAGCCCCGGGATGCACGTAAGTCCTGGGGCTTTCCTGGGGGGGGTGTCGGGGGTGGTAGGGACCCGCGCGTCATTGGGGGGGGGGAGGTTGATGCGACCAGCGCGTCATCCGGGGGCGAGGCCGCAGGCATAGTTCCGGCCCGGGGGCGTTCTGGAGGCGTGGCCGTGGCCTCCGGACCAGCTTCCGGACCGGAACATGGCACGCGGCAGCCGGCCCGGCGCACAAAGTTATGCCTGCCTCGAGCAGGTGTAACTTGATCAACAAAGGAGGGGGGGTTAGATAGGGCTGGGGGGGGTGGGTTAGGTAGGGGAAGGGAGGGGAAGGTGGGGGGAGGCTGGAGAGAACGGAGGCAGGCTGTGTGGCTCGGCGCGTGCAGGCTGCCCATTTTGGGCAGCCTTGCGCGCGCCGACCCCGGAATTTAATGGATACACGCGGCTACGCAGGTATCTATTGAAATCCCGCGTACTCTTGTTCGCGCCTGGTGCGCGAACAAAAGTACGCGTGTGCGCACATTTTATAAAATCTACCCCTAAATGTATTAGTGGTTGGCGTCATCTTTCCCCCCTCCCGTATCCTCTCTCTGCTTAAGACTCGTATCAAATGAGGGCGCCGTCCTCTGCCTCCTCCCCCGCAACACTAAACCTTTCCACCTCCCAGTACCTTGAAATTCCGAGTCTTCAGCCGGGATCGTGGCATGCTGCTACTGCGACCCTGGTCCAGCCTTTCAGCATTGCTAGGTGAACAATAGATTTAAGCCATATTTTTGTTTTACAAAAGCCATTCGAAATTACCCTGCTAAGCATGTGCTTTTGATTTATTTCTGAACCTAATGAAGACTTAGAAAACTGTTGTCATATTTTGTTGATTGTCATATTTATCTGCCCTATCCTTATCCTTTTTGAGATAATGGACTCCAGAATGGAACACAGTTCTCCAGGTGAGGCCTCACCAAGGACCTGTACAAGGGCATCATCACCTCGTTTTTTCTTACTGGTTATTCCTCTCTCTGTGCAGCCCAGCACTCTTCTGGCTTTAGCTATTGCCTTGTCACATTGCTTCACCACCTTCAGATCACCAGACACTATCACCCCAATGGTCCTCTCCCAGCCATGCACATTAGTTTTTTATCACTCATCATATACAGCCCTTTTGGATTGCAGCACCCCAGATGTGTGGCTCTGCACTTCTTGGCATTGAATCCAAGCTGCCAAATCTTCGACCACTGTTCAAGTATTTTCTTTACTCCTTCAGGCGTGTCCATTCTGTTGCAGATCTTAGTATCATCCACAAATAGACAAACTTTACCTTCTGTCCCTTCTGCAATGTTGCTCTCAAAGATATTGAACAGAATCGGTCCCAACTGATCCCTGTGGCACTCCGCTGAACACCGTTCTCTCTTCAGAATAGGCTCCATTCCAAATCTGACCCTAATAGCAAAACAGCAAGATGTAATAAAGCCATATGCAGTGGCGTAGCCACGGGTGGGCCTGAGTGGGCAGCTGCCCACCCAATTTAGACCCAGGCCCACCCAACTGGCACCCAGACTGCGAGGCTGTCGCGGGATCCCATCCCCGCGACAGCGAACAGGAGGACCCATGCCTGGCGTGCCATCACGGCACACATGGGGAAGCGCTGCTGCGGCCGTGTGGCCGACCGATCTTCCTGTTTGGGGGGGGAGCGGAAGCGCCGCGCACAGCTTCTGCTTCCTTCCCCCAAAGCAGGAATATCAGCTGGCCTCTCCTGCTGCCACCGGCTTCCTGCTATCTTCGGGCCGTACGGCCCACCGATCTTCTTGTTTGGAGCGGGGGGAGCGGAAGCGCAGCGCACAATTTCCACTTCCCCCCTCGCCCCCCCCCAAGCAAGAAGATCGGTGGGCTGTACGGCCAGAAGATAGCAGGAGGCCGGTGGCAGCAGGAGAGGCCAGCTGATCTTTTTGCTTTGAGGGGAGGAAGCGGAATCTGTGCATGGCGCTTAAATGTGTATGTGTGGGTGAGAATGGGAGCCTGAGTGTGTGTGTGTGGGTGAAAATTGGAGCCTAGGTGTGTGTGAGCGTGAGATTGGAATCTTGAATGTGTGTGTGAGAATGGGAGCCTGGGTTTGTGTGTGGGTGAGAATGGGAGCTTGAATGTGTGTATATATGGGTGAGAATGGGAGTCAGGGTTTGTGTGTGTGTGGGTGAGAAAGGAAGCTTAAATATGTGGGTAAGAATGGGTGCTTGAATATGTGTATGTGTGGGTGAGAATGGGACCTTAAATGTGTGTATGTATGGGTGAGAATGGGAGCTTGAATATGTGTATGTGTGGGTGAGACTGGGAGCATGGATTTGTGGGTGAGAATGAGAGTCTGGGTTTATGTGTGTGGGTGAGAATGGGTGCCTGGATGTGCATCTGTGTGTGCATAAGAATATAAGCCTGGGGAGGGGTGAGAAAGTGAGAGCTTGTATGTGTGTCTGCAGAGAATGTGAGCTTGTGTGTGTTGGGGGGGGAGAGCATATGAGAGTGAGAGCGTGAGTGTGCGAGGGGGAGTCTGTGAGAGAAAGCATGTGTGTGTGTGTGTGTGTGTAAGGGAAGAAGACAGTAATAGAAGAAAGACACTGAAAAGGAATTAGGAAATGAGCAACAAGGGAAAAAATGGGAAAAAGAGACCAGGACCAATTGATTAGAAAAATACAAAGATCAGACAACAAAGGTAAAAAAAAAATTATTTTGAGATGTTAGCAATTTAAATATAAGCAACACAACCGCTCTCTCAAAATTTATGGACAGGTAGGAGCCGTGTATAAAATCGTAATAATAAGAAGGCTAAAGTACCACAAATCACCGTGAATTATGTTTGTTTTGTATCATTAAGTAGACCTCATACATAGGCATAGATGTGAATGCTATTCAGCATAACGTTTTACATCAGTAGTATAATCATGGGTCAGAAATGAATTTTATATGCTTAGTGAGTCCAAAGTGAAAAGAATTCAAAGTTGATGTAGCATGACATTTCTCATTGTATTCATTGTTGCAGAATTTCTTAACACATCATAGTGTTGACAACATTCCATTTCTTAAGATAATGTAGCTACTTAGCTTTTTTTGCATGTGAAGAAATGCCTGAGAGTTAAAGATGTTACAAGGCTGAAGGTGTACTAACCCGACACTGACCGTGTTTCGGCGTCTGCCTTCACCAAGGGGCCGAATGTATGTGAGATGATTTTCGTGGCATTTTCACCAACATGGAAGTAATGCATTTCCTCACATTCCTACATTATCTTAAGAAATTGAATGTTGTCAACCCTATGATGCATTAAGAAATTCTGCAACAATGAATACAATGAGAAATTAATTGCATGCTACATCAACTTTGAATTCTTTTCACTTTGGATTCATTAAGCATATAAATTTCATTTCTGACCCATGATTATACTACTGGTGTAAAACGTTATGCTGAATAGCATGCACATCTACGCCTATGTATGAGGTCTACTTAATGTTACAAAAAATTGTAATTCACGGTGATTTGTTTTGTTGATAATCTGTGGTACTTTAGCCTTATTATTACGATCAATTTAAATATGTCATCTTTGGGAATGTGCACTTCTTATATTTTTGTATTAAATATTCCACTGTTCAGAAATTTTAGTTTCTCAGACTTTCTATTTTGGTTTTATATGCATGTTTCTGTTTCTAATTTATAGTCTCTTATTTCTATATTAGGTAAGGGTCGGTCTCAGTTTTGCCTGTTTGTGACAGAAATGCAGTATTTCTGGCATATAGTTTCTCTGTAGTAGTAGTCCAGCTTGTTCTGTTATTCCAGTAGGTGATGTTGTGCTCCGGGTGTGGATCCTTGGGCCGACCGGCAATATGGGACGGTCGGAAGGCAGACACACACAGTGCGGGATGGATCTTCACCTGGAAACCCGTGACCCCACCAGAGGAGCTGTTAGGGCCCGGGTCGCTAGGACTTAGGTGGCTTCGCCCTGGAAGTCCGAGGTCCCCCCAGGAGGAGCCCGTAGGGACCCGGACCGCTGGGACTTAGGAGAGTCACAGGCGTGAAGGGAAACCGAGGGCGGACAGAAGTCTGGACTGGTAGCTGAAGACAGGAACGAGGAGGTGTACTGGAGTCTGGGTATGCAGCAAGTAGTGGATCCAAGAAGCGAGCCAGAGTCGAGGCAGGCAGCAGGCAGGCAGAATCGTGAGACAAACCAGGATCAAGACAGGCAGCAGGCAGGCAGAATCGTGAGACAAACCAGGATCAAGACAGGCAGCAGGCAGGCAGAATCGTGAGACAAACCAGGGTCAAGAAACGCAGGATAGCAGCAACTAACTCTCTCCAAGGAGTGACCACGTTGCAAGGCAAAGCAAAGAAGAAAGCTGCGGGTTTAAATCCCCCTCCGGGTCTGACGTCAGAAGGAGGGCGGATCGGCACATCCGGGTGCTGGGAGCTCAAAAGGACAGCCCTCGCGCGCGTGCATTCCCCCGCAGGGGGCGGAGCTATCCTCGGGCTTGCCGGCGTCCCCACGAGGAGGATGCCGCTGCCATGCGGCCAGGCCGGCCCGGAATCGCGCGGCTCGCGGCGCAGGGAGGAGACCCGCGGGGAAGGTAAGAGCCCTGGTCGCTGCGTAAGCGACTGGGGTCGCAACAGTACCCCCTTTCTTACGCCCCCTCCTCAGGGGACCCGGCTTACCGGGATTGTCCTGATGGAAGCGGGCTAACAGCGATTTGTCCAGAATATTCCAAGCTGGCTCCCAGGAATCCTCTTCAGGACCGCAACCCTCCCATGCCAACAGGTATTCCCAGCGACGAGCCCGGAAACGAACATCTAGTACTTCGCGTACCTGATAGGTAGGTTCTTCATTAGAGGGGGATGATATAGCATCAGTCGAGGGTTGATAGAAACGGGAGAGTACCACTGGCTTCAGTAGAGAGACATGGAACACCTTGTGGACACGTAAAGATGAGGGTAGACGGAGTCTATAAGAGACCAACCCTATTCGTTCAGCGATAGTGAAAGGGCCACAGTATCTTGATGCCAATTTCTTGGAGCGACCCGGCAAATGGAGGTTTCTGGTGCTTAGCCATACCTTAGTACCGGGTAAGAATATGGGTGCTGGTCGACGGTGGCGATTGGCATATCTCTGCATCTTTTCGGCAGAGGAAGTGAGTCGACGTTGGACCGACCTCCATAGATGATGAATGTGTTGGGCCACCGTTAGTGCTGCCGGTGAAGGCACGGTAACAGGAATGGGCACCGGAGGTTTCAGGTGGCGACCGAAAACGGTCTGGAAAGGTGATTGTCCTGTTATCGAGTGGGTGTGGTTGTTGTAGGCAAACTCGGCCCAGGGAAGGAGGGACACCCAATTGTCTCCTCTTTCGGAGACAAAACTTCGAAGGAACGTCTTCAAGGACCTATTCATGCGTTCGGTCTGCCCATTGCTTTGTGGGTGGAAGGCCGTAGATAGGTTCAACTGTATCCCAAATTTCCGGCAGATGGCCCGCCAAAATCGAGCCGTGAACTGTGGGCCCCGATCAGAAACGATACTTTGCGGAAGTCCATGAGCCCTGAAGATATGCTGTGTGAACAGGTGGGCTAACTCTGGTGCTGATGGCAACTTGGGTAATGGTACGAGATGAACCATTTTGGAGAAGCGGTCTACTGTTACCCATATCACCGTATTGCCCTTGGAAGGGGGTAAATCCACCACAAAATCAGTGGCGATATGGGTCCAGGGTTCCGTGGGGATGGGAAGAGGCTGCAGAAGCCCCCATGGGCGACCGTTTAGAGGTTTCTGCCGGGCGCAAACTGGGCAAGAATCCACGTACAGGCGTACATCCTGGCGCACCTTAGGCCACCAGTAATAGCGGTTGAGAAGATTGAGGGTCCTCTCCCTACCGGCGTGACCACCAGAGAGGGAATCATGAGCCCAGGCAAGAACTCTTTTGCGGTCCCTGCGAGGGACTACAACACGTTCTACAGAGGATACGATAGTATTGGCTAACTGGACCTTGGCTGGATCAATAATATACTGAGGGATCTCCTCCCTCTCCTCCGGAATATCATTCCTCGAGAGGGCGTCCGCCCGGACGTTCTTCGCGGCAGGTCGATACTTGAGGAGAAAGTCAAACCGACTGAAAAACAGCGACCACCGTGCTTGTCTGGGGTTCAGCCGCTGGGCTTGGTTCAGGAATTCCAAATTCTTGTGATCGGTGTAGACCGTCACAGGATGAGTCGCCCCCTCCAACCATTGCCTCCACTCTTCTAGTGCCAACTTGATTGCCAATAGCTCCTTGTCGCCAATCCCATAGTTGTTTTCGGCGGAAGTGAATTTCTTGGAAAAATAGGAGCAAGGGAACAAATGGCCAGAAGAGGACTTTTGTGAGAGGACCGCCCCTACCGCAACACTAGAGGCATCTACCTCCACGAAGAACGGCTGAGTGGGATCCGGATGTCGCAAACAGGTGTCATGGAGGAAAGCCTCCTTTAAGTCCTCAAAAGCTTTGCAAGCCTCGGAAGGCCAGATTCGAGTGTCCGCACCCTTCTTGGTTAGGGTGGTGAGAGGTGCCACCAGCTGGGAATACCGTGGAATAAAGTGGCGGTAGAAATTTGCAAAGCCCAAAAATCGTTGCAAAGCCTTCAGGCCCACCGGCCGGGGCCAATTTCGGATGGCAGATACTTTGCTGGGATCCATGCGAAAACCAGTTGCAGAAACGATATACCCTAAAAAGGGCAAGGAATTCTGCTCAAAGAGACATTTTTCTAATTTCGCATATAACCGATGATCCCGCAGAATCTGGAGTACCTGTCGAACATGTCTTCGGTGAGAGGCTAGATCCGAGGAGTAGATAAGAACGTCATCTAAATATACTATAACGCATGATTGTAGGAAGTCCCGGAGAATCTCATTCATTAAGTGCTGGAACACTGCAGGAGCATTGCATAGGCCAAATGGCATCACT
The DNA here is from genome assembly GCF_901001135.1 of Rhinatrema bivittatum. Classification (NCBI taxonomy): domain Eukaryota; kingdom Metazoa; phylum Chordata; class Amphibia; order Gymnophiona; family Rhinatrematidae; genus Rhinatrema; species Rhinatrema bivittatum. The sequence continues at coordinate 373,764,368 of NC_042619.1, forward strand.
AGGTATTCGTAATGTCCATCCCGGGTGTTGAAAGCGGTCTTCCATTCATCCCCGGGACGGATACGAACCAAATTGTAGGCCCCTCGCAAGTCCAGCTTCGTGAATACTTGTGCCCCCTGGAGTTTGTCCAACAGCTCCGGGATTAACGGCAGTGGGTAGCGATTTTTCTTGGTTATGGCATTAAGTCCACGATAGTCTATACAGGGCCGCAAAGACCCATCTTTCTTTGCCACAAAAAAGAAACCCGCTCCTGCGGGCGACTTAGAGGGGCGAATAAACCCCTTGGCGAGATTCTCCGAAATGTACTCTGACATGGCTCGGGTTTCAGGCTGAGAAAGTGGGTATACCCTCCCACGGGGGGGAGTGGAGCCAGGAAGCAAGTCAATCGCGCAATCAAATGGACGATGCTGTGGAAGCAACTCCGCTTTTTCCTTAGAGAACACGTCAGCAAAATCCCGGTAGGGGAACGGAAGCTGAAACCTGACATCAGTCTGCGCCAGAGGCGTTTGTGGACCCCTCCAGGGCTGGATGCAAGAATGGGAGCAGTGTGCACCCCAACGGACAATCTGGAAATCGTCCCATCGAATCTCCGGGGAATGTAGTTGGAGCCAGGGTAACCCCAGGACCACGGGATATACCGATTTCTCCAAAACCAGGAACGAAATCCTCTCTGTGTGAAGCAGACCAGTCTGAAGGATGATGGGCTTGGTACTAGTAGTTATACTGCCGGCGAGCGGTGTACCCTGAATGGAGGTGACCCGTAAGGGAGGTTCCTGACGCTGCGTGGAGAGCTGAAGGTGTCGTACCAAATCCTGAGTGATAAAGTTCCCTCCTGCGCCGGAATCTATGAGGGCCTTTGTGTTGAAAGAACCCCCCGGATATTTGAGGGTTACGGGTACGGTACAATGAGGAGTTGCATTCAGACAACCTAGGGGAACCTCCTCACTTACCCCTAGGTGCGGGAGTTTCCCGGACGCTCCTTGCATTGGGCCAGGAAATGGCCTTTACCTCCGCAGTATAAACATAAATGCAAGTCTCGGCGGCGTTGCCTCTCCTCGGGGGTCAGAGCGGATCTTCCTAGGTGCATAGGCTCTTCCTGAGAAGACTCTGCTGAGGTACCGGTGGTCCGAGATCCGGAGTTCGAAGATCTAGCGGTAGCTGACGGTACGGGGACCAGACGGCGAGGGAAGCGCCCTTCCTTCGCTCTTTGCTGCAGGCGTCGGTCGATGCGCCCAGCCACGTTAATAAGTGAGTTCAGGTCCTCTGGAAGGTCCCGGGCTGCAAGCTCGTCCTTTATTCTAGCCGCCAGGCCTTCAAGAAAAACCCCGCGAAGGGCGTTATCGGCCCAACCCACTTCTTGGGCAAGGGTGCGGAATTCCAGAGCGTAGTCGGCTAGGGTTCGTGTCCCCTGCCGAAGTTGGAGTAGTTCAGAAGTTGCGGAGGCCTGACGTGCTGGTTCATCGAATGCTGCTCGAAATTCCTCCACGAACACACTCAGATCACTCAGGGCGGGATCATTTTTATCCCACATGGGAGACGCCCAGTTTAAGGCTCGACCATCAAGTAATGAAAAGATGTAAGCCACCTTGATTCCATCTGAGGGAAACTGATTGGGTAGCAGGGCGAACCGTACAAAACACTGATTCAGGAAGCCCGCACAAGCCTTAGAGTCCCCAGCAAAACGTGTGGGAGCTGGAAGCTGCGTGGGAGTATGAAGCGTCACCACTGGGGCAGGTATGGCTACCGGAACCGGTGCCGCGGGCTCAACGTCCATGCGGGTAGCCAACCGTTCCACGGTGGCCGCCAGGGTGTCCAGTACCTGTTGTTGTTGAACCAAACGTTGAGCCAGTCCGGGAATGGCCTGTAGACCAGCTAGGTCTGCCGGATCCATGGCCTTGCAAACTGTTGTGCTCCGGGTGTGGATCCTTGGGCCGACTGGCAATATGGGACGGTCGGAAGGCAGACACACACAGTGCGGGATGGATCTTCACCTGGAAACCCGTGACCCCACCAGAGGAGCTGTTAGGGCCCGGGTCGCTAGCACTTAGGTGGCTTCGCCCTGGAAGTCCGAGGTCCCCCCAGGAGGAGCCCGTAGGGACCCGGACCGCTGGGACTTAGGAGAGTCACAGGCGTGAAGGGAAACCGAGGGCGGACAGAAGTCTGGACTGGTAGCTGAAGACAGGAACGAGGAGGTGTACCGGAGTCTGGGTATGCAGCAAGTAGTGGATCCAAGAAGCGAGCCAGAGTCGAGGCAGGCAGCAGGCAGGCAGAAACGTGAGACAAACCAGGATCAAGACAGGCAGCAGGCAGGCAGAATCGTGAGACAAACCAGGATCAAGACAGGCAGCAGGCAGGCAGAATCGTGAGACAAACCAGGATCAAGACAGGCAGCAGGCAGGCAGAATCGTGAGACAAACCAGGGTCAAGAAACGCAGGATAGCAGCAACTAACTCTCTCCAAGGAGTGACCACGTTGCAAGGCAAAGCAAAGAAGAAAGCTGCGGGTTTAAATCCCCCTCCGGGTCTGACGTCAGAAGGAGGGCGGATCGGCACATCCGGGTGCTGGGAGCTCAAAAGGACAGCCCTCGCGCGCGCGCATTCCCCCGCAGGGGGCGGAGCTATCCTCGGGCTTGCCGGCGTCCCCACGAGGAGGACGCCGCTGCCATGCGGCCAGGCCGGCCCGGAATCGCGCGGCTCGCGGCGCAGGGAGGAGACCCGCGGGGAAGGTAAGAGCCCTGGTCGCTGCGTAAGCGACTGGGGTCGCAACAGGTGATGTATTAATGTTCTAGGGCCTGGTATAGTATTTGCACTGCTGCTTTTTCATAAGGTTGCTGTTATTTGAATCCTGAGAGTCAATGCTGTGACTGTGTGGCAAGGTTTTTGATGTCTCTTTCTTTGCAAGAGTTTGTGTTACTTCACAAAATAGCAGTGGAGGGTTATTTTTTGCTGAGGTGACACCAGAATTTGAAACTTTCTTTTCATATTAGTTGTAATGTGAATTGCCCTAGCTCTGTGCCGCACCTGTTCCGATGATTAATTATATTTTATTGTATTTACGAAGATTTCTGGTTTTCTGCAAAGATGGTTCCCTTGTACATATCTTATCCCCATGTGCCTGTTTTCACCCTCCCCCCGCCCCCCCCCTTTGTCATGACTACCCCTACCCCTCCCTCCCTAAGTTATTTAGTTTCTTTCTCTGTTACTGCATTAGTTTCTTTCTCTGTTACTGCATTAGTTTCTTGCTCTGTTACTGCATTTATGTTACATACTGTTATTTGTAAAGGCTTCTGCCTATATATCTTATGGTTGTAAGTTACTTGTAAACCGGCACGATGTGCAAACGGCTGTCGGTATATAAAATTAAATAAATAAATAAATAAATAAATAAATGGTTCATGAAAGAATACATTAATTTTTGTTTTATTATATGATTGGATCTGATTGTTTTCTATACTTGTGCATTTATAAACTGCAATAAATATAAAGTAAATTATTTTAAAGTTTCATACATGATGCATAATGGCTGTTGCAAATTACTTAGAAAGCCATTCTAGGGTGCAGTATATGGCATTATTTATCAGTAAGAAAACAGCTAGTAGTCCTGCATGCCTATAGGCCACCCATGTTAACCTTGGGCCCACCCAAAAAATCAGTTCTGGCTACGCTACTGGCCATATGTATGGGCATTGTTAACGTGCAAATTATCTAATGCTTTCCTCATATTTCAGATGCAAACTAAGAGGAAAATTTATTTCCCTTACTATACAATAGTTAATTCTTTGAACCCTTTTTTTGTGCCATTCTATAGCATTTTATGGTATTTAAGAAAAAAAACCTTTTACATTACTTCTGCTATACATGCTTTCCTTTTTCATATATCTGTGCACGTGATGCGTCAACAGAGATCTGCAAAGCCGAAAAACACTGTTTTGCTTATGTTGAATTCCTGGTATGAACGTCTGGTGTGCACAGCTGCAAGTTTTTCCATCTCACGGGACTGTGCCTTCCCTACAGTGGCAAATGAGGTAAAAAAATATAATCTGAGCAAGGGCTTTCCGGGCTGCTTTCTCATGCAGTGCTGCCTGGCTGGCAGTACACAATGTTACCGACATGTGTGAGCAAGTACTAGCCTGGGTGTTTTTATTTTAATAAAAGTTATGTTAGCAACATTGGATCTGCTTTCGCAAAGGTTTTGTTTTTTTTTTTTTCCCTGTAGCTACAAGAATCCAGACTAAATCTGTCCCTCTGGTGTATTCCTTTTTTTTTTTTTTCCAATAATGTGCACCGTCTGCTATGGTAGCAAACCAGTGAGAAAGAAAACAGAAACTTGACTTGGAAAAAGAGCCTATATCCTCCAAGCAGTCTAACTTCTATGGCTGGCAGCTGCGATATATCTAGGGCTTCTCTTTTTAGGTTTTAACCGATAAAACATCCCTGATGAAAAAAAAAAGATGTTTTATTAGATAAAAAAATGAAAACAATCCCCTAGTGCTCTCTCACCCTCTCCCTTTCACCACCGTGGATGCTCTGCACTGGATCCTGGACTGCACAAATGTGTGTATTTGATTCAGCTGGAAAAAGTACCCAGCAATATTACCTGTACCGGGAAAACACCAGTAAACACAGATTTCTTTTGTGTACTCTAAAAGAACCCTTAATTAGCTGGAGAATATACACCTACATTTACAAACACCTAAAATCAAAAACAATGGATACAGAAATAACTGGGCAGTCCGGATGGGCCAATCCGTCTTTTTTCTATGCTTAGTATGGTGTCAGTTTAAAAAAAAAAAAAAAAGTGCTCAGTCCCTAAATTAGATTCCTGATTTTTAGGTACCTAAATTTAGGGATATCTTCAGTTGAATGTTTTGGCTGAAAATCCACCTACATTTAGGTACCTAAAACTTAGGCCTGCGATTCATTTTCCTCGAATTAGCATTAAGTTAGGTGCCTGGCACTGGAAATCAGTGCTAAAATTCCTTAACCTTTTCTCCCCGCCCTGTCTCTGCCCCCATTGCCATCCAGTGTTTAAACACCTACTCCGTTTTCCAAGGAACTGATTTAGGTGCCTTTAAAAATCAACCTCTCTGTTAATATGTTAGGCCCGTGGCTTTCTGGTGAGGATATAAATGGAAGCAATTTAGCCATTTTTTTTCTTTTAGTGGAACCAACTCTTTCTTCCATTAGTGACCCTTTATTTTTTTTATCTTCAAACAAGTCACTTCGGTTTCATCTACTGCCCTCCTCTACTTAATCCCCTTCCTTTCCTATTATCCCTGTTTTTTTCTTCTTGCATTACTTCATCGAATTTATCCTTTTTTAGATAATTATACAGTTTCTCCTATGAATTTTTTAAAATGCATTTATAGAAATTTCAGTAATTACAAATCACAAATATATAGCTAGCACATCAGTCTAACAGTCCAAAAAGAAAAATAAACACAATAGAAAACAAAAACAAATGATACGCATGGTGGTGAGGGGGAGAATACAGAGAAGTCAAGAAGAGCAAAGAAGGAAAAAATGTAAAAACCCAGAAAAAGCATAACTTGCTAATGAGCCCAGAAAAAAATCAAAAGATGGTCCAGCCATCCTTAGTGGCTCCCTCCACAGTTGGAGTGACCTTGGTTTTCATACTGTACCTAATTTGTCTACGGTGCTTGGGTTTTCAATAAACAAAAGTAGGATAAGGATGTAAAAGTACAGCAGATAAGGTCTGAAAGCAAAGCCCAGCATATCTATTGTACCAAGCAGGATTTTTATACCAAAAGCTTTTTATATTTCCAATGAACATCTCGCCAACAGTGTCTGTTTTTTGTTGGGGTTTTTTTTTTTTTTAGAACTCTTTATTTATTAACATTTTCATGGCATACAACAAGAAGGATAAAAGAGGAGAATTCCTCTACATTGTACAAAGAAAGAACTTTTCCCATGTAAACAGTAAGTTTTAGGTTCAATACAATCAATATAATCAATATAGCTGGAATTACCCCAACATCTGTTTCCAGAAACAGAGTATAGTTCCATGTATTAATAGGTCAAGCAAACAATTAAGTACCTTCCAAGTACTCATAATATGGACCCCAAATGGTCATATATTTTGCATGTTCGTTTTTGAGGTGAAAACGTAACAATTCAATATCCGCAATATCTCTGATCTGCAAAAACAAGTACTCAGTGCCGGGACAGGCCTTCCAAAAAGTTGCTATGGTAAATCTATATTTAACCGGAATCAAAGACCTGTTCCATCGACCCAATAATCCCAACTTGGGTGTTACTTGAATAGGGATACCAAGAATATTAGCAATTTCCCTGAGTGATTTGCTTCCAGAAACTGCTAACCATCGGGCAAAGCCACCACATATGAATGTATGTTCCCGTCTGGCCACAGCCTCTCGAGCACTGAACTCCAGCACCTGGAAAACATTTAGAATAAAATATGGGGTTACGATAGGTTTTATGCAGCAGCTTAACCGCTAATTCTGTTCTCTTAGCACAGATGGCAATACGACGTGCAGAACTCCATATAAGCTTCCAAGGATTGTAGGAGTGGTTTGGGGGGGTGATAGGGTGGTATAGACTACTTCCTCGTTCTCGATTTATTTCCCACCGAGAGGTTAGGAGGTCTGTGGGTTGGGAGGTTTGGGTATGTTTGAGTAGAGGGAGGGATTTAATGAGTTGGGTGGAAGGCTTGGGAGAGAACATAGAGCATAAAGGGCAAATTTTAAAAGCACTACGCGCAGCAAATCCAGGAGATATGTGTGCGACTGGGACGCACGTGGGATGGGCAGATTTTAAGAGGTCCGCAGCCACACGCATCCACAACAATACGCATCGTAAAGGATTTCTCAAAAAGGGGCGGGGTTTGGGCGGGCAGGACAATGCCTTTAAGTCTGATTCGCGCACAAGCAGACGCTGGGATCCGATGACCGCGTAAATTGCTGCTGTTATGGACTGTGGGTAAGTAGTAAAATAAAAAATTATTGGGTAGTCAGTGGGGTTTTAGGGGACGGGGCTAATAGGGTAAAAGGGAGGCAGGTTAGGTAGGGGGTTTAGGAAGTCCGCTCCTTTACAGGGGCGAACTGGGAGTGAACAGGGAAATCGGCCCTAATGCGGTCGCCGCGCGCATCTTCTAAAATCCCCCCACTTATGTGTGCAAAACGGCATTCGCACATGCACGTTGATATAAAATCATGCGCGTGGGTAGTGGATTTTATATGCACATGTGTGCTCATGTGAGACTCGTAAAATCTACCTTCATGAACATAAGCCTTACTATACTGGATTAGACCAAAGATCCATCAAGCTCAGTATTCTATTTCCAACAGTGGCGAGGCTTGTGATCCACCAAGCCTCTCCAAGAAAAACAGTACTGCAGACTCTAAGCTTTAAGCCCTGCAGTTAAACATTTGAAATTGACACTGACAGCCATTGCCATCTACAGTCCTGAGACGCTCCTGTGGTCCTACTGCAGACTGTCGTGGCGCTGGGCTCCAGAGTGCATGTGGCTTGAGTTATTGAAGCCCCTCCTCCTTCCACTGTGTACAGCTGATCTTCTGGCCCTGCATGCATGGGCGGAGTTTTCATCTCACCCAAGTCAACCCATGGAGACTAATCTGTTCCTGACTTTGCCTCGTTGCATGCATGGCGATGTAGTCCTACTATGTTTTAGGGAAATCAGAACTGCAACTCTTTGCATGCAAGAATAGGGCAAACCAGGACTGGATCCACATTTTCGGGTTGACCTGGCTGAGGTGTACCTTATGATGTTTGAAGCCCTCTTCATCCTGCTGTGTGCATGGCAGCTTTGTGCCCCAGTGCCCAGTTCTCCCATTGTTGGCTCCAGGCTCCAGGCTCCAGCATGTACGTGCTGAAGGTGCTAGAGTCCCACTTTCTGTTGCTGTGTGCAGTAGAGTTCTGGGCCCTAGAGAGCTTGAGTCCAATGTCTCCCCTCGTTGTATACCATGACATTTTAATAGCTTGAATTGATATGCACACAAATTTTTTCTCATCTTCATTTCATTTTTTTGTTTTTTGCAGATTTTTCTTCATTTTTTTTGTTTTGGAAGTTTTTTATTTTTTTTGTGTTTTTTTTATTTTCAAGAAATAACGCATCCTATTTGCATATAGATGCACTATGTTTCTAATAGCAAAGCCTGTTTGCTAATAGTGTGCACTATTTCCTGAAAACAAAAAAGCTGCTAAAATTTTTCGTTTTTTAAACATTTTTTTGGTTTGTTTGAAACGAAACAACAGCGGACTTATTCATCACGTTTTACACTTTCATTTCAAATGAATGCATGTCAAATGAATCTCCTCTTGCAGCAGTGTATAGTTGTGCCTTAAATACAGACCCTCTTCAGCTCTGGCTCTCCCCACATTACAGGGGCATTCACAGTGTCACTGATAACACATACTAAATGAACTTGTTGGGAGCAATTTGATCTTGGATCTTCTTTGGTGGATATTGTTACGGTTGTTATATGTAACATTTTCAATAAAATGTTTTCTAAAAAAAAAAAAAAAAACGCACTCAGGCAATTATATAACAGCAAACATTCAGAGAGAAAATTAAATTGATCCCAAAGAGCAGTCAATAGAAAAAAAAAAGTTTTTTGGGGGGGGAGTGGGATAGGGTGGCATTTGTGTGTGAATAGTCTTCTACAAGAAAACAAAATGGCCTTTAACATCGCTACATTATCTATCTTGCTTGTTTTTTGTTTTTTTTTACTGCATTAACGTTAATGAAACATTCTATTTCACTCATTGCTGCTTGCCAAATTTACTGCAGTAGCGCAGCACAGCAGAAAAGAATGACTAACACTGTAAATTCCAGACAAACTGTTGCCAAAATAGCTCATGCATTTAATTAGAGCTTCAGACAATTAATCCTGGGAAGTTAACTGGGTTTCTTGAAGACTGCCTCTGCTTTGCTAAAAGTTTTTTGTTTTTGCACATGAAGAGCTGAGCTTGGATCTGTATTGGTGGACTGTGATTTCCAGTCCTAGCAACACAAAGATCTTCCCTGGTTTGGTTATGTTTAAAGGTAACAACGCGATGCCTTTTGTATCGAGCAGCACAGAAAACAATTCTGGACGCCCAAATCAGTCCCTCCTGGTTCTTTTGCAAATGACATACTGGGATTTGCTTAACCTCCTTCCCCCCCCCCAGTTTTGCACGAGACCAGATTTGAATCTCAAAGAAAGATTTCCATCTCTGAGGCTGGCGCTGCTACAGGATCTGCCACAGCCAGGCAATAGAAATGCAAGAGAAATGAGACGGAGAGTATGAACTTCTGCTCTTGGCCTTCTGATGTTAACCTTCATGTTTACTGTCTAAATACTTTCTTGCTGGCACCACAAACCGTTTCCCGTGTGACCGTGAGATTTCTGCCCGTGGTAAGTCACGCAGGGAGCTCCGCCATCACACGAGCGCAGAGCACGTACTGGCACTTGACTTTTATGCCAGCGATACAGGCAGGATCATGCTACTTTTACCATAACTGCAAATAACCATCCTAATGAATGTCCTGCCTGCCAGCGAAGGAGGACACCGCCCCTGTGTGCAGCAGCAGCAGCACCCTAGCACATACTAAAAGTGATGAGTGCAGCAGTATAATTTAAAAAATTAAATGGACGGGTGTGGTTAATCAAGTTACCTCTATTACAATAGGAAATTGGTCCACACTCTCTGCCTAGACAGGTGAGGCTGTTCAGAGCTGGATTGAGAAATCCTTCCAAAATGACAGAACATTCTGTATTAACAGGGGAAAATTTATGTACGCTAGGCAAGCACTTCACCTGCTGTGTGGTAGGACCTCTCCCTGAATAACTGGGAATGATAAGACTTGCAATTATCCTCGCTCTCTTGGAAGGAGCAGTGCGGAACCGAATTCCAGCGTGCAAATATATTAAAGGGAATTTACAGGCAATGTTTTTTTTTGGGGGGAGTGGGGGTGAGGGGGCGTCCGCTCTGGCTTGAAGGTTACCTTGATGTCATCACTTGCAGAGCAAGGGACCTCTTACTGAAGAAGTGGTGAAATTATGGAAGAGAAGGGGGGGATCAGTGGCACAATGACGATTCTGAACTGTGAGGAAAAGTGGTGATCAAGGCCTTTAAGCTGACCTTTGTATTCCTGGGTGGGAAGGAAATGTTTTCTGCTTCTTTACTTCAAGCTTGGACTTGATGAACCTCTGGTCGTCTTGCAGCCTAACCAACTATGCAACTTTTGAGCCACATAATTTTGCAAGCTTCTTAGTGGTGTTTTTAAAAAATGAGCATTTCATTTTATTAGCTTTAAAAGTAATGATTTAACATCTTTTTTTAACATATTTTTTGCCTTAGTACATTAGTAAATATTTTGTTGTTATTATGAAGCTAAGCCATCTCCAAAGCATATAGAAGCTTATCTGTAAGAAAACATTTAATTCATTTTTCTAAAATTTACTTTAGAGATTAATGGTAAGATAAAGATTGATAAATGCCTCAGAGCTGGGTTTTAATTTCACTGAAATTTCTCTGAGTTTAGAAGACCCTTTGATCTCCTTCCTTTTGGCTTCTCATTTGTGACTGTAGATGAAAGCTGTTTGGCTGCAAATTGATATTTTATTCAGAAATCCTATTGTTCCATTGTAATCTCCATCAAGAAATGCTTTCATACCAAGGATATAATGTATGACATTCACCCTGCTACAAACATCAGTAGAGAGCTCTCTTGTGTGCTGCCATATTTTACCTTATTTGCCATAAAAATGACAGTTTTTTGTGAATTATGCTTTAACATAGTAAATATAATACAAAATGACTGTAAAGCGTATAGGAACCTATTTACTAACTTGTGCTGAAACAGTTGAGTTCCTGCATCGTTTTACTGCTAGTTAGTTCCTGTGGGAATCACTAAATTACAGTGCCTGAATACTGCAGTTTAGTGAATCCCGTGGTGGTGCTAGGAACATGCATCGCCATCTATGGCAAATATGCAGTCCCAGTGCCACCGCCACGATTCATCACGGGAGTAAACCCCCAAGTAACATCTCCCTCCCCCCCCCCCCCCCCCCAGACGCACGCACTCAAAAATCTCAGCTTAGTACAAATCCCCCCCTAATATGCTCCTCTGCTTCCACCACCCAGCACAGTCTATCCCACAAATGTCCAAAATCCCACCCCCATTCAATATCTCCCATCCCCCGCTGTTCCCTCATCCCTTGTCCCCACTTTACCCTATTTATAAGCCTCGACCTCCCCCTCCAAGGGGAAGGAGCTCCTTCCCCTTGGAGGGGGAGGTCGAGGCTTATAAGTCACTCTTGTCCCACTGGCGCTCTCATTCAAATCATTAGGAGTCGTTACTCAGGAAGAGGACCTTGGAGTAGTTGTGAACAATACCTTGAGTACTGTGTTCCTCACCTGGAGTACTGTGTTCAGTTCTGGAGACCGTATCTACAAAGAGACAAAGACAAGATGGAAGCGGTACAGAGAAGGGCGACCAGGAAGGTGGAGGATCTTCATCGGATGACGTACGAGGAGAGATTGAAGAATCTAAATATGTACACCCTGGAGGAAAGGAGGAGCAGAGGTGATATGATACAGACTTTCAGATACTTGAAAGGTTTTAATGATCCAAAGGCAACGACAAACCTTTTCCGTAGGAAAAAAATCAGCAGAACCAGAGGTCACGAGCTGAGGCTCTGGGGAGGAAGACTAAGAACCAATGTCAGGAAGTATTTCTTCACGGAAAGGGTGGTGGATGCCTGGAATGCCCTTCCGGAGGAAGTGGTGAAGTCTAAAACTGTGAAGGACTTCAAAGGGGCGTGGGATAAACACTGTGGATCCATCAGGTCTAGAGGACGCGTATAAAGAGGAGGCAGCAAAACACTGCACGGAGCGGCAGTAGCCACTGAGGCATTCACGGAGCGGGATGCCAGTGGCCAGTGGTTGGTGTTCCACCTTCACGGAGCGGAAGGAGGGAGGGCTGCCATCTCCAAAAACAAAAAAAAAAAACAAACAAGCAAACAAAACAGGGGTGGGTAAGGGGCAGGGGGGTGGCCTGCTGGTTGCGGCGGTTGCTACCCCTGATTGAGCTGGAAGTTCACTAGGATGGCGCTGCTCTCTGCATTGGTGGAGGGGTGGAAGGGAATTGGGGCCGGAGGGTGCTGGAAGCCAATAGAGACGGGTGGGAGGGAGAAAAAAGGGGGGGGGGGGGGGGAAATGGATAAAGTGCGTAGCTTGCTGGGCAGACTGGATGGGCCGTTGGTCTTCTTCTGCCGTCACTTCTATGTTTCTATGTTTCTATAAAGTCCTCAGCTCAGTATTCAGCAGCGGTTAAAAAAAGCAAATAGAAATTTGGAACTTTTCAGAAAAGAATAGAAGAAACCAAAACTTGGCATGTCATCATGTCTCTCTGTCTGGATCCATTATTGCGTGCAGTTCTGGTCCCACCCCCCCATATCAAAAAAAAAAAAAAAGACACAGCAGAATTAGAAAAGGTGCAGAGAGGAGCAACAGAAATGGTAAAGGAGGTGGAATAGTTGCGTGATGATGGAAAGCTTAAGGCCATTCATCTTGGGGTAAAGACGACTAAGAGGGCATGTGATAAAGGTTTATACAATCACGAGCGGGGTGGAACAAGTTAATAGGGAGTGGTTATTTACCCTTTCAAACAATACTAGGATAAGGAGGGACACGCCTTGCAACTAACTGGTGGCAGATTTAAAACAAATTCAGGATGAAGCAATTTTTTTCAGTCCATGCACAATTAAAATATGGAATCTGTTGATGGAGGACGTAGTCAAGGCCTGTAGCATATCTGGATTTATAAAAGACTTGGACAGGTTTCTGGCTGACAGGTAGCACACATAATAGCCAGGCAGAGTTGGAGATAACCGCCTGCTACTTCTGGGAGCGAGCAACAGGGAATGGACCTCTCCCATCAGGATCTGCTGAAGAGTTCAAAGTGATCCAGACTGGCCTCCCTCCTCTTCCCCCCCCCCCCCCACCCCACCTTGGCAGATAAGGGCATTCAAGAAACTCCCTCACACCCCAGGAAGGAAGGGACCTTTGGGCCCAGCAGCCACCTCCGCACCAGCCAAACCCCAGCTCATCCCCAGAGCCTTCAAAATCCGTGCTGGCAGGAGGGGAACCGGGCAGGGTGCCAAGATAGAAATTAGGTGCCACTGACGCACTGACCCGCAGGCAACAAGGAGGAGGGCCTTTTCAGGCAGACCAAGCCTCCGTTGCATCTTTGAGGGACTGAGGGGGGGCTTAGGGGCTGGATCGACTCTTCTACAGCACCAAAACTTAAGGGGGCAGCAAAATCTCAGAAGAATCTGGGTTTTTAAGGAAGGGCCTGGCACTTTCAAGTCTGCCTTGCCACTCTCCAACAGTGTGCAGCTAAGCCCAAGCTCTCCTGCTGTCTCTCTTTTGCCAGGGTCGCCTCAGAGAGCCATTTTTCAGTCTGGGAGTGGTGTGGGGAATGTTCCTCACCCCACTCATCCCTTTCCCTTTGAGCTGGTTAGCTCAGTGAAATCAGAGCAGCTGAATGCAGCAACATTAGCGTAGCTGCAACGTTTTTAATAACCTCTGAGTAGGAAAAAGATAAATCAATCAACAACAACAACAACAAAAAAAAAAGGCCCACTATCTTTAACACAGTCACGGTAAAGCTGCCATGTTCTGTACGGCATTGGTTTCCTGCACTGGGCATTAAAGCTTGATGTATCACCAGTATTTAAACCAGCAAGCAATATATATTATCTTGCCAGTTTTAATGCTGGTTGGAGAAAACGGCTCTAAATGCGGTCAGCTGACCAGTGTTGAAGAGCAATCGTATTTTTGAGGGACAAATCACGAGGGCACAGGCTTAACTCAAGCTGCCACAGGTTAAAGCCGAAGATAACTTAAATGATCCAAGCAGAGTCAATCCCACTTCTCTGTACACAAGTCGCGCGTTCACAGGAAGCTCAGAGTTAATCTGAGCAAGCTCGCTCGTGCCACGTTTAGTGTCATTCTAGGAGAGGTTTGCCACTGTGTTTTGGCTGTGCTGCCTGCTTTAGAGGGGAACTCTCATCCAGCTTTCAGCAGAGGGTTGGGCGGGGTCTACAGCACTTCGTGTCTGTACTCATTCAGGAGTCAGACTGAATGGAACAAAAATGGGAACGTAAATACAATTTTAAAATCCTCTCTCTCATTCAGTGTAGTGCAGCAGTTGACCACCACCACAAGTGCTGGATTGTCTGGAGCATGATAGCAGAACATTTATCTCGTCAAATCGTTATATATATTTTTTTTAAGACTGGCTGGCTTTGTAATTCGCTTTTGATGTTGGTGTTGCCAGAAGGTACATTTAGTAGGGGGTGGGGGGTGGGGGGTAAGCTTCAAACTGTTCACATTGGAAAATGCAATCTGCGCGCATTACTTTCCTCCGACGACCTGAACACGGCCCCCTAAGAATGCCTCCTCTAAAAATCTGTGCCTTCTTCCACTGCATGCAGATCGTTAGCCGCAGGGAAGCAGAGCAGTTTTAAGACAGTCGATTAACATGAGTAAAATGCTTTTCACCCATGTAAATCACTTTCAAAATTGCCTTCTTAGTGTGTCGTAGCCTCACACCTAAGACCCAGTGCAAGGCATTAGACAAATCCAAAATACATAGGTATGAAACAGCTGCTTACATTGGGACGTTTATACTGACCAGATGAAGTACTTGAAAGAAAATAACTCCCCTTATATATGTAACTGTAACAGATGAATTATTACAAATCACCTGAAAGCTATGGATGTATTTCCTCATAGATACATGACAGCGTCCTTCACCATTTGTTGTACAGTATTATAGACTATTTATAATTTGATTGTACTAAATAGTTGATGAGAGATGCACAGAAAAATTGGTCCAAATGTTTTCTGTTGCACTGGTGGTGGACCCCCCTTCACCCGAGGTGAGGTTGAGGCTACCCATAGGGCAAGCCCCACGGGTCCCCACCGTTGGGAGGCAGAGCAGACTGGGAGACGGAGACTGACTGGAGCTTCGCCAATACCAGCCCACGTTCCCCGCAGGTTGAGCCCTCGGGTGCCAGGGCCAGCTGGTCTTAGACGGGCCTCTATCAGATGACTCCCAGTGGATGTTGTGGCAGGTAGCCAGGGACCAGCAGAGGTATCTGAGGGACCGAGGCAGGGATTCAGAGGCCCAGGCACCAAGGAGAGCCAGGAACAAGAACAGGTAATGCCCAGGTAGGTGGAGGCCTGAGGAGGGCCAAGTCCAGGGAGATACCAAAGACATAGTCGGGAGCAGGCTGGAGTCAGGGCAGGCAGCAGAGCTAGTCCAATACTTTGGAATTCACTTCCAAATCCCCTCCGGTCAATATCAAACTCTTCTCATTTCAAAAAATCACTTAAAACTTATCTCTTTCAGCTTGCATTTAACATACCCACCCAAGATCAAAAGCAACACGTAACATAGTCCATCAACCTACTCATAGCTCCTATACATCCCATCCATTTCATTACATCTCTCCCCTTTTCCTCTCTCCCCTGCCTATTAGTTATATTATCATTTTTCATTCCAATTCCCTTCCGCTCCCCCCCTCCCCTCCCGCTGCAATAGCAAGTCCCAGGGCAACAATTTTTCATTTTCTTTATTTTGAGTAAATGATTGATTTTATTTTAAGCTAGAATTTGTTCCAGCTATTAACTAACTTTTTTATGTATATTTTAAACTTATTTGATTTTGTTTGTTCCTTTAAATTTTTTATTCAATGTAAACCGTTTTGACAAAATTTATTTTTATAAAGCGGTATATAAATATTTTTAAATAAATAATAAATAGTCAAGGTGTAGAGTTCCAACAAGCAAGTCAAAGCCAATAGTCAGTCCTGAGCATAGTCCAACGAAGCCAGTATTCAGTCCTGAGTGTAGTTCCAATGAAGCAAGGGTCAAAGCCAGTATTCAGTCCTGAGTGTAGTTCCAATGAAGCAAGGGTCAAAGCCAGTATTCAGTCCTGAGTGTAGTTCCAATGAAGCAAGGGTCAAAGCCAGTAATCAGTCCTGAGTGTAATTCCAACGAAGCAAGGGTCAAAGCCAGTAGTCAGTCCGAGCAAGGCTAGGAGGTAATCAGGAACGGAATCAGGAGCAAGGACCAGGAATGAAGTCAGGAACAGGAACCAGGAATGAACAGGATCCAGGAACAAAGTCAGGAACAGGAACTATAACGAGCAACGAGCACACAACAAGCGTGGAGACCTGTTGCCAAGGCAAGGAACGAGTGGTGGACCCAGCTTTAAATAGCAGAGCCCAATAATGTCATCATCTGGGGCCACGGGTTGGTTTCCCACTACGGCTCCTTTAAATGCCGGCAAGGTGCGTGCACCTAGGAGAGGCAGAACATTGGACAGCGGCGTCTCCCCGTGGCACACATGGGGAGACCGCTGGGAGCCGGGGAGGTCCGCAGAGGAGCCAGAAATGGCCGAGGAGGCAACAGGAGTGCGAGGGCACAGACAGCTGCCCACTGTAGCCAGTGAGGATGGGCTGAGTCAGGAGCCTGGCGCTGGAAGTGAGTAGGCCCGGTTGCTGGCCTGCCGCGGGCGGGACACACAACAGTTTTCCACGGTCTTTTTTGAAAGCACCTGTTTTTTGCCTGTTTTGTACAATATTTCTGTAGAACAGGTTGATGGCAAGTTTCTAAAATTGAACGAAAAATGTGCTATTTCAAACCTAATAATGGGCTTTATTTTGGGGGGGGGAAAAACCCCATATACAGTGAATTGCAAATAAATCAAAGCATGCTGTGCTTTTTATTTTTTGCAAAGTTTACTACCGTAAGCCTTAATGATGTGCACTATTACTTCATCTCTTGTAGCTGACTTACATGGGAGGTCCCTGCTAGCAGGGCCATTACAATCACATCGTCACAATAGAACAAAGTTCCTGGAGTGACTTACTTCGTATTATTTGCCTAGGGCAGGCTGATCCTGTTTAGCAGGGCTGGAGGAGGACAGGTAAACCAAAATAACTGCAAAGATGGTAGTGTCCAGTCGGTGGTGATGAATGCTAGTTCGTTCTGTTTGTTCCGCTTCTTCCTTCAGGGGTGGGAGCAGGTTGCACAGTAAACATAGTAGATGACAAATTGCCCATAGGGTCTGCCCGGTTGAGATTCTTCCACTTTGAACAAAAGAGCTTAAGAAGTGCCATGCTAGATCATACCAAGGTTCAGCGAATCCAGCATCCTGTCTCTGACCTTGGCCAGTCACAAAGTACCCGTCAGATCCCCCAGTAGTTGATCTGTTTCGTGTATCACACTCCCAGGGATAAGAGCTGGCTTTCCCAGGTCTACCTGTCTAGTAACTGTTCATGGAGTTTTCCTTCAGGAACTTGTCCAGTCCTCTTTTGCCTTGACCACGTCCTCTAGCAAAAGATTCATGGTTTGATTGCGCTCAGAGTGAAAAAATACTTCCTAAGATTTGTTTTAACTCTGCCGGTTGCTAGTTTCATGGCGTGTCCCTTAGTTGGAAAGGGTAAATAACTGTGCCCTATTTACCCATTCCATCCTCTCATGATTTTAGAAATCTCAATCATATCCCCTCTCTGTTTTCTCTTTTCCAAGCTAAAAAGCCCTTATCTGTTTAGCCTTTCTCCATAAAGGAGCTTTTCAATCCCCTTTATCATTTTTGTCACCCTTCTCTGTACTTTTTCTCTGTCAGCTATGTCTTTTTTTGAGATGGGGTGACCAGAACTGTACACAATACTCAACGTGTTGTTGCACCATGGATCTAGGCGAGAGAATTTGATATTCTGTTGTCTGTTCCTTTCTAAATAATTCCTAACATTTTATCTGCCATTTTTTTGTGGGTAAGACCCCAACATCCTCCTCAGCAAGGACAGAGGTAAAGAATTCATTTAGTTTTTCTATATCCTTGTCCTCCCTGGCCACCCTTCTTACCCTTCGGTCATCTAGAAGCCCAACTGACTCCCGCACAGACGTTTTGCCTCAAATGTACTTGAAAAAGTTTATATTGCTTGTTTTTACAATCAGGACATTCTAATTTGCTTGGGGCCTGCTTCACTAAAGCATTTCTCTCATTCTGTGTCTATGGGGAAATGCCTTGATGAATCAGGCCCTTGGTTTGCTAGTAGTATTCTTTTAAAATACCTCTCTCCGAACCATGCACTGCTGAGCGACTGTCGGCTTTCCCCCATGTTCTAGATTAAAAGTTGCTCTATCTCCTTTTTAAAAAGCACCAGCAGCCTGGTTCCACGCTGGTTAGGATGGAGCCCATCCCTCAGAATAGGCTCCCCCTTCCCCATAAGGTTCCCCAGTTCCTAACAAATCTAAAACCCTCTTCCTTGCACCATCATCTCATCCACACATTGAAACTCTGGAGCTCAGCCTGCCTCGGATCCTGTGTGTGGGAATAAGGAGCATTTCTGAGAATGCAATCATGGAGGTTTGGATCTACCTAAAAGCCTACATGTAGCCTCCGTCCTGCACCTTCCTATGTCATTGTTACTCACCTATACCACAACATCTGGCTCCTCCCTAGCACTCTAAAATCTTATCTAGATGTCACATGAAGTCTGCTACCTTTGCACCAGGCAGGCAAGTTACCAAGTGATTCTTATGCCCACCAGCCCCCAGTTATCTACTTTCCTAATGATCTAATCACTCACTATAACAGCTGTTCTAACCTTCCCTCCTTGGCACAGACTCCTGGAGACACATCCATGGTACAAGGAGATAAATCATCACTTGCAGGGCAGGTCCTACAGGATTATTTTCTGGCACACTAAGATGATGGTCTCCTGCCAGTGATCTTGCTGCTCCGAAATAGCTGCTAGACTGGCATTGGGTGCGCTCTACTATATCCCTGAAGATCTCCTCTGTATACCTCTCTGTCTGCCTCAGCTCCTCCAGGTCTGCCACTCTGCTCTTCAGAGATCGGACTCGTTCTCTGAGAGCCAGGAGCTCTCTGGATTGGGTGCAACAGGAAGATAATCATACATTTTGCACTTGGTGAAAAAGACTGAATAGCCCCCATCTCGCCTCTGGGCTTCTGTCTGCATCTTAATTTGTTGAGGCGATAAAGTCTTACAGGCTGATTAAGGATTAGGTATGTCTCAATTTAAGGGTGGTTAAATGTGATTAGGGTTTTTACATTTATTTATTCGGTGTTTTTTTAAAATCTATGGCTTTTAAATTTGATAACTAGGTGATTAATGTTAATTAGTGAATGACTGGCAACAGGACTAAAATTAGTCTCTAAAATCAGGGTTAATTGAATGTTATTTTAAAGACTTTCCTTTTAGTAGGGATGATATCTATATATTAAAAAGTGGATGAAAGTGTGAGAATCAAACTCGTTGCCTACTTGTGACTAGTATTCTCACTTTCTCAGACTAATTGACCTACAGACAAAAGTAAAAATCATGCTGGACTCCAAGATAAGGTTCCAGCACAACTTTATTGATAGGTGATTTAAAGGTGGAAAATATATATAACTGCTTAAAAATCCTTTATCAATACAGTCTATTACACAAACTGTTAAAATTACTACTACTACTACTAAACATTTATATTACACTACAAGGTATATGCAGTGTTACACAGATCATATAAGAGAAAGACCCTAGCTAACACAGACAAGACATAGTATTTAGGGCGAACCAGGGCAAATTTTTAAAATTTCAAAGGCGAGTAATAGGTGCAATTTAATTTTTGTGGGGGATTTAGTCTGAGTTAAATAAGATTTTATGATTGTGTAGTAAGAGGGTTGTTGAGGTCACTTTGGGGGGGGTATATGTTTTGGGGTTTTATATTTTGTATAATGTATTTTATTGAGGTATTGTACTATTATTATTGTATTTGATTATTGTAGTTTTGTATTTTGTTTGTTGTAAACCGCTTGGTTCTAATTTTTTTCTAGGAAGTAAGTATATAACATAACATTCTGCATATCATGTTAAAATGTTCAGCTCAACGTGCATATTGGCAGCCAAAAAACAGGAAATAGAATGTTAGGAATTATTCAGAAAGGAGAAGAAAACAAAACTGAGAATACTTTGAAGTGGTTGAAAGGTGGAATATAAATAAAATAAATAAATGAATGAATAATACCTCTGTACCAATCCATGGTGCAGTCACACCTTGAGTATTGTGTGCAAGTTTGGTTGCTGCACTTAAAAAAAAATAGAGTGGCACAAGAAAAAATACTGAAAAGGGAAACAGAAATTATTAGAGGGATGGATCAACTCCTTTATGAAGAAAGGTTAAACAGATTAGAGATCTCCAGCTCTGAGAAGAGACAATTTAGAGGGGATATGGTAGAGCAGGGGTCCCCAAACTTCAGCCCGTAGGTCCTCTCCAACCCAGGTAACTCGGTTATCTGACCACCATACCTCTCCCTCCAGCTGCTGGATCTGACCCCCAGAAAATGTTGTTCTTTGAGGTGGGGGAGGTTCCCCCCCCCCCCCCAGGTGCTGCAGTGGTGGCGGCGGGCTGCAGTAGAATGACGGGTAGGGTTTCCCAGGCCCCGCTAGTAAGCCAGGAGCCAGAGGACCACAGCATCGGAAGCAGTTGCTGGTGGGGAAGTCAGGAACTGCCAGCAGGAGAGACGCCTGAGGATCAAGGTCCCACAGGCAGCTGCTAGCAGGGAGGCCAGGCCCTGCCAGGGGAAGATCAATAGGCACAAGGTGGATGAGGGTGAGTGAATGGAAGTGAGAGAGAATAAGTTGAAAGTAAGTGGAGGGAGGAAAGGAGATGAAAGAGATGTAAGAGAGAAGGAATGGGGTGAATGAAAGTAAGTAGATGGAAGAGAAGCGGGGACTGTGGGAATGAAGGGAGGGATGGTGTGAGGGTATGAGTGGAGGAGAGGGAAGGGGACAGAGGAGATGGGGTAAAAATAAATGAAGGGAGGGTAGGTAGGGAAAGAGGAGAGTAAGATCTTGCAATTCATTGGTGTTAAGATCCGTGAGTTAGAGGGCCCTTGACCTGAGGTGAGAGTTGGTACCGCCCACGGGGCGGAGCCCCACTGGGTCTCACCATCAGGAAGCAAGGTCTGTAGCAGCAGAAGACACAGCCCAGAGAGAGTACAGAGAGGAATAGGCTGGGATGTGGATGCAAGTGCCAGAGCAGGAATTCACTGTGGTGAAGCGCAGAGCAGGCCCCGAGGAGCGAGGAGTGCCATGGGGACGGCCCTGAGGGGCGGAGCCACGTGATGAGTTGGCACAGGAGAAATGAGTTAGGCTTACTCGAGGAGCAGGGAAGACCGATGGAGTCTCTGGCAATGCACGTAGGCACTACCCCGAGAAGCGGGGAAGTGCGAGCACAGTCACTGAAGTGAAATAAGGCACTGCCCCGAGGAGCAGGGAAGTGCAGCACAGTCACTGAAGTAGACAAGGCGCTTCCCCGAGGAGCGGGGAAGTGTGGCACAGTCACTGAAGAAGAAAGGCAATGGCCCGCAGAGCGGGGTACGCCAACGCTGAGTCTTCCAAGTAGCAGAGTAGTTCCAGGAGCAACCCCGAGGAGTGGGGAAGCCCGCAGGCAGGGCTTCAGAGGGTGCAGGAGCCTCTCCGAGGAGCAGGTACCGAGAGAATGTCTCACGCCAGGAAGTACACCACACGGGAACCACGGGTCCGAGGATACTACAGCAGGAATCAGCAGTGAAGGAACTCGTTGACAAGTCGATTAGAACTAGGCCCGGGTGGTGCTTAAGAGTCCAGGGTTAGTGATGTCATCAGGAGGAGACGCCCCTGAGGTTCCCGCCTTAGTGTCCTTAAAGATGGGCAGGATAGTGCGCGCGTCTAGGAAGGCCCGGAGGAGGCATGGAGGCCGGCGGCGTCCCTGCCGCCATGAGGAGTCCCGGGGACAAGGCGACATGCGTCGGGAGTGGCTAGCCACAGCCGCGAGTTCACCCAGAGAGGAGAGAATGGCAGCACATGATGTGAGTAAAAGCAGTCGCAGCCGTCTGCGACCGACAGTCATAACAATTGGATTCCAAAAATTGCACTGTTTTGGCAGCAATTTAATTAATTTGCTCACCACAGAGGTGACATGTCTAAGTTCCCTTAGTACCCTTAGTTGTATCCCATCTGTCCCCATCGCCTTATCTTCTTTAAGTTTAGTTAGTTCCTCATGAACTCACTGTTCTGAAAATCGATTATGGTTTACCTCACTTCCAAAGTAGATAAGGCAATGGGGCCAGTTGGAATACATCTGAGGATACTAAAGGAATTTAGAGATGTCCTGACAGCTCCGCTTCATCTGGATTAGTTCCAGAAAAGGGCGGATGTGGTTCCTATTCATAAAATTGGAAGTAAGGAGGAGGCTGGGAACTACAGGCCAGTTAGTCTGACCTCTGTGGTGAGCAAACTAATGGAATCTCTACTAAAACAGAAGATAGGGTAATTTTTGGAATCCAATGGATTGCAAGATCAGAGGCAGCATGGATTTACCAGAGGTAAATCTTGTGAGACGAATCTGATCAATTTCTTTGATTGGGTGACCAGAGAGTGGGATCAAGGGAGAGTGCTAGATGTTATGTACTTGGATTTCATCAAGGGCTTTGACACGGTTATGCACAAAAGACTTATAAATAAATTGAGCGCCCTTGGTATGGATCCTAGAGTGACTGGGTTAGAAACTGGCTGAGTGGGAGGTGACAAAGGGTAGTGGTTAATGGAGTTTTCTCTGAGGAGAAGGGGCTGTTACTAGTCGTGTGAATCAGGGATCAGTCCTTGGACTGTTTTTTTTCTACATTTTTGTGAGTGACAGACATAATAGAAGGGTTATTGAGAAAGGTTTGCCTTTATGCTGATGATGCCAAAATCTGTAACAGGGTGGACAGCCAGTAAGTGTGGAGAAACATGAGAAGGGATCTAGCGAAGCAGGAGGGATGGTCTGTCTGGCAGCTAAGATTTATTGCTAAAAAATGCAGAGTAAAACATGGATGCAAAAACTCAAGGGAAAGGTATAATATTGGAAGTGAAATGCATCAAAACACAAAGCAATAACGAGATCTGGGGGTAGTTGTATCTAATGATCTTCAGGGGGTCAAACAGGTGGATAAAGCAACAGTAAAAGCCCAAAAAGATGCTTGGCTGCATAGGGAGAGGAATAATCAGCAGAAAAAGGGAGGTGATATTGCCCCTCTATAAGTCCCTGATGAGACCTCACTTGGAATACTGTGTGCAATTCTGGAGACGGCGCCTTCAAAAGGAATTAAACAGGAGGCAGTCAGTCCAGAGGGGAGGCTACTAAAATGGTCAGTGGTCTTTATTCTGAAGCATTTGGGGGGATAGACTTAAAGATCTAATCATGTGCACCCTAGAGGAAAGGTGAGATAGGGGAGATATGATAGAGACATTGAAATATCTCAAAGTTTTTCATGCAGAGGAGATGAGCCTTTTTCAATGGAAAGGAGGCTCTAGAATGGGGGGGTCAAGAGATGAAGGTGAAAGGGGGTAGACCCAGGAGTAATCTTAGGAAATATTTCTTTCCAGAGAGGGTGGTGGATACATGGAACAGCCTCTAAGTAGTGGAGAAAAAACTAGCATCTGAATTCAAGAAAGCATGTGACACATACAGGGGATCTCTAAGGAAGTGGTGAGAATTATAATGCTGAATTAATTGGACGGACGGGCAGACTGGATGGGTCACACGGTCTTTTTCTGCCATCATGTTTCTGTGTTTCCCAGGGGGTGAATGTGAGGGAGGGAAGGAAGGAGATGGGATAAGAGTGAGTGAGGAGTGGGAGGGAGGTGGATCAGCTGAGTGAAAGAAGGAATGGTATAAGTGTGAAAGGAGGGAGAAGAGAGGGAAGGGAGAGGATGTGGCGTGAGAGGGAATGTGACACACACACACACACACACACACGCACATCCCTACACCTCAGATCAGAAATGCAAAGGGCAGGGTTCCTGGGGGGGTGCAGCAGTTGATATCATATTTATTACTGACATTCATGGGGACCCTGTCCTGTGCTTTTCCCCCTTTCCCAGCAGACGTGAGTCCTCCTCCTCCATAAAATATGAGGGCGCTCCCTGCCGGCCCTCTAGGTGATTTGAAACATCCTATATGGCTCTTCCCCTGTGATACGGGTTTATAAAATTCTGAGTGGTCTAGAGCAGGTTAATAGGGAGACGTTTTTTACACTAGCAGATAGTACAGATAGCAGATTTAAAACAGATTAAAGAAAGCACTTTTTTCAGTCAGCGCATAATTAAGCTGTGGAATTTCTTGCCAGTAAAGCCGGACAAGTTTCTGGAGGACATGGCCATACATAATGACGAGCCAGATGGACTTGGGTTTCTCCACCTCTGAATTCTTGAGGAGAGCAACATTGAAACAGATTTTCATGTTGGGATTTGTCGGGTTCTTCCAGACCATCCTGGCCACTGTCAGAGACAGGATGCTAAGCATCTAATCCATCACGGCATTTCTTCCAGTTAAACTAAGGCACAAACTTAGACTGCGGGCCTTCTCCGGGGCAGGGACCTTGCCACATAACCTGAGTCGTAGCTCGCCCTCAGCATAAGTTTACAAAACCAAATAGTTAAATCCAAATCCCCATCACTACCACCACCAAAATCCCAAATCACTCCACTCTTACAGTCTCTGCTGCGGGGAAAATGGATTGGAGAAGGGATTTTAAAACCGGCAGCCGCAGTGCACAACAGGCCGTTAGCCACATATGTTTGGATGAGCTGGAGATGAGCGTGAGCAAACTGGTGGAGTAATTGATAAAACTGGGAATGTGCTTTACCCGAGCGAGTTTTAAAATCCGCTTACCTGTGTATTTTGAACCATACCCACTTAAATGCGCGCATGATTTAAAATTGCAGGGTATGTTTGCTCGCCTGCCCGCACGCTTGTTTTAAAGTTACTGTCCCAAGGATCATAGAATGGGTTGGCAGTTTATTTGAGTGTACTTTTTTGATTTGATAAAGCCTAGCCAATTGGAGTTGTGGTTCAAACTGACGTATTTCACTGTGCAAGCCCTGATTGATTACTTTACCTTAATGATGGGAAATAGGCTCCAGCGTCGTTACGTGAGCTCGAATAGCCTGTGCTTAACCTTGATTTCTCTCTTTCTGCTGTTTTACTTTTTCAGTTTTTAGCTTTACAGCATCAGTCTCATTTCTTATCTGACACTAACACATTTCAACCAAAAATGCAAGAAGGCATTAGATTAAATCACTGTTTCATTTGAATTCTGATCTGATATTAGTTTTAATATTTCAGAAAAACATGTATCACAGTAATGTGTGACTCTCTTCAGAACACATTTAATTTTCAACTTTTATGAGAGAAACAGTGTCGCCTGTATAGATCAATGAGAGGCTTATGTGACCCAGAGCCGGACGTAACACATTTTCTCTGGATCTAGGAGCCAGTGACTGGGGTTAGTTTGGGGGATGGGAATTTTGCTGCAGCCCCCTTAGGGCCTGATTTACTAAGGCTGTTTTCCTATTCTATGTGTCAACGGGGGGAAAAAAAGCAAAGTAAATTAGACCCTTAATTTAAATTTAATACAGGTCCTCACCAGTCTCTACCTCTGTCACTTCTCCTCATCCTCAGCAATCTCCCTTTCTCTCAACCCGCCATCCCCTACCCCCATTCAACCAGCCAACCCCGCCTCCTCCTACACAGCCAGTCACACTCCAGCTAGCCAGTCAACCTCCCCTGACCCAGTTACTCCCCACCGTCCCCCATCTAATTAACAAGTCAGTCATCCCTCGGCTAATCAAACATCTCTCACCCTGTCACTCCCCAGTCAGTCATCTCCCAACTCTCCCCAGTCCACCTCCACATAGCCTGCTACCCCATTTGTGCATGCTATTTTGAATAGCACCCTACCCAATCACTCCCCCCCACCAGTCATGACCCACTTTTCCCAACCCAGTCAACCAGTAGGTCGCCCCTCGGCTAGTCAGCCGCTCCCCACCCAGCCGTCTCCCCCACTTCCCTCCATTCAGCCTGCCAGTCGCCCAGCCTCCAGCAAACCACTTCCAATCAGACACACATCCAGCCAATACTACCCATAGACTCCAACTAGTTACCACTCTTCCAGCCCTCACTTTCTGTCCGCTCCTGCCACTGCAGGAACTGCTGTTCCCTTCAGTCTGCGCCACACAGCTCTTAGTTGCGCAGTGGCTGAATGACTGCACTGATCTCATAGTTTTAACTCTTGCACTGGGACACGAAAATCCTGGGTGCAGCCATGAAATTTCTGGTCACTATGGTGACTTGGCATCCAGAATTTGTTGAGCCCTCATTAACAATAACTTGGGAATTAAAACTAATCCTCTAAAACTCACTAAAATGAACCATCAGTCCTGCGTTTACTGACGTAGGACAACAAATGGAATTAGAAATATATGCCTGCAAGCATTAGCTGTTTCTTGCGATTAAGTACACCAGGTACATTTGATACTCTAGGCTGGCACAGATGGTAGAAGCAGTATGTCAGTAAACCAGAAGTGACTCAGTTTAGAAATGCTCGCCAACAAGCAGTGCTAAAAATTACTGATGGCAAGTTGTAACTTTGCCTGTTGTTCACAGGAAGGGCAGTTTCGACAATCTAATGGATGAAGATGAAAAAGTCAGGGTAAAGAGGTAAGTGTCTTTTGCATTGTTTCTTTTTTTTCACCCAAACTTCATTTTCTTTTCTGACATGGTATTGATGCTACTTACCTACCAACGTGCGTCCTCAGTCCTAATTGAATAAATAGCGATGAAAGCTTGCTCTTAAATATTTGATTCACAAAATTGGGCGGTGGCTTTTACTAGTGAATGGATTAGCTCAGTAATGCAGTAGGAGTAATTTCTAGCCCAAATGTCGTTCACTAGCTTTACCTTTTCTTTCACGGAGCTGCACAGTCAGAAAACCTCAAACACTCCTCATTTCTTTTTGCTTCCATTTCAGTATAATGCTTTTTATTTTCCAGCACCTATACAATACCAGGTTGCTACATGGCGGGTTTTGAAAATAACACAGGATTCACAGAGTATAAGGAATAGCACCTTCCTTCCTAAGGCAGTGCTCTTGGATAGCTAAAAGATCTGCCGGCAGGAACATTATAACCTTCAATTCCAACCAGAGGGTGTCAAACCATGTACATCTGTGTTATGCACCCTTAGTGCATTGAGAGGATGATATTCTCATTTAATCTGATACGCACTGAGAGTAAAACAGTGATTGACCAACACTGGCATCTTCTTGAAATGTTCTTTCTTCTAGCTGCCAGCATTTGCCTTGGTTTTAAGTGTTAGAGACAGTCAGTTGCAGTCCCTCCTTGCCAGCTCTCCTCAATTTAAACGTTTCCATTTTAACTTAGAACCAGTTCCACGTTTCCCTCTCTTTCCTGCGCTCTGCTTAGCCTTTTCTTTTGCATAGGTGCAGTTCAGAATTTGGCACTGCTGCAGCCTAGCTCAGCCATGCTCCCCTGTATCTCTCTTTTCTAGTCCTGTCAGTATGGGTCTCATACCAACCAACCAACAGGAGCAAAGTGGAGAGCAAACCCCTATTCCTTTGCTGGCACCTGATTTCCATTGTCGCTAGGGTGTGTCAGAGTTTCTTTAACTACTTTGCTTGCTCAACAAGGCAGACACACATACCCTGGCAAAAACAATATAATAAGATGAATCAGGACGAACTTTACTGAACAATCTGTAAATAATGAAGGTTTTGGAAACAGGTCAGGGGTGTGTGTGTCAGAACAGAAGGGTCGCAGAATGGATAGATCTGGTACATTATTCCATGACATTTTGATTTTTTTATATGAGGTACATGTACCACTCAACACAATACGTTTTTAAAGGATCAAAACTCAGAATTGGAAGATGTGCCTGCTCTTTTTGTTGGATGCAGATCGGGTGAGGAGAATGATCAGAGCTGGGGGGTGTGGAACGGTGAGGGTTAGCCAGAAAAACGTTTTTAACAACCTGGGAGAATAGCTTTCAAACAGCTTCTTGTGGCCCCCATATACATATGTACATGGCCACATGGAGAACTATTATGGTATTTTATGACCTGTGCATATCAGGTACATGCAGATTTATAAAATACGTATATGCCCATCCTACTACTACTACCTAACATTTCTATAGTGCTATACGACATCCTCCAACATAATGCTCGTGTATATGCTTACACACAAACACCTATAATGCATTCAAAGAGCATATTTCAATGTATTGAATGTGTGTACTTTCCTTACCTATTTTAGAAACATATACATGTATATTTTACGCGTGAAAACTTGCTTGCGAAAGACCCTGATTTACGTGCATAGATTGGTATATTTTAAAACTTTTGCATGGAATTGAAATGACCAGTTTTCCGATTTCTCCCACCAGTTCACCCAGTCCTTCTCTAGGTGATCAAGACCCTCCTAGTTCTTCAGCCTCAACCCCTCCCAGTTCACCCAGACCTCTCACCCAGCTAATAATTGACAACAGACCCGGCTGATATCAATTGCGCGAGACAATTAGCAGGTGTAAAATTGCACGAATAAGTTGCCGTATGTACTCACCACATAAGACTCTTATAAAACAGCAGTTGACCCACACGACTATCGACCCCACACCAGAACGTCCCAGACTACCCGCATTTTACGCATGTATATGTGCATGCAAAATAAAAAATGCATACGTATGTTTGATGTTTATAAAATAGCACGTTCGTGAATCCAGACTACTCATGTGTGTATATGCTAATTTTTATGTGCAAACTCTGAAAACTCAACTCACTATCTCTAATCACCTTCTCTGCTATCTTTGTAGATTCTGTATACATAGAGAATGCAGTATTAAATATTTGCATTCGTATTAATCAAATGTAAAAATATCCTAAACAATTCATTGGAAAACCATATTGCCTGATCAGTTCCCAGCAGAGGTATTATTGTCAAGATGATACACATAGCAAATATTGCCTTGTTCGATCTGCTAGCCATCAAATAACTATCTAGTGCATTACATAACTCACCGAGATTTCTCTCTGTTTAGTCACAGCCTTTCTGATAACTCTGGTACTGTGGCTTCAATGTGTACTTTTTCTTTGCCCTCTAATTCTAAACCAAAAAAACATTCTAGAAGAGGAAACACAAAATCCCAGAGAGAAAGTGAAGGTTCAGTATTCATTCACACCTACCCACACCCACTTCCCACCCCTTATGACCTCCACCCCAAAGCAGCACAGAATTATTCAGGTTTCTTTAGCAAGCTGGGCAATCTTGTAGTTAAAATGGATTTTTCAAATATCTTTGTACACCCTAAATAATATTTCAAGCTTCAGTGGTGACCAATTTCTCAGCTTTGATGTCTACCCTATTAATTTGCAACACAGAAAAGCGAAAAAGAACATAATGCTATAAATCAGAAAATCTGAATCCGTGAAAGTGGAATTATAACAATATGTCTGTGAATGTCCATAAGCAAATCAGTTCGAATTCCAATAGATGAAAACTTTCTAAAGTAATAAAAAATGAAGTGGAGAAGTAATATAAAAGCAGGAATATCATAATACACATCAGAGGTGGGATAAGTTCAGGCCTTGAGACCTACAAATTAGAGATGTTCATTTTCGCTTATAGTGAGTTTTATTTCATTTTAATACATTCTGTTTCAAAATAGCGCACAGTAAAAAATGAAATAGCATGCAGTGAACTTTGAAATAGTGCGCACTAAAACATGAAAGAGCACACAGTAAAGTTTGAAATAGCGTGCACTAAAACATGAAAGAGCACACAGTAAAGTTTGAAATAGTGCGCACTAAAAGCTCAGTATGTGCTATTTCATTTTAGCGTGCACTATTTCGTTTTTAGTGCATGCTATTTTGAAAAAGTACCTAACGAAACAAAACTGAAAACACTAACCAAAAAATATGAAAAAGTTCGCCCTGCACGTCCATACTATTGATCAATTTGGTTTTTAGGGTGATCAAAATATACAAATTAACCTTTGTCGTACACCAAGGGCCGGATTTTCAAAGGGTTACGCGCGTAACCCCGAGAATCCGCTCCTGCGCACGCCGAGCCTATTTTGCATAGGCCCAGCGACACGCGCATGTCCCAGGGCTTGAAAAAGGGGGTGGGGCGTGGGCGGGGCTGGAGCCTCCAGGCACAGCAGCCATTTGCTGCTATACCTGGGATCGCGGGCCGGCCATTGGCCAGTGCACGCAACCTATGCCTGACCGGAGGCAGGCGCAACTTCTAAGTTAAAGGTGTGAGGGGGGGTTAGGTAGGGCTGGGTGCGGGTTAGGGAGGGGAGGGGAAGGTGGGAAGTGGGCGGAGGGAATGGAGGAAGGCTGCGCGGCTCGGCGACACAAGTTGCACAATTGTGCACCCCCTTGCGCGCGCCGACCCTGGATTTTATAACATGCGCGTGGCTGCGCGCGCATGTTATAAAATCGGGTGTAGATTTGTGCGTGCCGGGTTGCGCGCCCAAATCTATGCCACGCATAACTCTTAATATCCGGCCCCAAGTGTATAAGATATATATGATGAATATTAATTGTGGCTATCTTCTAAACCAGACTGGTTTGTGGTCTTCAAGGCCCTTGTGGCCCACTGCTGATACATTCTCACACTCATCTGCAAAGGGCATGTAAGGGACATAAATCATTTGTTGATTTATGTTGCCAAAAAAATACACAGCACACTGTTTATTAAAGATTAAGGGGTCAATTTTGACAACTGTTTGGCTAAGTCCCTGTCTTAGCTGGACATACTGCGAGACTTCAAATTCAGCCAGTCTCACCCCATACTTAGTTGGCTAACTTTTTATCCTAGCTACCTTCTGTGCTTCTTGTGCTGTCTGCACCTGGGCAGATATTCAGAATTACATTGCCCATTCCCCTGATTTAGGTTTTTTCTTTTGTTTATAAAATATGTTCCTTATCTATTTTTTATAATATCTAATATGTAATAAATAGATGTAGGTTGAAATAATATGTGTGTGTGTGTGTGTGTGTGTGTGTGTAAACAGAAATTGCACATCCAGCATCCCCCTTCCTCCCAGGAGACTGCAGATCCTTTACTCAAATCTTCTGTTGTTCTATCAATGGCAGTGGCTCAAACAGCAACCATGCTGCCTATAAAATGCCACTACAACAGAGGATAGCACACTAGTGCACCTTTTACTGGAGAAAAAGAACAAGCTGGACTGTTACCGATCCGTACACAGAAATTCACGCAAGCAGCTTCTGTGTTGGGTCGCGTGAAGAAATCAAAATGTTGTTTTGATCCTTTCCCTCCTATCTTATTGATTTTTTTTTTTACCAGACCAGATCTTAAAGGGGTTAAGAATTGTGGTCAGTGCTTCTTTGGTTGAGGGGTTAGTTCCCGATTCATTGAAAAACGGTGTGGTGGCCCCTATCATGAAAAAGGCAGAGCTGGACCAGAGATTGTGCTCTAATTATAGAGCAGTTGCTACTCTCCATTTTGTGGCTAAAGTATTGGAAAGGGTAGTGACCCCTCAGTTGTTGGATTTCATAGGAAGGACATGGAAATTGGGCCCAGCTCAAGCCAGTTTTCGTAAAGGCTGCAGCACGGAGACAATCATGGTGGATCTGGTTGATTTGGTTTTACCTCACTTAAGACATGGGGGCTTCTGTGTTGCTAATTTGTTTGGACCTCTCCGGTGCATTTGATTTGGTGCTAGTCATTGGGAACAGGGGGCTCGGTTTTAAAGTGGATTAGTAGTTTTTTAGAGGATAGGAGTCAAGTGGTGGTTTTCCAGGGCTGCTATTCTTCCCAACGCCCGGTAAAATGGGGAGTTCCTCAGGGTTCTTCTTTACCCCTGCCCCCTTTAGTTCAATATTTCCGTATCTCCATTAGGTGCACATATTCGCTTTTTTTGGGTTTATCTCATTCATTTTATATTGACAATGTGCAAATTGTTGCTCCATGGGGAAAAGATCCACAATGGACTCTTTCTATTCTCAGTGGCTGTTTGAAAACAGTGGGCAAAAATGGTTGGATGATAATTCTTTAGTATTGAATGCAAGTAAGACAGAGATTCTACAGGTGGGGGCTGGACAGGATAAGTTTCAAGTTGAGCTCGAAGGGCAGTTAATTACTGCCAGTATCAATGTAAAATCACTTGGGGTTGTGTTGAACTCAGATTGGTCCATGGAAAGCCAAATCAATGCAGTACTTTGTTCTGCATATAGTAGACTGAGTTTGGTACGGCAATTGAAAATTTTCTTAAATCTAAAAGCATTGAAGTCTGTGGTTTATGCACTAGCGATAGCGGTCATTGATTACTGAAATCGTGCATATTGGGGGCTACCAGGCAACTTAATTCGGAAGTTGCAGGTAGTCCAAAATGTGGCAGCTAGGCTGGTTCAGGATGGTCTAGGGGAGGAATCAGCAGCACCATTACTTGTGAAACTATATTGGTTGCCGGTCAAATTGAGATGCACATTTAAAGTCCTGGCCCTAGCATTTAAGATCTTGGGAAGACAGGGCCCTTCTCATTTGCAGAACAAGGTCCTTTGGAAATGCCTACTGAGAGTTACTAACTCTCAGTATGGTTCAGAGCTCCAACTTCCCTCAGTTAAGAGTTTCCATCATGTAAGACTCTGAAATCGGTCTTTTTCCATATCCTAAACTATGGAATGGTCTTCCATTGGACATCAGGGAAGAAATGGATCTGATGAGATTTTGGCGTAAAATAAAAACATGGTTGACGATGTCAGAGCTTCTGAATGAAACCTGGGAATGCTCTTTCAGCAGTTTAGAAATGAGGTCTGAGTTGGTAAGGCATTTTTATGGTTGTTCTAGAGGGATAGTAGCATGATATGCTATTTTATTTCTTTTAATGGGAATTAGGTCGGGAGGGCTGTGCTCAAGGGTTTTGTGGTTTTTTTAAACCTAAGAGTGCTACTCAACCTGATATCTTTTGGAGATATCCAGTTTACTGGCAGGTTATCATGCCACGCAAGGCTGGATAACTTTAGACCTGCTCTGAGGCAGGCCTAAGGGTATCTGACTAACCAAGCCGGTTATAGTTGAAAATTGTCTAAGTTTATCAGATAATTTTACTCTGCCCCTGAACACTCCAGAATGGCTCAGATATTCAAATACTTGCCATTTACCTGGATAACCTGTGACTTATATGGCTAAGTGACTAAATATGGGCCTCAGAAGTATTTAAAAATGAAGGCAGAATGTTGACTTAATTCTGGCTGTTCATCGTGTTTCTACAGTACATGAAAGAGAAATATTTCATATTTTGGAGGGTGGTCTAAAAAGTATGCTAGGGGCAAAATGAAGAAATGGAGACGTTTGGGGACAGGTCTGAAAAATCTGCAGTAGATTGCATACTTTTTGGTTATCTTCAAAGAATGAGCCTAGAAACAAAAACTCTCAAAATTCTTAATAAGAAATCAAACCATGTTTGCAACAGTTCTTGATCTGGGAAAAGAGCACAAAATTAAATTACAAAATTAATCTAAAAAAATAATGCACCTGTTGACAAAGTAACATGAGAATATAGTCAAATGGAGCCCTGAAGATAAACAGGCGATCAAGTGCTGCTCTTCTCGTGCCGTAAACCCTGCATTTGAAACCAGAGGGTCCACAGAGAGAGAGCCTGAGAAAAAACGAGGAAAGAGGAAAAATATCATAGGAAAAGCTTCACAAAGCAATTGCTGCAAACCTAAGATCCCTAACTGGAAAAATCAAAACAAATAAGTAAGCAAATGATGCCCTTATGAACTTTCTTTCCTTTTCTTGTTAACCGTTATCGTACTTCATGAAATACCCCAAGTCTTTTGTCTTGTATGTTTGGTCTTATTAGATTGTAAGCTCTACTGGGCAGGGACTACCTTTTTGTATGTTTGCACAGCGCTGCACATGTTGTGTAGTGTTTGCACAGTGTTTGCACAGCGCTGCGCATATTGTGTAGTGTTTGCACAGTGTTTGCACAGCACTGCGCATGTTGTGTAGTGCTAGAGAAATGCTAAGTAGTAGTAGTAGTAGATAAAGGAGAAAAAAATATGTATGCAGTTGGATTTGTTCAAAAATTGTGATTATTAAATTTGCACGTGAAAGTTCCATGTAGCCCGAAGAGCTGGAGCTTTAGCCAGAAAGTGAAACAAGGTCTCTTGCTTGGCTGTTCTTGAGCACTAACCACTGGGTCATCAGGCTGATCAGTTGGTCGTATTTCTTAAGAAATGTATGAAACTTTAGATTGCTTTTCCAGTCACCAATTTTCTGTCATTACAGGGCTTCACGCAATAAATCTGAGAAAATCAGGCGTGACCAATTCAATGTTCTTATCAAAGAGCTCAGCTCCATGCTGCCAGGCAGCACTCGCAAATTGGACAAAACTACGGTACTGGAAAGAGTTATTGGCTTCTTGCAGAAACACAATGGTAAGCGGTATTTCTTTACAATTCACTCCCGAGCACGCCATTCATTTTAGCAAACGTTCTAGTCAGAAATGGTGCTCACAGGGTGAAAGTATTTGCCAGGAAGTTTGTGTAGCACAGAATTCTCTTTGTGGATTTTGACTGAGGACTGCTAAAGGTGATTAAATCAGTTGAAAGGCTTAGAAAAGGTAGCTAAAAGAAGCGACACATATCTGAGGCATTGTGGAGATTTCGAAGATTTTTGAAGAACACTGAATTGCTCATTGCCTTCGGTTCCAACATTTGCTTACACTGTGTAAAGCCCACCTTTTAGTATAATGTAATATGGCAGACGCAGGGCAAAGAGGAGGGATTTATTTTTGCATTGCTTTGCTTTTCAAATATATATATCAGTAAACCTAGAAGAAAGGATGAGTTCCATCAGTTCTCGAAATACCTACTTTTACTCCCGGTGGGGACTTCTGCATTGCGCAATTGCGCGGAATTCCCTCAGCCCTGTGCAGGATTCTCCATTTGCCCCACAGAATGAAATGTGAGGGGCCAGGAGAGCAATAGCAGCCGTGGCAGTCGCGGCCTGCCTGGGCCAGAAGGGAGGAAGAAATAGCGCCAGTGTCAGCTGGAAATAAGAAAGGAGCAGCGGTGGGGTTGGCCTGTACGAACTGGAAGAGAGAGATAAGCCTGAACATCTTCCTTGGCCTGCGGAACCCAAACAATGGGGGTCCAGTGGAGCCTGAATGAGCGAGGTAGACAGCGAACTTGGAGGAAGGTAGGAGAGAGCGCTAGGGGTCTTGGTAAAGAAGGGCTGATAGACAGAGAGAAAGCTGGGAGTGAGAGGAGAGGACTAGAGGAGGGAGAGCTCTCTCTCTCTCTCTCTGTCTGCCCTATGAGTCAAACTTGAGGGGGGGGGGGGGGTAAGACAAAAAGGAACTGGAGGTCTTGCTAAGGGGGGTAGACAGGGGATCTAGGTGGGATGAAGGAAGAGAACTGGGGAGAAAAGAGAGAGCGCTGGGGAGAATTTCAAACCTTGTGGGGGGGCTTCCTGGGGGTGTGGAGGGGGGTTGAGCCTGATGGGGCAGAGAGAGAAATTTGATAGGGAAAGGGGTGGGAGAGGGGTCAGCCAAGAGGGGAGGGAGAGGTAGCAAATAAACTGAGAGATTGACTCGAGAGAGAAGAAAGATGGAGCAGGGTGAAGGGGTTCAAGCCATAAGAGGGAGCAGCTGGGGAGGGTCATTGAGCTTGGGGGAGGGGATAGCAATCTGGAGGGGCCAGACCTTATGATGGGAAAAATCTGCACAAAAATGTAAAATCCTACGTCTTTGAAAAACAACTTTTTTTCAGTATTGCCATATAAATTAACTGTTACTCAAAGACAGTGATTATATTGTTTTATCTGAACAAATAAAGTTTCCAGGATTAAAATATTGTGCACAGAATTTGTCAATATTTAGTGCAGAATTTTTTATTTTTTTGCACAGATTCCTCCAGAAGTGCTACTTTCATAGCCCTGTGCCAGCACTTTCTCCCTCTGATCTCCACAAATAATAATTTAGAAATGGAAACCATTAGAAAGAGTGCATTATTCTTGACTGTGAAATGAACATTAAGAACGCATACAATTGCTTGAAATCCACTTAAATAAAAATATGTTAAAAGAATAAAGAAATATAGAAGCAGAGAACATGTGAACAGATAAAGACCACGTGGCCCTTCCAGTCTGCCATTCCACATCTCGTGCTGCTTGATAGTCCCTCCCTCTACCTCAGAGATCCCATGTTTTCTTGAATTCTGATACTGTCCATGTTTCCACCACCTCCACAGGGAGGCTGTTCCATGCATCCAAATCCCTTGCTGGAAAGAAACATTTCCTTACATTTCCCCTGAGTCTACACCCTTTCCCACTCAACCCATGACCCTTCGTTCTTGAGCTTCCTTTCTTTTGAAAGAAGCCTGCTCCTGTGTATTTATTCCTTGGAGGTATTTAAATGTCTCTATCATATCTCCCCTTTCCCTCCTTTCCCCCAGGGTGCACATGTTTCAGTCTTTTAGGCTATCCCCATATTTTACGTTGAAAACCAGTGGCCTTTCTAGTAGCTGTCCTCTGAACTGACTCTGTTTGTTTTATATCTACCTGAAGGTGTGGTCTCTAGTATTGAACACAGTACTCCAAATGAGGTCCACCAGAGACTTAAAAAGCAAAGCGGAAGCCGATCCAGTTGGCTGTACAGCAGTAAAAACAAAGAGAATCGGTAGTTGGAAACGCCCTTTATTTAGTGATGCCCGACTCTGGCCGAGTTTCGCTCTTTCTCATAGAGCTGCCTCAGGGGCAACTGAAACCAGATATAAAACATTTGTATGTTTTATTTTGAGTTATGTGTTTGTACACCTATATATGTTGTTTATTGATTTTAATTTTATGTGTGTTTTTAATTGTTTTATATCTGGTTTCAGTTGCCCCTGAGGCAGCTCTATGAGAAAGAGCGAAATTCGGCCAGAGTCGGGCATCACTAAATAAAGGGCGTTTCCAACTACCGATTCTCTTTGTTTTTACTGCTGTACCACCAGAGATTTATACACAGGCAATATCATCTCCTTTTTCTTCCTGGCTATTCCTCTCCCTATGCACCCAAATATCCTTCTGTCATCGCCTTATCTACTTGTTTGGCCACCTTAAGATCTTCAGATATGATCATCCACAGACCCCACTCTTGTTTTGTGTACAAAACTTCACTCCCTATACTGTAAGGCTCTCTTGGGATTTTGCAGACCAAATGTATGACTCTGCATTTTTTTAACAATAAATTGTAGCTGCCAGATTGTAGACCATTCCTCAGACCTCACTAGATCCCTCTTATTTTCCACAACTTCCAGGTTGTGTACCCAGTTGCAGATTTTATCATTCACAAAAAGGCAAACCTTTCCCGATAGCCCAGAGTATTGCCTATGAAAAAGTTGAACAGAACGGGACCGAGGACCAATCCCTGCGGCACAGCATTGGTGACCCCTCTTTCCTCGGCGTGAACACTGTCTACCATTAACCTTTGCCACTTCACAAGCAATCAGTTTCTAACCTAGGACACTCCGTTTGTTTATAAGTTGCCTATGTGGAACCATATCTAAGGCCTTGCCGAAATCCAAATATACTACATCTAGCGCTCTCTCCTGATCTAACTCTCTGGTCACCCAGTCAAAGAAATTGATTAGGTTTGTCTGACAAGACCCTCCTTTGGTGAAGCCATGCTGCCTCAGATCTTGTAATCCATTGGATTCCAGAAACCTCTATTTTAGCAGCGATGCCATTAACTTGCTCACCACCAAGGTCAGACTAATTGGCCTATAGTTTTCAGACTCCTCCTTCCTTCTACTTTTGTGAAGAGGAACCACCTTTACCTGTCTCCAGTCCTTTGGAACTACCCCTGATTCTAAAGAATGTATCTACTGTAATAATCGAATTGGCTTTTGTTCTAAAGAATGTATATCAAATAAAGCTGTTTGCAGGAACGCAAAAGCTAAAAGCATGATAAAGGAATAGATGGGGCAGCAAGGTTATGCAGTTAGTAAGAGTGTGTTTAACAAAGTATGCATGGATTCTTAGTCCATTATGACACCTGTCGTCAGACCAACGTAGGAATTATTAAGAGATGATGAAGTACATGAGCTTTCAAGGCTTCATAGGTCTTTCTTTCAGAAGTGAAAGCTCATGTAGAACAATATATTTCTTTAATTCTAATGCTGCTCCAAGATAAAGTAACACAACCTACAGTCCAGTTATTTCCAAGAACATTGCACATTGTTTCACAATTAGTATACTTGGAAATACATATTAAATATGTAAATGTTTATATTTTTGCAAGCCAAAAGTACTTATTCTCCTAAAAAAATGCTACATTTTTCTTTTGTTTAGAAGTCACAGCTCAGACAGAAATCTGTGACATTCATCAGGACTGGAAGCCTTCATTTCTCAGTAATGAGGAATTCACTCAGCTCATGTTAGAGGTAAAATATATGTTTACATTTATATAATTGGCCATCCTGTTTGAATGTTTTCATTCTACCAGAGTAATAGCTTTTCCAAGGGCAACACTGAATAAGCTAATATGTTTGATATGAGTACAAGCTGCTGCCACATTCCCAAGAAGTATATTCTATAGGAGAAGAAATATAAAAAATATTAGACTGGATCCATCTGGACAGGGGTGCCAGGTTTTCAGGATAGCCACAACGAATATGCTTGAGATAGATCTGCGTGCCGTTCAGTTTGTATGCAAACCTATCCAATACATATTCATTGTGAATGTCCTGACAACCAGACATGTTTGTGGCTTTCAAGGACCGGAGTTGGCCACCCCTGCTCTAGTGGTTGATAATCTGTAGTTTTAAGTGAGTGACCAGGCTTCAAAACCCTGTTAAGGCTCCTGGTTTCTCTAGCTGGCTAAGGCTGGGGATAGTGCTGAAGTAGCACTTTAACAGCTGTTGAGAAAAAGCCATCACATACTAATCTTAAATACAATAAATTAGTTTCATTATATAGATCAGGTAGACGGATTGATTACTTAGATACTTGGATGGATAGATAGATAGATGGTTCCCTAAACCTAGTCCACATCAAATAGCAGCATGGGAGTCTTCTGTTGAGAACTGAATCTTGCTGTCTGTACTGCAAGAAGATATACTGCAGTACATGACATATTTTTGAGAGGAGATGTACCCAGGCAGAGGCAGAGAAGGTTTGTGGAAGGAATTTAGAAAAGCGCTGGAGGCTGCATGCGATGAGTCTATGATGATGGGAGCTGGATGAGGAGAAGGCTTTGCAAAGTATGACAAATGTTAAAACCTTTTTCCCCCCACCCAAGACGTTCTGTCTCACCAGACACCGCAGAGCGCTGCACGAGACAGACACTAATGAGTTCAGCTGCACCCAGCACTTTTCTTATTCCATCTCTCGCCCCTTATATAGTTTACACAAAATAATTCTCCTGTTGTGTTCACAGGATATATTTTGTTGATCCTCAAATATATTGAGTAATTTTCCAATAAAATTAGATAATCAGCAAGGAGGAAAAAAAAAAAGATGTAAATGGTTTGGTGAAAAAGCAATGCTGAAATCATATTTGTTTACTGAAAACAAATTCCCCTTTGCAGAGTAATTCTGAACTTTTATGTTGCGGGATTGGGAAGAGGAAGGGGCTGATAGAGGAATACAAGAGGGGCTGGAAAACTGGGAATTGTCCAGCCTAAGGTAGCCTTTTGTGAATGAGAGGCAGCATACACTGCTGTGAGTATTACTGACTCACTATTTTTAAGTATGGCTAACAAGTTGGATCTGGAATTTTCTCCTTTTTGTGGGACTCCTCCCTCTTCTGGCTTGCAAATATTTGGGTGTAGCAAAAACATGTAATGTAGATAATTAGTGTAAGAGGGAAAAATACCTAACGGGATAGGGCAGTGCATGTGATTCTGCAATTCTAGATTTCCTTTTCTCTAAGTCAGAGCTTTCCAAACTGTGTGTCGGGACACGTTAGTGTGTCGCCTGCAGTGTGCAGGTGTGTCGCGCAAGCCTGGTCAACTCTGATGCGAGTTTGGGCTTTTTTTTCTTCTAGAGATTCACTTTTTTTTTTCAGTTTATGGGTTGCTTATTATTGGGTGATTTTTGCTGTCAATCGCATTTTTTGGGGGGGGGCTTGGTGGGTGGAACGAGCCCAGCCATCCTTGCATTGGCTGCTGCTGCCGATGAGGCCTGGCCATGAAGAGTACTGACTGCAAGCAGCAGTGTCTGGTGATCATGGAAGGGAGTGAAGCACTTAACTGGCAACAATCAAAAAGACGAGGTACATGAGTGTGGGGGCCAGACATGTGCTGGGGGGGAGAGAGATGAGTGAGTGGGGGGCAAACGTGCTGGGGGGACAGACATGTGCTTGAGGGGGAGAGATATGAGTGTGTGGGGTACAGACATGTGCTGGGGGGAGAGAAATGAGTGTGTGGGGGTCAGACATGTGCTTGAGGGGGAGAGATATGAGTGTGTGGGGTACAGACATGTGCTGGGGGGAGGAGAGAGATGAGTGTGTGGGGGACAGACAATTTGTTTTATTATTGTTTCTCATAAATTATAACAATAACATGAATCTTGGAATATATATTTTTAATATAAATTTAAGGTTTTCATGAGATAGGTAGTGTCGTGAAACATTTTATTTATGTATATATTTAAGGAAACATACATAAATTGTCGAAATATGTTTCGTTCGTTTAACCTTTAACCTCTGGTTTACTAGTAGACTGAATTACTGTGTCCCGAAATTATGTTTGTCTAAAAAGTGTGTCACCAACATGAAAAGTTTGGAAAGCTCTGCTCTAAGTAGTACACGCATATTTATTGGATACATGGTGGCACATACTACCCCCCCCCCCCCCCCCAAAAAAAAAAAAAAAAAAGGATGAATTTGCAAAAGTTTGAGACTTGTGAGGAGTGGCGCCAATTATCAGGGCTTCCAATTTTTTGCCTTTCTGTCGGTCATCTCCAAGGAATGCATGCACACAGTGCAGAACCTGTTTATTTTCTGTGTTTTTCGCATCCTAGCATTCCAAAATGCAGACGGAATAACGGAGCACTATACTACAGAACAGCTGTGTTTGATGTGAATGATATACCCATGCTCCATGTACTCAGGAATGATATGCTTGCAATAATAAAAAAAAAAAACTAGAAGGGTATTTCCTGACTGAAAGTAGTCACTTAAGGATTTTTATGCAGCCAACACATTTAACAAACAGGATATGCGAGACACAGAGAGCTCATTGTCAATGCGAAAATATGTGTTTGGTTTGTTTATCTATTGGAACAAGGTTTTCTTGGCTCCTGTTGCCGACTATTGTAGCCATAGCCAACCAGAATGCAGGAAAGTTCTGCCAGCCTTCTGTGGTCCCATAATCGCTTTGGAGAGTTTGAGAACAGACTACAGCTTGAGAGACTAGAATTCTAAGCAATGTAACACTTGCAGGCAAGGGGCAAGAGGTGAGCCTTTAGGTGGAATCCAAAGAAGA
Organism: Rhinatrema bivittatum; assembly: GCF_901001135.1. NCBI lineage: Eukaryota > Metazoa > Chordata > Amphibia > Gymnophiona > Rhinatrematidae > Rhinatrema > Rhinatrema bivittatum. The sequence goes on from NC_042619.1 coordinate 373,805,768, forward strand.
AAGCGACTCTGTCCGAAACTAGGGTATGCAATTTGATTCTTTGAGGGCCATAGACAGGTCTGGTTTTCAGAAGAACCAAAATATGCAAGTGAATCTAGATCACAGACTTGTTACATTCAGATGTGCATATTGAATATTCATTATGGGTCAGATTTTACAACCTGCGCTCGGGCGCAGATTTGTTCGCGCAACCCGGAGCGAACAAATCTACGCCCGATTTTATAACATGCGCGCGCATGTTATAAAATCCAGGGTCGGCGCGTGCAAGGGGGATGCACAATTGTGCAACTTGCGCGCGCCGAGCCACGCAGCCTGCCTCCATTCCCTACGAGGCCGCTCCGATTTCGGAGCGGTCTCGGAGGGAACTTTCCTCCCGCCCCCGCCCCCAGCCCCCAGCTCTACCTAGAACCCTCCCTTACCTTTGTTGAAGAAATTACGCCGGCCGATGGCCATCCCACGATCCCGGGTACAGCGGCAAATGGCTGCTGTGCCTGGAGGCTCAGGCCACTCCCCGCCCCCGGACTGCCCATGCCCCGCCTCTTTTTGCAAGCCCCGGGACATACGTACGTCCCGGGGCTTGTGTGCGCCACCGAGCCTATGCAAGATAGGCTTGGCGCGCACAGGGGCAGCTTTTCGGGGGTTACACGCGTATCTTACGTGCGTAACCCTTTGAAAATCTGCCCCTATACCAGGGGTCGGGAACCTTTTTGGCTGAGAGAGCCATGAACGCCACATATTTTAAAATGTAATTCCGTGAGAGCCATACTAACTACAACCCCCCACCCTCCTGACCCCCCCCCCAAGACCTACCAAATTAATTTACTACAATCCCCCACCCTCCTGACCCCCCCCCCCCCCCCGCCAGACCTGCCAAAAGTCCCTGGTGGTCCAGCGGGGGTCCAGGAGCGGTCCGGGAGTGATCTCCTGGATTTGGGCTGTCAGCTGCCAGTAGTCAAAATGGCACCGACGGCCCTTTGCCCTCACTATGTCACTGGGGTCGACCAATGGCGGCGGTAGCCCCTGTGACATAGTAAGGACAAAGGGCCGTTGACGCCATTTTGATTACTGGCAGCCGACGGCCCTTTGCCCTTACTATGTCACAGAGTCTACCACCGCCATTGGTCGACCCCAGTGACATAGTGAGGGCAAAGGGCCGTCGGCACCATTTTGACAACTGGCAGCCGACAGCCCAAGCCCAGGAGATCGCTCCCGGACCTCCGCTGGACCACCAGGGACTTTTGGCAGGTCTTGGGGGGGTGTCAGGAGGGGGGGGGTTGTTAGATGTTTAGTTTTTTATTAAAGATTTGTCTGCGAGCCAGATGCAGCCATCAAAAGAGCCACATCTGGCTCGCGAGCCATAGGTTCCCGACCCCTGCCCTATACCAAATACCAAACTAGCTTGCGGCCTTCAAGCACCCCTGTTCTGAAGTGAAGAATGAGCATTGGCAGGATTTGAAGTAATTCCTTAAATCTGCCTCCCGATATTCTGTCCCTTCTGTTGTTCGAAGGTCTGTTAATTCCCATTTCCTCGCAGGTCTGGCATCTGGAATGCTCTCATTTAGGTCCGCAGGTAAAAGCAGGTGTTTAAGAGTCCATTCTTGAAATTACGCATTCTGCATAAATTGAGGCCTTTTTAAAATACTAATGTTTTAGGATGGCTCATCAAGCTTTAGTTCTATCTGGCCTCAATTACTGTAATGCTTTAAATATAGGTCTACCCATGGCCAAGCTGACAGCAGTACAAGTTGTGCAAAATGCCAGTGCTCATGTCATGGTGGGTGACCAGGTCAGAGGTGTTTTTCGCTGATTTTGTGTGCTCTATGCTGGCTCCCAGTGCAGTGGCATATAAGATTTAAGATTATGACTCTCATGCACAAAGCCTCAAATCTGTCTCGACAATGTATTACAAATTTACAGACCTCCTCGTGCCCTAAGATCATCTGGGTACAATTTGTTAGATATTCCATCCATATGATCTGCACGTTTATATGAGACCCAAGCCAGAATGTTTGTAGAAGTGGCGTAGCCAGAACTGATTTTCATGCGATGGCACAAGGTTAACATGGGTGGACTGTAGGCATGCAGGTCTGAAACCTCCTAGTTGTATTCTTATTGATAAATAATGCCATACACTGCACCCTACAATGGCTTTCTAAGTAGTTTGTAGCAGCCATTATGCATCATGTATGAAACTTTAAAACATTTTACCTCAATTATTTCAAGCACTTACCAGCATTAAAAATTACTTATTAATCTGTATTAGTTTATTTTATATTTATTGCAGTTTATAAATGTACAAGTATATCATGTAAAAAGCAAAGAAAGCAAACAGATCCAATCAGTCATGTAATAAACGAAAAATTAATGTATTCTTTCATGAATCCTCTTTGCAGAAAGCCAGAAATCATCATAACTACAATAAAATCATTAATCATCAGAATAGGTGCAGAGCAGAGCTAGGACAATTCACATTCCAACCAACATGAAAAAAAAAATATTCAGATTCTGGTGTCACCTGAGCAAAAAATATCCCTCTACTGCTAAACATTTTGGGGCAGATTTTCAAGCTACGCGCGTATCTTTTAAAATCCGGCGTACTTTTGTTTGCGCTGGGTGCGCGAACAAAAGTACGTGCGGGAGTACTTTTCTAAAATCTGCCCCTTTATGAAGTAACACAAACTCCTGCAAAAAATAAAAAAGGCATCTAGATCCTTGCCATACCATACAGTCATAGCACTGATTCTCAGGATTCAAATAACATCATCCTTATGAAAAAGCAGCAGTGCAAATACTGCACCAGGCCCTAGAACATTAATACATCACCCAATGGAATAACAGAACAAGCTGGACTACTACAGAGAAACTACATGAGAGCAGAATTCAGTCACACACACACACACAGGCAAAGCAGAGACCAACCTTTTCCTTTATGTGCGTTGAAAGAGCAGGCTTCCAAAATGGACACATTTTTTTAACGCGTTTGTATTGTATCAGCCTGATAGAAATAAGAAACTACAAATTAGAAACAGAAACATGCAGACAAAACCAAAATAGAAAGCCTGAGAAACTAGACTCTGAATAGTGGAATACTGAAGAAAGAGCAAAATAAAAAATGTAAGAAATGAACTTTCGCAATCTCAAAATATATATATATTTTTTACCTTTGATCTTTTTATTTTTCTAATCAGTTGGTCCTGGTCTCTTTTTCCCATTTTTTCCTTCTCGCTCATTTCCTAATTCCTTTTCAGTGTCTCTCTTCTCCTACTGTCTTCTTCCCTTCCTCCCTCATGCTCACACATACACACACATGCTTTCTCTCATAGACTCTCTCACACACACAAGCTCTCACTCTCTATCTCTCCCCAGGCTCCCATTCTTATGCAACACAGACACATACACAGGCACCCATTCTCACCCACATACACACATTCAAGTTCCCATTCTAAGCCACACACATGCAGGGCCTTTTCAGTAGATACAGCCAAAGTCCTACTTCTGCCACCACGTGGATGGGAACCCGCGGTGGCCTGTCTGGCCCCTTCCTGTCCACTTTGACTCTTTAAGGTTCCAATCCCTCAATGAATAGATCGTTATTAACTTTGAAAAAAAATGGTTCAGGTCCCTATTGAGCGTATGTTCTTAAACTAGGATACCTGATGACCTCCTGCTATCTTCGGGCCGTATGGCCCACTGATCTTCCTGCTTGGGGGGGGGGGTGAGTGAGCAGAAGCTGTGCGCGGGCGTGCATGCATGCATATTCATACCTGAAAGAGGGTATGAGCATGCGCCAGCGCTCTCTTCGTCTTCAGCCGCCGACTGGTTAGGCTCTGCCGGTGGTCTGCCACCTTCCTGGGTGTGCCATGCACACCCGGTCACTCTGGGCCTAGCCTTGCAGCTCCGGCCCTCCTCTTCGCCGTTGCAGGGATAGGATCCCGTGACGGCCTTGCAGCTCCGGCCCTCCTCTTCGCCGTCGCATGCATGGGATCCCAAAGTAGCCTTGCAGCTCCGGAGTTCCTCTTTGCTGTGGCAGGGCTGTCGCAGCCTTTTCAATTGCCTCCCCTGAACTATGGAATACCCTACCTAAAGATATAAGAACACAGCACAACCTAAAATCATTCAAAAAAGATCTAAAAACACTAATGTTTCGCAAATCCTACACTGACCCTCATACGTCTGATCATCCCAACTCACAACTGAACTCTCATCTATCAACCTCAAATCCTTCGCTCCGTCCAGAACCTTCACACCCTTCTCATTCATCTTAATAATACTTTCTGGACTTGAATTGTTTAATTTCTGTGAAATGTTCACTCTGTTATACTGTTAACCAACTACTAAGTAATTGCACACTTTGTAAACCGTTATGATGGCTCTACCGAATGACGGTATATAAAACTCATCAAATAAATAAATAAATAAATGGCATTGCTCCAACAGGCCTCTTCCGTTGGGTGGGCCTGAGTATAAATTGGGTGGGCAACTGCCCACCCGTGGCTACGCCACTGGTTTGTAGTAGCTGGCTCTATGTGCTAGAATTTTCGTCCAGGTGATTTAAGAGCAGAAACATGTATTAGGACCTTTAGAACAACATAGCTGAAAGCTTTATTTCTTACTCAGGCATTTGTAGTTGTAAATAAAGAGATTTATTTATTTATTTGCTTTTTTTATACCGACATTCAATTCAAAATATCACATCAGTTTACATTGAAACAAATTGTCATCAAATACTATTGAGGACATAATACAGTAAAACAGTTCAAAAACATAACGTATGGAACTAAGAAACATCGTTAAAAAAACAACAACCCTATAGATTAAAAATAGGTCTATATAAAGCAATAACCTATCATTGTCACACAGATTTCAATATATTGCAAAAATAAAAGGAAAAAACCATAGATAAGGGGATGTAATCTATTGTATTTGTTGGGGGAAAGCTTTGATAAAAAGCCATGTTTTGAGATTTTTTCTAAAGGTAGGTGTAGAAGGGTCGGTCCTTAGTGGCGATGGTAGGGAGTTCCATAGAGTAGGACCAATTATAGAAGGGGCCCGGTTTATAGTAGCTGTTTTGAGAATTTTTTTGCTGGTGGGAATAGTGAGTAACCCAGTGTCTGTTGAACGAAGCTTTCTAGTAGAAATACATTGATATAGTGGTTTCTGTAACCAAGATGAGTAATCATTGTATAACGCTTTGTGAATAAGCATAATTATCTTATAATGCTATGTAAAAGTGATGGGAAGCCAATGTAATTGGTGCAAGATTGGAGTGATGTGTTCAAATTTTCTACAATTTGATAAGGATCTAGCGGCAGCATTTTGAAGCAGTTGAAGAGGTTTAATTGTGGAAGCAGGCAATCCTATTAAGATGGAGTTGCAATAGTCCAATTTTGCAAAAATTAAGGATTGCAGTACTGTTCTAAAGTCTGGGGGATGCAGAAAAGGCTTCAGTTTTCTCAGAATTTGAAGTTTATAAAAACCTTCTTTAATTAGATTTTTGATGTGAACTTTGATATGAGGTAATGGGTTAAAATTAAGTACTACTGATCTGTGTAAAAACTTGTGTCAATAGTGCTGCTAAGTCCTTAGAGCTTTTAACTATGTTTAATAGCTATTTGACAATGGAAATGTAACGAGGTGAATTTTCAAAGAGTTACACACATAAAAATTAGCATATACAAGCATAAATGCCTGTATTCATGTAATCGGTATTTTAAAAAAAATCAAAAGAAGGTTTGTACTTTGTTTTGCACAGACATACTGTATATGCATGTAAGAAAGGCCTGGTCTAGGGACGTACCAGGGCGGGGCCAACAGTTTCACACACATTTGGCGACTTGCCTAATTTTACACCTGCTAATTATCTGGCGTCACTGACATTAAACTTGTTTATTGTATAGTATTGGCTGCATGGGAAGGCTGGGTGAACTGGGGAAGTTCAGGCTGGAGAACCAGGAGGGTCTCAATGATCTGGGGAAGGACTTGGGGAACTGGTGGAGTAATTGGTAAAACTGATTCATTTCATGTTTTAAAATATGCGGACCTACGCATGTAAATCGGGCATTATGCAAATAAGGCCTACTTTATTTTGTGCATAAGCAGGTGAATTTTAAAAGCCCCTAACACGCTCCAGAGCTGGGAGGTATGTGAGTATCTTGGGCCGGTGCGAGCCGCGCGGATTTGAAGTCGTGCCCATGTACGCACGTATCTCCCGGTATGTGCACAGATGGGACAGGCAGAAAAGGAGGAGAGGCGTAGGCGGGGTCCGCACAGGCGGTCCAGATCTGTAACATGAAATGTGCGCACACAAGTGCGCGTCGGGGTCCCCTAATACGTAACTTTACTTCTGCTATGGATGGCGTTTAAGTAATGAAACAAAAAAAAAAGAGGTTAGTTAGTGCGGTTTTAAGGGTTGGGTTTAAAAAGGTAAAAGGGAAGCCTATTAACTAGGAGGATTCGGAAGTCCTATCCTTTACCTGGCTGAACTGGGAACTGACTGGGGAAAACTGGTAATTGCTTCAGCACATGTATGTAATAAAAATCCCCCCATTTTCATGCGGAAAAACCGGCATTTGCGAGTGTATGCGTGCATCCATATAAAATTACTCGCACATGTATGCGTATACAACTGATTTTATATCATGCGTGCCTATGTTATAAAATGACCATATCCATTGGTGCGAGCTGGCATAAGTGCATACATGTATGCCCGCGCGGCTGTTTGAGTTGCCATCAAAATATGCGCACATTCATTTTTAAAACAGGTAGGAAAAGTACGCATGTTCCCATGCATTATAATACTCACTTTTAATACATTACATGTATTCGTGCATAAGCATACATATGCATGTATGATGTAACTATTTACTATTACTTGTTCCTGTTATAAATCCAGTTCTTTGCAGGTCAGCCCCTCTTCTATGTAGATAAATTCTTGTTCTTTGTAACTCAGTTCCATGTCACACGCTTTGAACTCTTAATGGTGGAAAAGCATGATCAGATGATTATATGCGCGTCTATGATACACACGGGTTATAAAATACTGTCGTACATCTACACGCAGCCATATATGCATTTATATGTCACCACACATAGTTGTTTGAAAGTTACCCTCTACGTATTTAATGTGTCTTGTACTTTTGTTTTGGTGAATATTTTTGGCTTATGTATGTTAACTTGATTTTTAAATTTATAAACTGCCTTTCTAATAATACTCAAGGCAGGAACAGATCAAAAAATCATAATCATTGATTAAAAAAAAAAATCCACACGCAAGCATTGTAACCTGCCCAGCCATTGTAGATAGTGCGGGCTATACATTTGTAAGATAGAGGCCTTTAAGTAATGAAGTTATAGTGTATCACGCTAGGACATATTTTTTTGCATGTGGCATGACATTACTGATTTTTAGGGCAGGGAGAGAGGAATCAGCCCAGAAATCTACCAGTAATAATTGTTTCAATAAGGTCTCTTCCACCTACAGTAGAACAGCACATACAATATTACAATTGTGTTGCATAAAACTTCATTACACTATAATAGAGAGGTTTCTCGATCTGCCAGAGATTTTACAGGAAGTGACTCATTGCTGCTCAGGTTTAATACAAAATGCAAATGAGTTACTGCAAATGTATTTTGAAAAACAACAGCTTTGATTATCCATGCCACCTATTTACGGAGACGTTCAGCATGAATAATTTGGGTTTACTGTAGCATTCTTTTTCCTGTTGGACTACAGTCCTCTACTTGTTTCACGAGCTATCTGTTCTTACTGACCTGTTTTGCATATCCTTAGCTATTGTAGTCATGTGGGTTAAAAACAAAAAGATTTTTAATGCAAAAATTCATATGAAAATTACATTATTTTAATTTATTTTGACTATGTGGGGGAGCCCAGTTTGCAACACATTAAATCAGCATATACACATGCAAAGTGTCAGCAGTATTTTATAGTGTGTGACAGTAAAATATTTACCCATAAACTACCAAAGCAAATGAAAATGAATGCACATCTGTATCCATCACCCTTGTTCCTCTTTCTCTCAAACTTTTCCTCCTCCCTGTCACTATCTCTGGCTCTCTCTCACCCCTCTCATCTCCATCACAATTCTGACTCTCCTCTCCCTGCCTCTCCCAAACCCCAATCACCATATCTAGGTCTCAGTTACCACCAGCACCCCCATTTCATCACCTTTGGTTCTGTCACCCTATCTCCCCTGTGCCACCTCCGGCTCTCTCTCACACACACACACACCCACCCACACACACATACATACACACACACATACATACACATACACATACACACACACACACACACACACACATACACACATACATACACACACATACACACATACATACACACACACATACACACACACATACACACACATACACATACACACACACACACATACACACACACATACATACATACACACACACACATACACACACACACATACACACACACACATACATACACACACATACATGCACACACATACATACACACACACACATACATGCACACACACACACACACATACACACACACACACACACATACACACACATACATACACACACACATACATACACACACACACACACACACACACACACACACACACACCCCATCCATCACCACCTCTGCTCCACCCCCGTTCCACCCCCAACACCATCTCCGGCTCTCTACATCTCCATCACCATCTCTGGCTTTCTTTCTTACAGATCCTCACCCTCCTGCTCTCTTGCACCCCCCCCCCCCCCATCATCCCCACTTCCCACATGGTGCTCTTGCACCTCCATATCCTGGCTTTCTGGCATCACCTCAGACAGCTTAAGTATGAACTGCTGATTTCAGAGACCCAGGGCCTGTGCAAGGGGATTAGGTGCCCTAGGCGAGCCTTCTCCCTTGCAAACCCCCCCCCCCCCCCCCCCGTTGCGCCGTCACTCCCCGGTCTCAGCCCCGACTCCTACCTCATTCTCGATCACGCCCGCTGACTGTGTGGTTTTCTGGGTCGCGAGCAGGTTGGGCACTGCTCGCGACCCCGCCAAATCTCCATCCTCTTTGCCACCGCTTGTGGCCCCATATGGCTTGCACCCAGTAGCGCACCAAGGGTCTCCGGCGCCCGGGGGTCAATGCATTTGTGTGCCTCTCCAGCATCCCCCCCCCCCCTCTGTAATCCTTCTTGTACTAATGCTTAAGGTCACAGAAAATCAGGGGCATCTAGACAGAAGAATTTTTTGGGGGGGGGGGGGGGAGCCAAAATGACATTTCTTCATCACACCCACTTCTATAGCATGGATCCTACTTTAAAATTGGTTATAAAAAAAAAGTGTTAATAAAAAAGTCCAAAGGGTCTTCTGCGTGTTTAAATAGCTGGCCAATTTCACACTATAAAATTATTTGATAGCCTCATTCAACTAATTCTATTTGGCTATGAGAGTGAAGTCTGGAATATATAGGAAGGGACAGAATGTTAATATAAATCCTGCACCTCCAGTTCTGTAACTCTGTGCATCCACTGAAATTCCCCCAAACAATGGAGCTTGGATGTTTCCCTTACTAAAAGATATTTTCAAATGCTGGTGTCACCTCACAGTAACAGCAGCACAAACACCTTCCACAATGTGAACTAACACAAAACCCCGCTAAAAAGACACTCAAAATCTATACTGCAATCCTATCATACCATAACAGTAATAACACCAAGGACTCAAACAACAATAACCCTATCTGTGAATAAGCAAGGGTAAATATTACACTGGGTCCTAGAATACCAATACACCACCTACTGAGGAAACAAAACAAACCCGATCCCTATACAGACACTACATGCTAGCAGAATCTCTCATCGTGGTCACACACACAGAGCAGAGACAGACCCTCACTAAATACAGAATACAAAATAAAGGAGCACAAATTAGAAAAAACTAAAATGGAAAACCCAAGAAACCAGACTCTCGGGCGGATTTTAAAAGCCCTGCTCGCGTAAATCCGCCCGGATTTACGCGAGCAGGGCCTTGTGCGCCGGCGCACCTATTTTGCATAGGCCGCCGGCGCGCGCAGAGCCCCGGGACGCGCGTAGGTCCTGGGGTTTTTTGAAGGGGGCGTGTCGGGGGCGGGACCGGATGATGCGGCATTTCGGGGGCGGGACGCGGCATTTCGGGGGCGGGACCGGGGGCGTGGTGCCGGCCCGGGGGCGTGGTCCAGGCCTCCGGACCAGCCCCCGGGTCGGAAGACGGCGCGCCAACAATCCGCTGGCGCGCGTAGATTTACGTCTGCTTCTCGCAGGTGTAAATCTAGGGACAAAGGTAAGGGGGGGGTTTAGATAGGGCCGGGGGGGTGGGTTAGGTAGGGGAAGGGAGGGGAAGGTGAGGGGAGGGCGAAAGAAAGTTCCCTCCGAGGCCGCTCCGATTTCGGAGCGGCCTCGAAGGGAACGGAGGCAGGCTGCGCGGCTGAACTCTCCCCAGTTACCCAGACCTCCCATCCAACCAGTAGTAGATAATAGATGACTCTGATATCAGTTGCACAAGATAATTGGCAGGCGTAAAATTCCAAGAACAAGTTGTCAAATGCACTTGTGTAAGTCTCATGCTTACCTCATGGCCCTGCCCTAGAATGACCCTAGACTGTCCCTTTTTTTGCGCACGTAATTGTGACTGCAAGACCAGAAATACATGCATACAAGTAATGTATGTGCTTATATGCTAATTTTATGCCTCTAAAATTTTTGAAAATTCACTCCCATGGTAAATGAAAATTCAGTTAAGCAGTTTTAATGCAATTCTTTTTGATGTTCTGACCTGGGGAAGGAAGACACCCTAAAATTTACAGTACTCATACAGAATTTTATTTAGTAGTTTGATGTCATGTCTAAAGTTTTCTTTAGCAGATAGTATCCATTTTTTATGATTTTTAGATTAAGTATGCAGCAATGCACATTTTCTGTCCCTTATAAAGTAAGAGCTCAAAAACTATCCAGGAGTTAAATCTACATGATCTTTGCAATCCTCTACATTAAAGCAGGTTTTTGGCCAATTGAAATAAACTGATGATTATGTTACTATCTAAGAATTCCACTCATTAAAGATGTATTTTCTTCCATTTGTGTTTGTGCTAAAAATTTTCAGCCTTTTATAGGGATGCATATAGACATTTTGAATCTGGCCTTTAGCAAAAAGAATCTTTCTATATATATTTTAACTAGCAGTCAGTGATGCATCTGTTGGGAAACCTGGCCGCTGACAGCCGCTACTAGGTCCCCCCTCTCTTACCCACGGACACGGAGGCTCCCTGCTGGCTTCCCCATGCCAGGCCGACCCATAGCGGGGCCTTCCTGCGGCGTTCTCTCCGCAAGGGAGATGCCGCTGAACTCTGTTGTGGACTCTGCCCCTTAGGCGCGCGCGCACATAGAAGCCCGAAACTTATAGGGGCTGCAGCAGGAAACCTCGGCCCGGCCCACAATGTGATGTCATCTGCAGAGGTCTATAGATAGGCCACTTCAAACCCCTTTTCTTTGCCTTGGCAACAGGTTGACTCTCACTGTAGCTAGTTGCTGTTCCTGATCCTGCTCCAGCGTTCCTGTGTTCCTGATTTCGCTCCTGTGTCCCTGACTCTGCTCCTGCCTTCGCTTGCTTCTTCGGTTTTGACTTCGGCCTGGTTCCTGGAATTCTCTGTCTGCTGCCCGTCCTGACCCTTGGCTTGTTCATCGACTTCGACTGTCTTCTGCCTGCCCTGACCTCTGGCTTGGTTCCTCATCTTGCACCCCAGCTGCCTGCCACAACTCCTGGACCGTCTCAGTCTTCCCAAGTCTTCTGCCTGCCTCGACTCGGACCGTTCACTCTACTTCGCCAGGAGACCTTCACCTAAGTCTTGCCGGCCCCGGCACCCAAGGCCGGGGCCGGCTCAACCTGCGGGGAACGAGGGTTGGTATAGGTGAAGGTCCTGTCAGGTCTCCTAGTCCTGTTCCACCTCCCGGCTATGAGTATCACTGTAGGCCTTCCTGCAGTGGATCCTCCAAGCACTCGAGCCGGCTCAAGGGTCCATGTTCTCAACAGTTTGCCAAGGACATGGACCCGGTGGATATCCCTAGTCTCCAGGCCATTCCAGGCATGGCTCAATGCCTGCAGCAGCACTGCTTGGACCTATTGGCGGCCACGGTCGAGAGGTTGGCCAACCACCTGGACTCGGCTCCCCCAGCTGCAGCTCCGCCTCTGGCTCCCGTCCCGGCTCCTGGGCCCGCCGCATCTCTGCATTTGCCGATGCCACCTTGTTATGCTGGGGCTCCCAAGCAGTGCTGGAGGTTTCTTAACCACTGCTTCATGTGCTTCACTCTGCAGCTTGCGCAGTTTCCGTCAGACCAGATTAAGACAACCTATATACTTTTCTTGTTGGACGGCCGAGTCCTGGCCTGGGCCTCTCCCTTTTGGGAGTGGGAGCGGGGCGATTCCCTGCTCGGGAATCTCCAACAGTTCATCCATGCTTTCAAGCAAGTGTTTGATGAGCCCGCTCGGCAATCCACTGCAGCTACTGAACTCCTCCATCTATGCCAGGGATCCCGGCATCTGGTCTACTACACAGTCGAATTTCGCACCTTGGCATCAGAACTGGGCTGGCAGGAGGACAGCCTGAGAAGCATATATCTGGAGGGCCTGTCCTCCATAATTAAGAATGAACTCGCGGCCCGGGACCTCCCTGATGATCTTGAAGCTTTGATTGATCTCACTGGGCAGATTGACCGCCGCCTTCAGCAACGGGCCCGAGAGATGAAACCAGCTCGGAGACCAGTCCCACTGGCGCCGTCTTTCTCCCGTCCGCTGGTACCTCCTCCTGAACACCAAGCTGCCTGAGAAGAGGAACCCATGCAGTTGGGTCACAGTCCTCTCACTCTGGAGGAAAAGCAGCACCCAATTCAAGGAGTGTCCGGAAAACTCCTGAGCCTAGGTGTCACTGGGGAGCTGACCCTAGGCTGTGTGAATCCTGCTCCCCAATGCACGGTTCCAGTATCCCTCTCATACTCGGGGGGTTCATTCTCCACACTGGCCTTTAATTGATTCAGGGGCTGGAAGAAATTTCATTCTGGTGGATGTGGTGGACTTCCTATACTGCTGCGTACCCCACCACTGAGGATATTCTCTATTCACGGCACTCCTCTTCCAGGCCAAGTTTCTGCTACCACCGCTCCAGTGTCCCTCTGCACCGGAGTGCTCCACGAGGAGAAGATCTCCTTCTTTATCCTTGAGAAAGCGATCCATCCTATTGTCTTTGGTCTACCCTGGCTCCAGAAGCACTCTCCACTCATTAATTAGGACTCCCTCCAAATCACCACATGGAGCTCCACTTGCTTCTCTAAATGTTTGTTCAAGTTGCCGCACCCCAGCATCCCTCTGGCAATCACCTCCTTGACTCTGCCACCGCAGTTCGTGGAGTTCGCAGATGTCTTTTCTAAAGAACAGGCCGAGACTCTTCTGGAGCATCAGCCCTTTAATTGTGCTATAGATCTACTACCCGGCTCGACGCCTCCCCGGGGTCAGGATTACCCTCTATCTCTACCAGAAATGGAAGCAATGGCACAGTACATCCAAGAAAACTTGAACCGAGGATTCATTTGACCCTCGACCTCCCCAGCGGGGGCTGGGTTTTTCTTCGCGCCAAGAAGGACGGTACACTCAGACCATGTATTGACTATCAGGGTCTCAGTTCCATCACTCACTGAGATATCCTCTTCCACTCATCTCAGAGCTCCTTGACCGTCTGCAGGGCCTAAGGTCTTTACCAAGCTTGATCTCAGAGGGGCATACAACTTAGTACGGATCAGACCAGGCGATGAATGGAAAACCGCCTTCAACACTCGTGATGGGCATTACGAGTATCTAGTAATGCCCTTCAGGTTATGTAATGCCCCAGAGGTTTTTCAAAACCTCGTGAACGAGGTCTTCCGAGACATATCCAGTCCTCTGTAATAGTATACCTTGACGACGTGTTTATATACTCAAAGGATCTCTCCACGCATCGATGCGAAGTATGTCGAGTTCTACAATGTCTTTGAGAGAACCGCCTTTTCGCTAAAGCAGAAAAGTGTTTATTTGAACTGGAATCCTTGCCATTTTTAGAATATTTTGTATCTACTACTGGATTTCATATGGACCCTGAGAAGGTCTCCACCATCAGAGACTGGCCACGACCAGTAGGAATTAAAGCTCTCCAGCACTTCCTTGGCTTTGCAAACTTCTACCGCCATTTTGTTCCTCACTACTCTCAAAGAGTAGCCCCTCTCACTGCCGTAACCAAAAAGGGGGCCAATGCCAAGGAATGGCCATCAGAGGCTCTCCAGGCCTTTGAAGACTTAAAGCAAGCCTTCTTACTTGATGCCTGTTTGCGCCTCCCAGATCCCACTCAGCCCCTCATCGTGGAGATAGATGCCTCTGACTTAGCTGTGGGTGTGGTTCTTAGCTAAGCCTCCAGCAAGGGCACACTACTTCCCTGCTCCTACTTCTCAAAAGTTCTCCCCCGCCAAAAGAAATTATGGCATAGGTGATAAAGAACTCTTAGCCATAAAGATGGCCTTCGAGGAGTGTCGGCAATGGCTTGAGGGGGCCCAACATCCCATCATGATATACACAGACCACAAAAACTTGGAATATCTCTGTTGGGCTCAACGGCTGAACCCCTACAAGCTCGCTGGTCCTTGTTTTTCAGCTGCTTCAATTTCTCGCTACGATACTGACTGGCATATAAGAACATCAGAGCCAATGCCCTCTCCCGGATTCTGAACTCGAGGACACACCAGTAACTCCGCAGTATATCCTAGACCCAGCTTAGGTCCTTCTGACAGCAACGGACTTAGTCCCTACAGGCAAGGTGGTTGTACCCATCCGCCTGCAGAAAACAAGTCCTCTCTTGGGCTCATGATTCACTGACGGCCGGGCATCCAAGCAAGGCCAAGACATTGGAACTCTTAACCTGCCAGTATTGGTGGCCACAATTCTATCGGGATGTTCAGGCATATGTTCCTGCCCAACCTGCGACCGGCAGAAGCCTTTACCCGGTCGTCCCTGGGGACTATTGCAGCTACTACCTGTACCAGCAGAACTCTGGATGCATATCTCTACAGACTTCGTAATTGATCTACCTGTATCCGAAGGAAAGCAGGTCATCTGAGTCACCGTAGATATTCTCGAAGATGGCCCACTTCGTGGCTCTCCCAAAGCTCCCTACTGCGCCAGAACTCGTCCGACTCTTCACACAGCACATCTTCCACCTGCAAGGGCTATCACAGCATATCGCCTCAGATCGAGGATCACAGTTCACAGCAAGATACTGGAGGGCACTTTGCAAGAAGTTTGGGGTCCAGCTAGACTTCATGTCAGCCTTTCTCCCATAAAGCAACGGACAAGCAGAGCGGACCAACCGCTCTTTGAAGACATTCCTCCGTACCTTCGTGGGAGACAAACAGGATGATTGGGTGGCCCTGTGACCATGGGCAGAGTTCTCCTACAATCATCACACTCACTCGGCAACTAAAGCCTCTCCTTTCCAAGTGGTGTTTTGTAAACAACCTAAACCACCTTTACTGCTTCCTCTGTCTGTGCCTTCCTCTGTCTGTGCCTTCTCAGCTCACAGCCCGGCAACGCCACTCTCTCTTGGAATCCAGTCAAGCCAACTTCCTACGAGCGGCAGAGGCCGCTAAGAAGGATACAGCTAGACACCACCGCAAGGCTCCACTCTTTAACCCCGGAGATCGAGTCTGGGTGAGCACCCTCCACATCCGCCTTCGGATCCCCTCCATGTGGTTGGCTTCTAAATACATTGGACCCTTTTCGGTCATTGAACGCTTGGGTCCACTCTCCTACCGCTTACGGTTGCCATCTAGTCTAAGGATACACAATGTATTTCATGTCTCACTGCTCAAACCAGTGGTCCTCTCATGCTTTCACCGTAATCCACCGAAGCCTCTAAATGCAATGGCAGATGAGGACCCCATCTACCAGGTGCAGGAGATCTTAGACGTCTGGTTTCATCATCAACGCTGGGAATACCTGATCTCGTGAGAGGTTTTCGGCCCGGAGAACATTTGGCAGCCTGCCTCCAATATCTTAGCCAAATCTCTTCTCCTCAAATTCCATCAAGAGCATCCAAACAAGCCAAGAACCCCGGAGAGAGGGCGTAAGAGGGGGGGTACTGTTGGGAAATCCGGCTGTGGACAGCCGCGACCGGGTCCCCCATCTCTTACCTGCGGACTTAGAGGCTCCCTGCCGGCTTCCCCATGCCAGGCGGACCCGCGGCGGGGCCTTCCTGCGGCGTTCTCTCCATGAAGGAGATACCGCCGAACTCTGCTTGGGACTCTGCCCCTTAGGCACTCGCGCGCGCAGAAGCCCGAAACTTAAAGGGGCCACAGTGGGAAACATCGGCCCGGCCCCAACCTGACGTCATCTGCAGAGGCCTAAATATAGATCATTTCAAACCCCTCTGCCTTGCCTTGGCAACAGGTCGACTCTCTGAGTAGCTAGTTGCTTTTCCTGCTCTTGCTCCAGCGTTCCTGTGTTCCTGACTCCGCTCCTGTATTCCTGACTTCGCTCCTGTGTCCCTGACTCTGCTCCTACCTTCGCTTGCTTCTTCGGTTTTGACTTTGGCCTGGTTCCTGGAATTCTCTGTCTGCTGCCCGTACTGACCTTTGACTTGTTCACCGACTTCGTCTGTCTTCTGCCTGCCCTGACCTCTGGCTTGGTTCCTCATCTTGCACCCCAGCTGCCTTCCACAACTCCTGGACCGTCTCCGTCTTCCCAAGTCTTCTGCCTGCCTCGACTCAGACTGTTCACCGGACTCTACTTCGCCAGGAGACCTTCGCCTAAGTCCCCCAGCACCCAAGGGCTCAACCTGCGGGGAATGAGGGTTGGTATAGGTGAAGGTCTTGTCAGGTCTCCTGGTCCTGTTCCACCTCCCGGCTACAAGTACCGCTGTAGGCCTTCCTACAGTGGATCCTCCAAGCCCTCGAGCCGGCTCAAGGGTCCACGTTTTCAACAGCATCTTTCTGATTGTGAATATCTGTGGCGTTCGTTTTTAGTATGTCTAGAACAGATGTAAGCAACTCTGGCCCTCGAGTTCTGCAAATAGATCTGATTTTCAGAATATCTGCAGTGTATATGCATGAAATATATTTGCATACAATGGAGGCAGTGCACACAAATATATTTCATGCATATTCATTGTTGATATCCTGAAAACCAGACCTGTTTGTGGAACTCAAGGACCAGAGTTGCCTACCCCTGGGTCTAGAATATAGGAATTCACATCTGAAGAAGAGACCTCTGAGATCTCAAAACCTCATGCATTACGGCATCTTTTTTATTGGCCCTTTAAACCAGTGGCATAGCCACTGGTGGTCCTGCGAGGGCTGTGATCCACCCACCTTGGAATCAGGCCCCAGACACTGTAGTGGCGCAGTGATGACGTGCCCGTGGGAATCCCACCCCCTGTAGTCACATGAGCAGAACTGTGGCAGCACGGTGATGACCTGTTCACATGGGTTACACCCCTCGCGGGCTGAAGAGAACTGCGGTGGCATGGTAATGATGTGCCTATGAGGTTCCCACCTCCGCAGGCACAAGAGTAGAACTGTATGGCACAGTGATGACCTGTCTCTGAGAGTTCTGCCACCCTATAGGCTGAATAAGACTGTGGTGATGCCGAAGAACATGCCTGACAAATTCAGGAGGTGAGGGAGGCAGGCAGTGAAAGTGAAGGGAGAAGAAGGAAGTCTCATTCCCTCACCTCCTCTCCCTATCCCTTTCCTTCCTATCTTCCTCACTTGCTTAACTCCCCTTCCTTCCCTACTGAGAACAGTGAGAAAGGATGGGAGAGCTTAGCTGAATAAGTGAAATGGAAGGTAAAAGATTGTGAGTGAGAGGGAAGGAAAGGGAATTAGTGAGAAATTAGTGAAGTGAGAAGGCATGAGTAAGGGGAAGAGAAGGGTGATGAGTGAGAGGGGAGGGAAGGAGAAGAAAGGAAAGGGAATGGAGGAGGAATGAGAGGGAAAGGAGGATGAAAAGGAAGGAACTGAGGGGGAAGGAAAGGAAGGAAGTAGTAATAGGGAAGGAAAAGGGTGAGTGACTCAGGATCCATCGGTGGAAAAGCGGCTATAAGCCCTTCCATCTTCGAGAGCAGCGGTGACAGAGCTGCTGGAATCGGATCGATAGTCGGTTCCACAATTGGCACCGGTTTTGGTATTGGAGGAACTTGGAGTCTGTGCATCACCTTATCGATGGCCTCCTGAACCATCCGGTCCAGTTCTTCACGGAGACCTGGAGCAAGCAGCCCCAGCTCTGGAAGGGAGGAAGGAGGCAGAGGCATAGCCGGAGGGACCACAGTTAAAGGCGGAGTCGCGGCTCCAATACCCATCTGGTTGAGGGTTTCCTCGGTGACCCGGTCACAGAAAGGGTCAGTGCCTTTTCTGGACGGGGTTTCTACAATGGTGGCTCAGACGATGGCCAGGTTGAAGATTTTCCTTCCTCGATGGTCCGAGACTTGCGGTGTCGATGCCGATGTTTCTCTCTACGATCCGCTCGGTCCTGAGGGGGAGCAGAGGTAGTTGAAGGCCGAGAAGTCGTCGACGCTGGACAGTCACCGGCCGGTGGCCGATACTGGCGCGAAGTGGACGGTGCTGGTTCAGATGACGTCGATGCAATAGACGGCGTCAGAGTTTGAGAACGGAAGAGAAGTTCCATTTTCTCCATTCTGGCCTTGCGACCTTTTGGTGTCATTAAGGCACATTTGGTGCAAGTCAGGACATCATGCTTGCACCCGAGAAACATTACACAGACTTTATGCTGGTCTGTAATGGACATGGTGCGAGTACAGTCTGGGCACTGACGGAACCCCGATGCCATGGCCTTTGAAAAATTTAGCCATGTTACAGTTGACGGCCAGTAGGCCGCGAGGGCCAAACTCGACGGGAATCGATCGAAACCGGGTAAAAAGCTTACCGGAGTACCGCGGATTCAAAAATACCCTGTGGGGTATGAAAGTTTTTAGTAATTCCGTGAGGAAAATTCCTGTCAGGAATCTCTGTGGAGCTCCTTAACCCATGTAGCTACTGCTGCGCGGAAAAAAAGAAGACTGAAGAGGGACCCCTGCTAGCTGCAGGTTTAGTGCCATGCTGGGCATGCCCAGTAGGTGCCAGTCAAAGTTCTCGAAACTTTGACAAAAGTGTTCCGTGATTGAGCTCCATCAATGATGTCACCCATATGTGAGGACTACCATCCTGCTTGTCCTGTGAGAAAGCTGTGTTGTCGGAGGGAGCCAGATGGGTCGGAGTGGACTGGATGTACATAAATATTATTTTGAAGGTAGAGGAATGGGTTGGGCTCAGCCCTGCTTTAACCTGATACATTTTTAAAGAGATTTGGGGAGCAGGAGAAAGGAAAATTGGCCTCTGCTCAACTGCTACTTTTTTTTAAATATTATTCAGCTAACTTTAGGGCTGCAGTTTTTCCGACCAGTTAGCCAGATCACTTTACCCAGCTAGGGAGAGGACACCTGAAGATTGAAGCGGTGGAGAGAACGGGAATAGGAGTCCTCAGTCCGGTTGGCAGGAGAGTGGGTTCCAGTTGGCAAGCAGAAGAAGAATGGAGTCAAGTTTGGAGGGAGCAAATATTTTCCACTGAATTTTCAATAAGCGACATCTAGTTTGTATGTACTGTACAAACCTTTACCCCCACTTCACCCCAAGCTAAATTATGTCATTCAAGGAACCCTCAATTAGCAAAATCGCAACACTTCCCTAAAGCAGTATGTTGGAAGACTTCTGTGGTAATGAAAAACCGCAAAAGTAATAGCAAAAATTGTCATACTTTCTAACACATCACTTTAACCGCAATGGTATTTGGTTGTGGAATACACTGTTATGCAACATTCCAACTCATGGGTGCAGTTGACGACATTTAGGGGATTTTAAATTCAAGGGCTGGTTTCCAAAAGTGCTCCTATACAGATTTTTCACCATTAAACCAAATTCATGTGTTTTAATTGCAATCTGTTTTGAAGAAATTAAGATAATTTTGAGTCACTGTCATAACAGGCAATACACAGATGTTTTATAGATTACAGACTTTTTTAAAAATATGCTTTCCAGATGGCAGAAAAGTGTACATTCTCTGGTTAACAGCAAGATCACTTTGAATCTCTGAACAGTCTTTCTTCTGTTGCTTGACAGATAATGCAACAACCTATTTCCTTATATTTCTCTGATATTGGCAGCTCTACAAATGTTCTTCTGATATTTATCAATATTCAGCGGACATTACCACTGACTGCTCCACTTTGTTCTTTTAATGTCTCCCGTTGTAGTCACACACAGAGGCACAGCACAACTGTGCCCACAATGATTAGGCCATTTTATTAACAGGGCAAAAGTTCTTATTCTATCACTGTTAAATACTGAAGTAATAATGACGAATAGAGAATGCGTTTCCTGGCAGTTATTGCCCCTCTAAGGGAGGACTTCAGGTTTTGCCTTGGCTTCCCTCACAATTATGGAGGTTGTTACTGTTACAAACTTCCCACACTGAAAAATAAAAATAAAACTGAAGCTAAAATTGCATATGCACTGATTCTGAATTCACTTCATTCCTGTGGTTGCTCTATTAAGGCGCATCTCATTGGCCTACACACCTGGCCGAGGTGCATGGCAAAGGGAGCCCTCAGGTCAGCTGGTGCCATATTGGATTTTGGTGCCAGTGGGGCAGGGACTTTCTCCTTACCCCTGAAGACCTGAGGCTGTCCTGGGGTAAGGAGAGGAACTGGTAGCAGGGGCAAAATTTGTGTGAGGGGGGGCAAGTGTTCTTTATTCCACTCTAGTGCAGGATAGGGTTTATGGATGGAGGTGGGGGTTTCCTAACCAGGGTGGAGGAATGTGATGCAGGCCAATGCCTAGAGGGTTGCCTACCACAGGGAGTGGATGCTGCAGGGGGGATACTGCCAGGGGCGGGGCTTTTGCTGCCCAGGGGGAGATCTGAGAGCCTTTTAATATTAATGAGTTGTTTTGCATTCATTTTTATATGATGCAGCTCATTAACTTTGGCTGCTTGTTTTGCAAAATTTTGTAAGATTATCAGTAACACTCTTATGAGTATTACTAATAAAGCACATTAATGAGTTTTAACATTCAAGTACTGATGTCTATGTTTAACATACATTAACATGGCAATGCCATTTAGTAAACAGGCCCCTTTTTGAGGTAGAACAGTTGTACAGCCTGTTTTTTCTTCAGTTGGGAGAAAACCCCAATTCTTTTACAAAATGCACATTTTCACCCCATATTACCCCATTTCTCTGTGCATGGCCTTTGTGTTTGTTCACTTTCTGAACACTGCTGAATGTGGAAAAAAATAATAGACATTTGCTAAAATTCCCATCTCATGAGAACACATTCAATGTGCAGTTTACTTAACGTTTCCTTGTATTGCTCTTAAGCTAGAGTCCACTTTGTTACATGCAGTGCAATTATGGCTCTTTCATGCCAGTTGTAAGCAAGCATCATTGTTTCTATTAAATATTCACCAGTCCCAACATTGCTAAGAAGTTCTCTTCTGTGTTGTTTTACGCAGGCACTAGATGGCTTCATAATAGCAGTGACTACAGATGGAAGCATCATATACGTCTCTGACAGTATTACGCCTCTACTTGGACATTTACCAGTGAGTGATCATTTCACTTATGAGTCTTTCCTTTTACACAGTTCTGAAATTAAAACTATACAGTGCTAACTGCTGTTCCTGTTCAAGATTTTAAGGTCTTAGCACGCCTCTACTTGGACATTTACCAGTGAGTGATCATTTCACTTATGAGTCTTTCCTTTTACACAGTTCTGAAATTAAAACTATACAGTGCTAACTGCTGTTCCTGTTCAAGATTTTAAGGTCTTAGCAGGTCTGCTGGGTATATATTATTTTCAAGTTCTTGGGCTGAAAATGTATAAGCCATTTGCTTTGAAAGATGTTGCATGATGTAAAATGGATGTTGCATGATGAAAAAATAGAAAATGGCCCATTAGTGAGGTCTGTAGTGAAAAATATTGTTCCTGTTGGAAGCCAGTAATAACCAACTGGATTATACTGTACTGACTTCAGGAAATATTGCCTCCAAATTTCATTATCGCCACCGTGGGAGGTCAGTACTAAATATGATGTCATTATGACTTGAAAATGACAGTCTTTGCTTTGCGACATTTTGAGGACATGCAGAAAAGGAAAGTTTGATGATAGCATCGTACTGACAGTTCCCTGATATATAAACACTTTTTGAAATGTAAGGTAAAATTAGTAATGCCTTTGGAATTTCATAGGGCCCGGGATATTAAAGGGTTTTTCTATTTTGTGTCTGTAGAAAAAAAAATAATAAAAATTACTAGTTTCAGAAAAATTGCTTAGTACATAGACTTCTTATTAGTCAATATGTGTGTGTGGGGGGGGGGGGGATCACCGATTGTGCTCCTGTCCCTGTTTAGTAGTACAAGACATTTTAGGTGTGGAAGCCCAGAGTTGTCTTTGTTGTGAAGAGTTTGGTAAAAAAAAGTTGTTTGTTGGTGTGATACTGAGGAACTGATGTTTGTGTTTTATTCAGTTGTATTAATCCATTTGTGTGTTAAAGGGCATGGTGGGGTCTCCTCTTAAGACAGATGAGAGGAGATGATTGGTTGGGGAATGGCCTGGGAATTGCCCTTTCTGAGTATGGAATGGAGGAAGAAAGGGACCTGCAGGTTGTAGAGAACCTGGGGTGGCCAGCTCGCAGGCTGGAGGGCCTGAGGACCCTCCCAGAAGGGAGATGGGCCCTGCAGGGGCTTCTCCCTTCGAGGGAAGAGGCCCAAGACCAAGGTGTTGGAATAGAAGCAATTCCTCCCCCTGAGGAAATGGCCGCAGGATATTAGGACGGGATGGTTCCCAAACAAGGAGTAACCCAAAAGGATGGTCAGAGCGTGAAGGAGACCAGGGAGGCCTGCACGCTGCTGGAAGGGTGAAGTCAAGAGGAGCGAGGAGAAGAGCAGATTCCACGGAGGTGTGAGTAAAAAGAGAGGGAATGGATTAAGGGAGGTGAACCCCATGTTCCACATAGGAGTTTGGTATTTAAAACGAAGAGGAGTCTGAAGAGTACCCTTGTGAGGAGTGAGATTGCAATTGGAAAGAGAGGTACCAGAAGGGTGGGGAACTTCTAGTACTAGAATATAATAGGATATAAGCCATACAGTAGTGTTTGGAGAAAGTTCTGAGAGTAATGGGATGAAGAATGTGCTTTGAGATGGGAGTTGGCATTCCAAGAGCTGGGGTACAGTGGTCAAATATTGGTCTTGATGGTATATCTCATGAATGTTAATTTATTCAGTATTGTCTAGCTGTCCTCTATATGTTATGTCTATAATTGCTGGTTGGGATTTCCAGATGAATATTTATTGAGTGAAGATATCCTTGGGCACTTTTTGTTTTCCCAAGGATATCTGAGGGACCAGCAAAGAGAAGGTATCCTGGAGGGGCAGAATTCCTGGAGAGGAGAGAGAGAGATTTATCTCTTGCAGACTAGATCAAGAGAGAAAGAGAGAAGCATTACCCACCCCACTGCTTCTACGCAGACCCCCTTCACAATCCGCATGTCCTATTTGCTGAACCCACAAAACAAGCAATAGAAACTGACCCTTGCTATATATAGTTAGGTCCACTTGATATTTTATGTACTTTGTAAGAGGGGCTACAAACATTTTGTGGATTATGGATCCTTATTGAGAGGACATTATTCAGCCACTAAGCAGCTTGGCTAGTTAGCCAGATAAACCTGTCTTAAAGTTAGCTGCATAAACTTATCCAACTAACTAGCAGGATATATTCAGCGGTGTGACCTTTAGATGTGACTCAGTTATTTACACTTTCGAATAATAGAAGGACTAGGGGGCATTCAATGAAGTTAGCAAGTAGCACATTTAAGACTAATCGGAGAAAATTCTTTTTCACTCAACGCACAATAAAGCTCTGGAATTTGTTGCCAGAGGATGTGGTTAGTGTAGCTGGGTTCAAAAAAGGTTTGGATAAGTTCTTGGAGGAGAATTCCCTTAACGGCTATTAATCAAGTTTACTTAGGGAATAGCCACTGCCATTAATTGCATCAGTAGCATGGGATATTCTTAGTGTTTGGGTAATTGCCAGGTTCTTGTGGCCTGGTTTGGCCTCTGTTGGAAACAGGATGCTGGGCTGGATGAACCCTTGGTCTGACCCAGCATGGCAATTTCTTATGTTCTTATGACAAGAGTTAGCCACATAAGTTAAGTGGTTAAATCTGAATATCAGAGTTAGCTGCATAACTTGAGCGGCTAACTCCACTCCTCATCAAAATGCCTCCCACCCACCCCCAGAACGCTCCCCACTTATGCAGCTAGTTTAGCTGCATATGGCATTGAATAACGTCATTTTGCCATTTACACTGATAACTTTTCAGTTATCCCTTTAAATGGCTTTTGAATATCGACCTTTAATATTTTTCTCTCACCTTGCTATTCTGTTTCCAAATATGGGTAAATATGTCTGAAAATTGCCTGCCTTGGGTGCTGTTAAAAGTACACTGTCCTTGGCAGTAAATCTATAGAACAGTCATATGGTCTATGCAGCTAAAAGTGTCAGCTCCCTTTTTGTCTAAAACATCCCAGTACACCACATACTTTTCCAGCAATCATCTAATCCCATCTTTAAGTGCCAGAATACACATGGCTCGGATTCTCTTATTTATTTTGTTTATTATTATTTATTTATATTCCATTTTTCGGCCCTTCAGAGTGGATTACATTCAGGTATTGCAGGTAATTCTTCAAACCCTACTTCTTGGGCTTCTTCATTGGACACACAATTCTGCTACAATATGTTGCTGGGAAAATCACCTGCCAGATCATCCAATTGCTATGCGACTCAAGTCTTTCCAGCCGTGGAAGACCAAGAATTATTGGGATATGTGGTGCTCTGATGAGATGAAAAACAAGAGTTTCCTGGCATTAAAACAAAATGTTCCATCTCAGTGGTTTCAGGCCCTGATGATAAGGTGGAGTCTCAACCATTCAGGCCAATTCTGTAAGGTTCGCAGGAAAATGGGCGTTCAGTGTTGAGCGCCCACTCTCCCAATGCGTACCCAGCCACCTCTCCTGGGCACGTGATCCTGTATTTAAATGAGGAATCACAATAAAATGGAGACGCTAGGGATAGTAGCACGTCCCTGCTGCCTCCTTGGCAGTAGAAACCCAGGAGAGGTGGCTGTCAGCAGGTTCAGGAAACCGACACTCAATTTTACGAGCGCCGGTTTTCCAAACCTGCTGACAGCCATGGGTTAGGAAAACGGACGCGGGTAAAATTGAGCATCCTTTTTCCTAACCTGACCGGCTGGCACATTTTTTACAATTTTATTTTATTCTATTTTATTTTTTATTTTTTACATTTTTGGTTCCTCCAACTTAAATCTCTAGGATATTTCACTCAACGCACAATTAAGCTCTGGAACTTGTTGCCAGAGGATGTGGTTAGTGCGGTTAGTGTAGCTGGGTTCAAAAAAGGTTTGGATAAGTTCTTGGAGGAGAAGTCCATTAACGGGTATTAATCAAGTTTACTTAGGGAACAGCCACTGCTATTAATTGCATCATTAGCATGGGATCTTCTTAGTGTTTGGGTAATTGCCAGGTTCTTGTGGCCTGGTTTGGCCTCTGTTGGAAACAGGATGCTGGGCTTGATGGATCCTTGG
The DNA here is from genome assembly GCF_901001135.1 of Rhinatrema bivittatum. Classification (NCBI taxonomy): domain Eukaryota; kingdom Metazoa; phylum Chordata; class Amphibia; order Gymnophiona; family Rhinatrematidae; genus Rhinatrema; species Rhinatrema bivittatum. The sequence continues at coordinate 373,831,536 of NC_042619.1, forward strand.
TCTGACCCAGCATGGCAATTTCTTATATTCTTATGTTCTAGGATGTACAGAAAAGCAGTATTTTCTGCTTTTCTGGTCACTTTTTCGGGCTGCTCAGAAATGAATGCCTGCCCTTGGCTTGCCAGGACTTCTAGGTGAAAGCAGGAACCAGGATGGGCTGAAGACCAGGACCAGAGCAGAAACCAGGAATGCAGCCAACAACAGATTAACATGGACCAGCAAAGGTGTGATAGGCTGGAGCTTCTTATATACAGCTGTTTGGGCCACACCTAATGCTAGTCCAATAGGGAGTCTCCAGAGGCAGGAATACCTAACTTTGCTTCGTTTGATATTTACTACTGATTCAGAGTTCCATGGCTCAATTGCAAGATCCCATAGTCTTGAACACCCAGTACCACAGATCATATCCCCTCTGCTCCTGACACTTGGCACCATCAAAGAACAAGGCCCCAGTATCATCAAAGCACCAAAACCCAGCATTGTCTATGCACAGGGCCCGAGCGCAATTGACGCAAAGTCTCCAGCATCATCGATGCATAAGTCCTCAATGCATCAAGCCCTGGAACATCGCTCCTCAATGCCTTTGCCCTTAAACTGTCAGAATCATCACACAGCATGCTGCAGACCTCCCTACACAGTTGTATGCGCAGCCCAGATTGTTGACTGGAGCGGAAAGGGACCCAATAGTCCTGCCACCACCGCCAATTATCAAAGCACTCTCACCATCAAAATTATTGGAACAGATCCTATTTGTTCTCTGGTTCCTCTCATCTCTAATTGGCCTCTGACTCAGATACTGCAAAATCTGGAGGATGTGCAAGATTAAATTCTGGGATCAGAAGAGGATATTCCACTACCCACGCCAGGTCAGAAGGCATGACAGCCTCTTGACCAAGTAGCGGAATTAGTGAAGGATTTCTTTACTTCTTTGGTGGTGAAAGATAAGGAGTGCACTTACCAACCTCTCCTTTCCAAGATATCCACCTTACACCAAAAGAAGGAATTCCGGTAACCCCCATGCAACCCGAGCACATTTTTGGATTATCAGTAAGCCCTGGGAAAGATAATTAGGGGAGGATCCATTCATGTGCTGCCCCTCCCCTTGAGGGTGCTGGAATAGACGTCCCACTTCAGAGGTTTTATAGCAGCGATCTGCCAAGGGTTCTGGGGGCAGTCTGAGTTTGCAGTTCAGGAGGAAGGTTGGAGATTTTTTCCTCATTTGTGTTTTGGCCTACCTGGGGGCCTAGGCTCAACACTGTCTGGAATCCTTCAGAGCAGGTTGAGGGCCCCACTGCTGTACTCTTCTTCCAAGCTGCAGAGTGGTTGTCCTGGGAATATTTTGGATTTTTGGACTTTTACTTGGTAGGAGCCTTGCTGGACACCTGGGCCTTTTCTGGATCCAGGGCATGGGGAACCCTGTGTCTGGGGAATCCCAGGGATTGTGAAGACCTGCCCTTGAAGTGGTGGTGACCCGTTGCAAGGGATAACTCCGGTGTTATTTCCTTCTTGGGAACTAGAAAAAGTTATTTTTGAAGATCTGGGAGGAGGTGTTTTTCTGTCCCTCTTCCTACCCACCAGCAGACCTGTGAAGCAGGAGTCCATCCAGGATCCCTCCCTAAAGGGATCCCCATCGAAGAAACAGAAAGAAAGCACTACTAACTGTAAGAACTATTTACAATTTGAAGGACACCCAATCGGAGTCTTCAAAAGCCCCTGGGGAGAGAGAGATTTTGCCCTCTCTGCAGAGACAGGTTTTGTGCAGCTTGGACGAGGTTTCCCGACCATCTAAGGGTTGCCCTGCCCACTGGGACTGCCATCCTCTAAATCCAGATGGGTAGAAAGTTTCCTTGCCTAAGGACTTGTAACCAGAGAAGTGAAAAGACTGTGGCTCTGTATAATATTTTTTGTACCATTAACCAGTTGGTTCTAACAGTAAAGTCACTCATTCAGTGGCTCCAGCATGGTTATTTGGCACTCAGTGCACAGTGAATAAAAAATATCCCTCTCCCAGGAATATCTGTAGAGAAGTTAGCCGCCCCTGCACTGGGACCTGAGAGGAACCCTTTTATCCCCAAACCAAAGGGCCCACACCCTGGGGGGAAAGGGGCACAAAGAAAAACTAGTTAGGGTTCCTGCTCCAAAGAACTTACAAATACTTTGATGGACCCAGCTGTGCAGGACAGGCACAATGGGGTGGGGTTACACTCAGTTCATACGGATACTCCAGAACGCCCGCAAGGTGGGTTCTAGCTTGCAGTGGGCTCCAGCCAATCAAGGGATGCTCACCAGGGCTATACCCTTACATGGTGACCAATGACCCCCCCCCCCCCTCAAACTCCATCTTCATCACTGGGATCCTGGATTAGTTTTCCTTTTGCCTCTAGGCTCTGATGAGGGATTGTAAGTGATCCGCTCTGACCAACCTCCGGAGCATTCGTCTCCACTGGAAGGACCTTTCCTTCTTCAGGATTCTGGACAAGTTAGGAAAAGCGCTCAGAGTAAATGTGCATAAGGTCAAAGATCCCAGTGGAAATGTCGTCGGTCTCCTTTTAGATTCTGGAAACACCAGCAGAGCCAGTGGCTAATCCTGGTCCATAGAATCCTGCAAGAATTACGGTACAAACAAGAATGTGGGAAACTCCTGTTTCCTGTCCATCAGTGGTATGGAAACTCAACCTTATAATACAGAGTTCAGGGTTTGGAATAGTGCAATTGCCCCATCAGTCATTTATAGTGGAATAGGCTCTTTAAAAAGCAAAGAAGACAGGGATATATTCAAATACTCTGCCAGGGAAGGATCCCAGGCTGTTAGACAATGTTGCCAAAAAGATGTTTCAAAGTTCCGTGCTTCATACACATATTTCTGCTATCAGTTCTACATGTTTCAATACTTACATATGAAAAAAAACTTTTCTTCCAGCCGGTGAAGGCATATCCGTATGTCCTCAGCCACTCTTAGCTGGTGAAGAATATATACACCATTTCATTTGTTCTGTCTACGAGATGTTCAATAGCACCGCGCGTCTTATCAAACTACCTCGGAGCATGTCGTATAGCCTGATTGAGAGCCAGTAGCCTATATGAGGAAGTCCATGAAAAGTTGGCGGATGTACCCTGCCTGAGCGATAATCTTTTAAGCAAAAAGCTCAGAGAAACAGTAGCTTAAATTAAAAAACTGAATGTGGCAGTACAGTACCTCTCCACGGGACCGGATCAACAGTCTTTCGCAAGGCGTATCTTCTGTGCTTTTCTCTCATGCTTCCTCAAGAGAAGAACTCAACTACATCATCAGATTTCGCAGCTATGTGTCTCTTATGATCCTCCCAGACTGGGCATAGCAATGTCCAAATGTACATTATCCAACTGGCTAGCAAATTACAGCCAGCATTAAGGCTCATCAAATTAGAACCTTGGCTGCATCAGTGGCTCATCTGCGAGCCGTATCATTTGATGACATCTGCAAAGCTTCAACATGGTCGCCAGTGCAAACCTTTGTATCCCATTACTGTCTGGACAATCTCTCAAAGAGTGGTAGCAAATTCAGACAAGCAGTTTTGCGTAGCCTGTTCACCCGGTAGTCTGATCTCCATGCTGGGGTCCAGGTTGCTTATTCAATATATGCTCCACTGCAACTCTCAGCTTCGGACTCCCCACAAGTAATGGCTAATTCAGCCTTGCTTATCAACGGGAAAAGCAAGTTTGCATACCTTAAACGGTGTTTTCCATAGATAGCAGGATGGATTAGCAATACTAAATACCTGCCTGCATCCCTGGAGAGTCGACTACCTTGCTAGAATTAGCTTTCAAATCAACTGAAGGGGCTCACAAGATAATGCCTGCGTGGGAATTACCGCACATGCTCAGTAGCACAAAAGATTTCGCTGCTGCTGGAGGATGTCACCCACATGTCATGGGTAATTCATCCTGCTATCTACAGAAAATCCCTCTTACAGTAAGCAAATTTCTAAAATGTAGGTCCAGTTTCTGACTAACTTCTCAAAACTAAACTGCCATATTAAAACCAGCAACTGTACCCATTATACGCCCGGGTGGCGAGCCTTCTTATTGGCACATATGCTCTTGTATGGAAGCGTTATCTGAAAAGGAAAAACGAAACTGTTTTCACCCAGGGCAAGGGATGTGGAGGCACATTTGCTAAAGCCTGGGCTAGCAAAGTTTATTTATTTGGCGAAAACTTAAATTCACTGTAAGAGTGTCCCTTTCACATACACACACCCTCATACAGGCTCCCTCACTCTCTCACACACACACACACATCCCCTCATATAGGCTCCCTCTCTGAAACCCACACTCAAGCATCCCCCGCACTCCCCCCTCTTACCAACCAAGCTGTCTCTCGCACTCCCCCACACACCCCCTCTCCTCTCTCGTACACACATTCTCACCGGCATCCCCCTCCCCTCATATAGGCGCCCTCTCTCTGAAACCCACACTCAAGCATCCCCCCATCCACCCTCTCTGACCTCCCATGCTCTGTCACACCCTCCCCACCCCCCTCTTACCAACCATGCTCTCTGTCACCCCCCTCTCTCACACACACATTTTCTCTCTCACCGGCATCTCCCCCCATGCTCTCTCTCACACCCTCTTGCTCTCTACCACCCTCCCCTCCCCAACACACATTCTCTCTCACCGGCATGCCGTGGGACCCGCGCCGTTCGCGGCGAAGATGAAGGCCCGACGCGCCGATCACGGCACAAGGGGGGCCTTCCCTTTTCGCCGCAAACGGCACGCCGGGCCTTCATCTTCGCCGCGAATGGAGCATGTGCCGCGGGACGCGCTCCATTCGCAGCATGCCAGGGTCTCCTCAGCTATTTTCAGCCTGTCCCGCGATGGCCGCTGCAGAATTCCCCCAGGAGGAGCTCTTGTACTCGGTGTTGCGGCGTGTTTGAGCCTCCAAGGCGTCCAGGGAGCCGTCTGCGCCCCAAGCCCGATTATATTTATAGCGCCCTCTATCGGCGGGCTGGAGAACATGCGCGAGCACTGACGGACACACTACCAAGCCCGATATATTATGGATAACATGAAATTAGGCAAGTTGGAGCAATTACCTGTTAAATGTTGTTTTCCGGGCTCCTTTCCAGTACCTTTATATGTGCGCCTTTGCATTACCATGTAGCAGAACTCAGTGATTACTGCTGTTGCTAAGTGACATGCGATGAATTGTTCACTGAGGTAACTAATGAAAGGCAAGCAGACCATCTTCATTCTGTGTCATAACAGGACAGATCTCAACACTATGCATGAGTTAAAAATAGGAATGGGTGAATTATTTAGTTCTTTTAAACTGGATTGCATGAATGTTAACTAATGTTTCAGAAAATAAATTGTGAGTAATGGTATAATTTAGTTGAAAAATGTGTTGTATTGAAGATAGTGACTTTGTAGATGCTGATTATTCAGCAATTTGGGTCACTCCTTTTCTCTGACAAAACTAGGGATGTGCAAATATTTTTATAAGGAAGTCTGCAAGGCAGTTTGACATACCTATGGGTTCATTGGATCAGTCTGATGATCCATTTTTAAACAGAGACTCACTGCCAGCCAAATACATGGTGGAACTATGGGAATAAGGACGAATGCAGGGAATATCTGCTGTGGAGTTCCACAAAATCTGTGAATTAGGCTTTTCGGGAATTTGTACAATCCTTTCAAAACACTTTCTCCAGGTACAACTACCGCAAAAAATGCAATAGGGGGACATTTTTACTGATAACGAATGAAAGATGCCTGAAATAGGATGAATTCTTGACAAATAAGGAACAAATATCCTGGTATGTGCTTGTTTGTTTATTTATTTATTTATTTATTTATTTATTTATTTATTTGAAATATTTGTTACCCGCCCTTCCGTGATTCAGGGCAGGGAACAAAAAGCATACATAAAAGTCATAAAATTAAAAGCATCTATTTTTACATATGGTCTCACAAACAAAGATAATATTATGTATGTGCCAGACTTCTATATGTTAAGTTACACTTATAAAATGGTCTGAAAAACCACAATCAGCTAAGTTAGCTGGATAATGTTGGTCCTGCCTCTGGCTAGATTATAGTCTGATAATGACTTATCTAGCTATAATTTAGCTGGATAGGAGGCAGAATTCTCAAAAAGTTGCCATTTATTTTATTTATTTATTTATTTATTTATTTAGCAGGTTTTATACACCGACATTCGTGTGGAACATCATGCCGGTTTACAATTAACAATAAAGTTGGAGAAATTACAATGAACAGGGATGGGGGAAGGGGAGCAGGCTAGAAAAGAGAGAGAGGGAGAGTAACAGAAGGAAAAAGAGCTAGTGATGGAAATTCAGAGGAACAATAATATGATAAGGAGTGGAGAACATAGCTTCTATAAGTGATTACAGAATCCGGAAAAGATTATAAGCAAAAACTTACAATATATACAATTTTATGATTACAAAATAGAATGGGAGAGTAAACGCAATCTTACACTATATATTATCTTATGTGGACATAGTGTTGGAATACCATTCCAACACTACGTCCACATAAGGTATTTAGCCAGATAACGTATTTAATGTATTTTAACGTATATAAGGTATTTAGCCAGATAACATGAGTTACCAGGCTAAATGGCTTTGAATATTGACCTCTAACAGTTCAGAAGGCTAATTTAGTCACAGTTGAAAAGAATACGTAGCAGAATAAAAACCGTGAGTGTAACAGAGGTTGCACAGTGATGCAGTTCCTGGCTAAGTGATCATTTCCATCTTACTAATTTGGTTATGTTTTTTGCTGTATAATTAAACGGAGGCAGAAATATAACTGCATAAGAATAAGGCTGAGGTAAAAACAAATGGGAAATCTAGAGGATGAGTAAATGAAACCTAGTAATTACGAAAAATAAATCTGTGAAGAAAAAAAAAAGTGTCTTTAAATATGTACTGAACAATGCCAAGCTTCTACATTTTCTAATCTCCCTGGGAGAGGCGTTGGAACATCTCAGGAACAGTCAAGCTTTCCTGTAATTGATTCCAATGTATATTTGTGATCTGAATATCGTGGGCATACCAGTGCATGCACAACAGGTATCTGCAAGCCTCATTAGTGATGTGATGGATCTTTGAAATAAAATTGATTATTGGACCATCAGCTGATTTTCTTCCCAGAATTCTAGGTCTCTCATATCAGATTCACAAAATATATTCATTTAGGGGGACAATTTCCAGTAGCTCAGGTTATATGCAAAGCAATTTCACCAAGTCTGAGAAGGGAAATAGCCTGAATTGTTTCCCTTTAAAAATGCCTCAAAAGTGTCCGCACACTTTCCATCTGCTATTTGTGTGGGTTGCCCGAGCAGGAGCAACGTAACATGCATGCTTTCGGAAATCCCATGTATGCAAGTATTTTCCTCTTCCCCTGACCTAAACGCGCCCACAGGAATACTTCCATTTAATGCACCTAAAAGTACGGGCACTGCGCCCACTGCAAGGCATTTTTAGATGCATTGGAGGGTGGTGATTTCAGTCAGGTCATTTTACTGTGGCAAATACCTATTTACCCAGGTAAATGCATTTGAAAATTGCCTTCTTTATATTAGTAATGACACTTCGTTTTTTTGCTTAAATCATATTTATTTTTTGCATGACAGATACCATAGTCGTACCATCTCGTTCCCGCAGATCGTATAAGGTTGAGTACAGGGAGGTTCATTTAATATGTATAATTGCCTCCACCTCCTACCGATTCCTGGCGCCATTTT